>NW_026596069.1:2513915-2582024 GCF_907164565.1 Psammomys obesus
ATTATCCTCTTGTATCCGTTTCTCCCATACCTTTTCCCCTCCCATCCGTTTCTCGAATACCTTTTCTTCCCTAGTTCCATGTCTACAGCTTACATGTCATCTCTCTCTCTCTCTCTCTGTGAGTGTGTGTGTGCTGCCTGCATGTCTGTATGAGCACGGTGTGTGTGGAATTGTATACTTGAGCAAGGGCAACTTTCTAGTAGCTATATCACTGAGGAATTTGATTCTCTGTCCCCTAGCAACTATTAACTACAAATGCTCTCCAGGAAGAATAAGACCAAACACTGGCAAGGGAGATGACAGTAGCATGACTGGCTTAGAGGAAGAGTAGACAAATACAACCTTGGGCCAAAGCTGGCCCTGTTGCCTATTTTTGTAAATAAAGTTTTATTGTAACACAATTGCACAATTGCAACCTTGAGTAGTTCTCTAAGGAAAACAGGAGTTTAAATAGGCGAATGGGATTGGCAGGACATTATGTCTGATTTTACAAAATAGTAGCAGAATGGAGTAATTGTGACAGAGCCTGAGGCTGAAAATGTTTATAAAAATCTTCAAATAGTATCACAATACATTTTACAAGAATGTATCCCCAGGCTTAGGTTCATCTATAGCCACCTCCTATGAACACATGGTAGAATGAACCCGATCCAGCTAAGTAGGGGATCATGCCAGCAAAAACAAGGGGGGGCAGAAAAGAGCTGTTATTAGACGGAGCAAGTCTGAGCTAAGGGGTGGGTGGGGGGCTGGAGTTTTCCATGGAGTGGTTCCTGCCACACTGGAGCAGGCCAGCAAGTGGGGTGACGAGGGACAACATTAGCTGCAGCCTTAAGGCAGTGATCTCTGCTCAGACCATCCCATTGGCTGGCCCTGGGCTATCACAGGAGAAGGAAGCAGAAGTCTTCTGCCTCGAGATTATATACAGAGTAGAGGCTTTCTCACTCACTCAACAGCACTAGAAACTTCATAGATTTGGGATTCAAAGTGACCCGACCTGAGCGGGCCTCACACACACCACCACCCTTCTCTGTCAGTGGAGTCCAGGCTAGCCTCAAGCTCAAAATCCTTCTGCCTCAGCCTTTCCTGTATTGGGATTGTAGGCATGTGTCACCACACTGGGATGGATGAGGCAGAGATCTCTTTTTAACTTATGCCCCACCCCTGCTTCCTTTTAACTCATTGGTTGCCGAGTTTATATTTAATAGGACTGAATTTAGCTCAAATAATCCTTTAAAAAATTATTATTTATACAGCATGGTTCTGAGCCACCATGTGGTTGCTGGGATTTGAACTCAGGATCCTTGGAAGAGCAGCCAGTGTTCTTAACCTCTGAGCCATCTCTCCAGTCCCTCAAATAATCCTTACCTAAAAATTTCTTTCCACACCATCATACCATTGAATCAGTTGAGCTCTGGACACACCTGGACATAAATTCTGCAAGTAACAAGACAGTATTGCCACGAATGAAATATTTCATTTCTGAAGGCTCTTGGATTACTTTTTACATATGGTATATATTACGTATAAAATTATATATAAGACAATCTGTATTGTGTAGTATGTATGTACAATGTGTGTATATTTGTGTGTGCATGTTTGCACACGTGTCCGTGTGTGAGGGTGCGTGTACCGTGGTGCACACGTGAAGGCTGGAGGACAGTCTCTGATGTTAGGTCTGGTGTTCTAGCTTGTGTGAGACGACGTCTTTCTTGTTTGCCATTTTGTACTGGAGACCAGCTGGCCCCTGGGCTTTCGGGGCATCCCTGTTAACCTTTCCAGCCTTCCTGTAGGAGTGCCGGGCTCGCAGGTCGCTGCTTTTTGGCTTTTCCACGAGTTCTAGGCCTCAGAAGTCAGAATGTCAGGCTTTCTCCCGGAAATGTCAGCGCTTTGCCCCCGCAGCCATGTCCCTGGCCCTTGTTTGGTGTTAGGTGCTGGGGAGGGAAGCCAGGGCCTGGACAATCTAACGTTTGCTCTACCGTCAAGTCACATATTTTCTGATGAATAGATCTGATGTGCTTTTCTCCTGTTAATCTACCTCTGTTTATAGCTGTATCAGCTACCAGTCTCGCTGGTTGAGGGAGAGGGGTTGCCTTTCTTCCCCGGCAGAGGTCGCTGAGAAACCTCGGGCCCTTCCTGGGTCCAGCCGGGGAAGCAGAAAACTCTGTCTTCACAGTCGTTTCGGCCCCCGATTTAACGTGAAAGCAGAAGAAAGCAGGTGGCTAATGAACAAAGGGCCCCGCAGAGCCCGGGCGGCGCCCTTGGCTGAGTGAGGTTCTCAGGAGGCTCACGTTTCCCAGACGGGGTTTGCTCCTCTCTCTTCACAGGTTGGGAAGAAGGTTTTGTTGTTGTCGCTTTAATCCACGGACAGGAAAGGGACTGCTGTTCGAGATTCGAGTATCGTCAAAGAATTTTAAAAGTCAGGCCCAGCAGATTCTGTTCCCCAGCCAAGGGCTTGTATTTATTTGACCGCTGTCTTGTGTTTATTTAAGCGAGTCTGCTAGCTTCCTTACGTTAATGAGCAGATCTTTTCTGTCTTGAGACTTGGGCGACAGCTATAATAAAGACTAGAGCCAGTGTGGAATGGCTCTGCATTCCATACTATGCAAATTATTAGCAGAAATCATAAAGCAGCTATGCAAAGAAAAAAATCTCTATTTTTTATATCAGATTGTTTTTAAAAACTGTGTGTGTGTGTACATGTGTGTGCATAGGTATGGAGGTCAGAGACCGCTGTCTGCTGTATTTGTAGCTGAATAAGATCCCCTTGTGTCTCTGAACCTCATTTTCTTTATGTATTCATCTGCTGATGGACATCTAGGCTAGTTCCATTATCTTGACGCTGTAAATAATTCAGTGGCAAACATGGACGCACGCATATCTCTGTGGTAGACTGACTTAAAATCCTTTGGGTACACACCGAGGAGGGGTACAGCTGGGCCGGATGGTAGATTCATTTTTAGTTGGTTGAGATATTTCCACAGCGTCTGCAGCAGTTTGTTTATGGCGCAAGTCCTGTCCAAGGCTTTCTTTCCCCTGCCTTTTCATCAGCATCTGTTGTCATTTTTCTTTTCTGCCCTTCCCCCGCCATCTCCCCCCACCCTTTCCCCGGACTTCTATTGTTTTTATTTTATTATTTTACTATATACAAAATGAGCTTCTTTATGACTCTATTGGTTTTTTTTTTCCTTGAGATTGTAATTTAATTACATTTCTGCCTTCTGATTCCTCCTTCCAAATAGACTATCCCCACTCTCAAATTCATGGCCTCTCATCAATTGTTATCGCATATATATATATATATATATATATATATATATATTTCTAAATATAACTCACTGAGTCCACACAGTGTTGTTCGTGCGTGTGTTTTCAGGACTGACATTGGCACTGGATAAGCAATGGTGTGCTCTGACCTGGGGAGGGTCATCTCCTGTTCTCAGCTGTCCTCAGTTGCCTGTAGATCCTTGTGTAGGCTTGAGGCTTCACTGCTTCTGCCTCTGCAGGTTTTTTTCTTGATAAACAGCCATTCTGGTTGAGGTGGAATGGACTCTCAGTACAGCTTTAGAAGTGTGTGTGTGTGTGTGTCTGACCCAAAGTGGACCATTCTCAGGAATCTCAGGTTCTCTCCTGCCACCGTGTGGGATCCTGGGACCAAACTCAGGTTGCCAGGCACTCAAGTGTTGCTTCTGCCTGAACCATCTCACTGGTCTTCAACATAATTTTAATTTATATTTTTCCTGATTAAGACTATAAGCCTGGTGGTGGCACACACCTTTAATCCTAATACTCAGGAGGCAGAGGGAGGTGGATCTCTGAGTTCGAGGCCAGCCTGGTCTACAGAGTGAGTTCCAGGACATCCAGGGCTACACAGAAAAACCCAGTCTCAAAAACCAAAACACATAAACAAAACAAACAAAAATGTAAAAACAGTTTTTCAAGTATCTATTGGCCATTTGTACTTCTTTTGGGAACTCTTGTCCAGTTCATTAGCCCAGTCTTTGATTGTATGGCTGATACAAACTCTTTTTAGTTACACTTTATTCACTTTGTATCCCCCCATAACCCCTCCCTCCTCCCCTCCTAATCGCACCTTCCCTCCCCCTTCTTCAAGCATGCCCCTCCCCAAGTCCACTGATAGGGGAGGTCCCCCTCTCCTTCCTTCTGATCTTAGTCTATCAAATCTCATCAGGAGTGGCTGCATTGTCATCTTCTGTGGCCTGGTAAGGCTGCTCCCTCCTCATGGGGAGGTGATCAAAGAGCAGGCCAATCAGTTTATGTCAGAGGCAGTCACTCTTCCCATTACTATGGAACCCACTTGGACACTGAAATGCCATGGGCTACATCTGTGCAGGGGTTCTAGGTTATCTCCATGCCTGGTATTTGGTTGGAGTATGAGTCTCTGGGAAGACCCCTGTGTTCAAATTTTCTGGTTCTGTTGCTCTCTTGTGGAGTTCCTGTCTTCTCCAGATCTTACTATTTCCCACTTCTTTCATAAGATTCCATGCACTGATACAAACTCTTAAGCTTCAAATAAGAATAAAAATTTGGCAAAAGGAGTGGAACTAGAATAAATAAAATTTTAAGATTAGGTCTCTACCCTGGCATAGGGTAGGGTTTGTGACCTCCTGGAAAAGCATCCTCCTCCCAGAGAAGGCAGATGTGAGACAGAAACAGGAACAGGGAAAGTCTGAGAGTTTGTACCCTGAGACGGAGACAGCATCTTCTATAAAACAAAAGACCAAGAGAGAGTTCAGATGCTGGGAGAGGACACTGAGGGTGACACCAAAGAGATGAGTGGGAGGAGAAGCTAGTACCAAAAATGGAGTCTCTTCAGTGTATGAATGAATGAGTCCAACACACACACACACACTAACACACACACACACACACACACACACACACTTTCAGAGAATAAATATTAAATAAATGTGATGTGCTTTTCTTTGGCAACCTTGAATTTTGTTACTGAAATCTCAGCCCTGAATCGAGCATCAGGTGAAGAAATGACTTTCTCCTCCCTGCTGCAGCCTAGCTGGGTGGGGCCCCGTGAGCTGCCCTGATCACTGTCCTGAGGCGGGGTTCAGCAACTTCAGCAGGGAGCTGACTGAAGAGGGCTAAGGGTAGAGGAGAATGGAGCCTAAGAGAGCAGTGCACATCACCAGTTTGTTGTAAAGAAATCAGTGGCGTGTTCTGTGCCCAGGTTACTATCCCTCATTCCTCCCTCTCCTGGGGAGTGAAGGGAATAGAGTAGAAAAACCACAAATGCTGTTACAGTTAATTTTCTAAAACAGTGTTTTGCTTCTCTTAGTTTCTCTCTTGACCCAGCTATCACACAAATAATTGAGAATCTTTAATATTTGTTTAATAATGAGGTTCACAACACAATAACTGAGCAGTTACTACTCTTTTCCTAACACTCAAAACTAATCTGGTTTCCTACTAGCATATATCTCAGAAATACTTGCACTTTGTAGCTTTTCTGCTTCAGCTCCTTCTCCTGATGTTTCTTGGATGGCTCCTGTGGCTGAATCCCCTTACTTCATCCTCTAACTCCTCCTCCCCTGGCTGGCAGGAAAACCAGCCCTATTCTCTTCCCTGCTCAGAGACTAGATGCTAGCTGCTTTATTGGCATATCAGAGAACAATTGGGGAGCAGAGTTTACCCAACTTTGAGACAGGTGATTCTCAGAACAAGGCTTGCAGCCAGATATGGGGAATACAGAAAACAGCATTTGAATTATACAATAACCTTATACCTATAAAATATGGCAATGCCCAAGGTAAGGCTAAGATTTCATTTATTTATTTATTTATTTATTTATTTATTTATTTATTTATTTATTTGTTTGTTTTGGTCATGTAACTATATGTGTGAGTATAGTAGGTGTCCTGGTTTGAATGTGAAATGTCCCCAGGTAACTGTGTTTAATTGCTTGGTCCTCAGTGATGGCCCTGTTTTAGGAGGTGAAGCCTGGTAGAGGAAGTGAGATACTGGAGGGTGGGCCTTAGGTTTGTATGCTCACTCGATCTCCCTCTCCTCTCCCTCTCCTGGCCTGTGGAGGTGGGAGGAGTCCAAAGCAGCAGCTCCCCCACGTGGAGATGCCTGTCACCATGCCATTCTGCTGGGATGGACACCTATCCCCTTAAACAGTAATCCAAAACACACATTTCTGCCTTGAAATTATTTCTTGTCAAGTATGTGGTCAGAGTGAAGAGAAAAGTGACAAATACACCAGGTCACACAAAAATAGATTATTGCCAAGAAGTTTGATCTAGATGGAGCATACGGGTGTAGGCTAGAGGTCAGGGGTTGGGGCAGAGAAGATGTGAAATGGTGAAAGGGACAGAGCTCACCAAGGTGTTCCTGCTGACAAACAGGCAGATTGAAGTCATTCTCCTCACCCCGGTTGAACACTGTATCACCTGGAAAGCTGTCTGGTGTCAGCACTAGTGATTCTAATTAAGGTGAGCTGTGGGCTGGCCTTGGGGGTGATTCTAATGTGGGGCCAGCATGGAACACTGTAGGTTCAAGCACGGGGTCCTTGCATCCTAAAGCATCCCCTCCACCAAGGCATCAGTCTTGTCTAAAACATCCTCCTTAATTGATGCCTCTTAGTAGAACCATCAACACCTGACTCTTCTGGGCCTTACAGGTTTCTCACAGGCAGCTGTTGGCACCTCCCTTACTCCATTTGATCCCTTGGCTGGATGTATAGAGGTTGAGCTTAGCACACAGTGCTTTGGCTTATAAATGGCAGAGGTTTTGTGTAGGCACTAGTTTTTAAACCTTATTTTATTTTATTTGGGGTTGCTTGTGCCTCTACTTCCTTTCTTCACCCCTTATCCTTCCTAATACGTTCCAGCCCCCCCCCCAACACTAGGTAGGAGAAAAAGGTTAGTGGGAAGGGAGGGTGGAGTTTTCTTTGGCTATTTCCGGCCTGTTAGGTTCACCAGATTCTTTGGGGCAATACCAATCTCAGTCAGCAGGATACCCAGTTATCCAGCAAACCAGCAAACCAGCAAACCCAGCAGCAGGAAGAACCAGTAGCAGCCCTCTACCTTCTTCAACCTTCTCCTCAAAGCTCTTCTTCTCTTTTGGCTCCCACATTTATACCCTCTCAGAGTCCTCAGAGTTAAAGACCACATCCCTCTCTGAGACACACGGGGCTGTTACCAGCTGGTAAAGACCATGCACCTCAGGAGACAATTATCAGCAGTGGACAAACTAAAAGCAGCTCTGTATCCCACACTTGGGGTTAAAACAAAACTTGTTTACATAACATAACATAACATAACATAACATAACATAACATAACATAACATAACATAACATAACATAACTGAGTTTTTAAAGAAACCCAAACTTCCACTACACATCCCAATGTTTGTTTTAAAAAATGGTCTTTTCTCTAACACGAATAAGCTATGTACAAAAGAATAATTATGAGAATTATCAGGTAAGAGTTACATTTACAATGTCTAGTCCATTTGCATTTGAGGACCTTGGGAAAGTATTTAACTATTTATCCTATCCTGGTGAGTCCGAAGTCCTGTACCTGAATTGCTTTCTTGTAACTTACATTTATCATCCGAGAAACATCTTTTTAGACATAAAACATGGTCTTAATTTCATTTTTAATTAATTAATTTATTTATTACGTATACAGTGTTCTGCCTGCATGTACACCTGCACACCTGCACACCAGAAGAGGGCACCAGATTTCATTATGGATGGTTGTGAGCCACCATGTGGTTGACTGGGAATTGAACTCAGGACCTCTGGAAGAGCAGCCAGTGCTCTTAACCTCTGAGCCATCTCTCTAGCCCCAGCCCCATGCTCTCATTTGTAGGATTGTAACTAGTCTTCAATCCCTCAAATTACCTAAGTATATAGGAAGCATAGAGCAAGCAGTTTCTAGAACTATGGGAGTGACAGAGATAGCTGACTGTCTGGACGGTCACCAGAGGTTTCTCTGTGTCATCGGGGCATCCAGTCTTCAGCCTACCGGCCCTGGATACCTGGCAGACTTTTCCAGGAAGCAGAAATTTTGAAGACGTTTAGTGTTGTTGTTTTGATCTTTGATTTTTCCTCCTTCTCTTTGTTTTTTTGTGGAACTTTTGAAACCCTTGGTACCAGTGGTTTCTGTCCAGACTGGGTATTTCCAGGTTCTTGGTGTCTTGTTCAAAGAACTGAAGAGTCATAGAGAGACAGCCAGGTAGTAAGGGATTGTGTTAAAGAGCAAAGTGTCATCACTGGCCAGATGTACTGCCAGAGAGCAGCGGACCGAGCCCTTGAGCCAGCCCGTTAGAGAGCCGCTCATTGCTGTTTGGAGTCTCCATTTATGGTGTCCAGCAAAAGCGGGTGTTGGTGGCTGCGCTTCCGTTCCGACTGACAGGCTTGGCTGATGCAAGCTTATTCATTTCTCTCGGCCTTTCCTGTAGCGCACCTGACTTTAATTCTCTTCATGCCCAGTCGTGCACAGGCATCAAATGGTGAGCAGTAGGTTTTTCCCTAAAAGGTCATTCTGAGGACACAGTTCCTGCGGAGCGATCAAACACAGAGTTTGGAGTCAGGTGTGTGCTCAGCTCTGTGCAGGTGGTGCTGCCGCCTGGGTGCTAAGAGCTTTTGTTAGCAAGGGGTGTGTGTGTTCAGCTCAAGCTGAGTGGAGTCTGAGTTGCTAGGCTCCCCTTATGCTTGCCTGCCTCATACTTTTTTTTACGTTTGCAGATGGTAGTGAATTCATACTAGTGAGATAAAAATACGGTCCAGATTGGGCGATGGAGAAAAAAGAGAGAGAAGAGTACAAAGTCACTACAGATTTTTTTAAAATTACAAATTTAGTAAAGGCCTAATTCTGTTATTCTTAGTTAAATATTAACTTCGAGACAATTTTACTTACAAAAAGTGATGAAGGACTGGGGATTAGTTCAGTTGGTAGAGGCTGTAAATGCTGGCCTAGCATTTACAAGAAGTTCTAGGTTTGACCTTGAGTACTGTATCGGCTGGGTGTGGGGCTCAGGCCTGCCATCCCAGTACTTGGGGAATAGGTAGAGGCAAGAGGATCAGAAGTTCAAGGTCATCCTCAGCTACAAATCAAATATGAGGTCAGCTTGGAATATGCGAGACCCTATATCAAACAACACAAAAACAAGACCAACCGCTACCCACAAAAAACAAAACAAACCCCTCCCAAACAAGCAACTCCCCCAAACCCTAAACAGATTAACAATCAAATAAATACTTGGAAAACGGAAAAATGCTAGACAAGTAAACATCTGAGAACACTGTCATCTTTTAAAAAAGATAACCACTAGCTATTTCGAGAACTCTAAGGAAATTGAAACACAAATTTGCAAAATCAGAGCAAATGGAAAACTAACTAATCATCCCAAGGAAAATAAATATTTCCCTTTCTGAAAAATCTAAGCTGTGCATAAAAGATGGACCAATTGGACTAATTTTCTGTTAGTATAATGAAATATCAGAGCTTACGTAACTTAAAGAAAAGAGGTGTATTGTGGCTCATGATTCTGACTCAAGGTCATGGACCCGCATCAGATGGGAATCTCCTTGCTGGCACACATGGAAATATAAGGGAATGCGTTTCTTCTGGTATCTCTTTTCCTATAAAGCTACTAATATTCAACCGTGAGGGTTCCATTTTGGTGTCCTCATCTGACTGAAAGGATCAAATTAACTTTGTAACCTATATGTCTTTTAAAGCCTATAGTTTTGAGTGCTAGGTCCAGGTTAAGCTAAAGCCTCTTAGTACCTTTTCAGAGAACGGAGGAATATGACCCTATCTGTGAGGACACATATAAAAAAAGCAAGCAAGCAATGACCTTCACTCAGCAAAAAGATAGTGTTGTCTTCAAGATAGTGTTTCTTAGCAACCAACCTAGATGGCCTCAATCCTTCTTCTGAGTAGCTCCTGACCTCCAGCCAAAAGCTCAAAAGCCCTGACATTCAAGGATGAGCTAACCACTCCCCACCTTTAATTGCAGCTGCATCCACACTTGGCAGGACTGGCCAAGCTTGAGCACCTAAGACTAACCAATTATCTTACTTTATAGCTTCCTCATCCAATCTTAAATTACCAAGACTGCAACTTCAAAATTCCCGCACTTTGTCTTTTAAAAACCCAAGGCCTTTGTCTTTCAGTGCCACTCTTTGCTGACCGGCAGGGGTGACCCCATTGCTCAATGGTTAAAATAGACCTCTTGCTTTTGCATCAAGTTGTGGTCTGTGGGAATTCCTGGGAAGGGCATGATCTTGAACTCCTGAGCTGTGAGACCCCAGGTCTTACACTGACAACTAAATCATTCCCCAAAGGCTCCATTGCTAAATACCCTGTGCCCTTTTCACCACCAAATACCTCACAGTGGGGCCTATATCTCCACTTGGGAACACTAAGGACACACACTGAAGTTGTAGCAAAAAAAGTTGTCTTTCAGGTAAGTATGAGCCATCAAAAATGGTCCCAGGACAGAGATGTTTCAACAGATCGATTACTGTGGTGTAAGTTGATAAAGTTAAGTATTCCTTTTTCTTTACAGTTCATTTTTATCTCTTTTTCTGCCCTCCATTCCCCTATATAGGGCTTTTCTGTGTAGCCCTGTTGTCTTGGACTCACTTTGTAGACCAGGCTGGCCTCAAACTCACAGAGATTCACCTGCCTCTGCCTTCCCCAGTGCTGGGAGTACAGGTGTGAGCCCCCCATGCTCAGCTTCATTTATATCTATTTTATGTGTGTGGGTAATGTGCCTGTGTGTGTGTGTGTGTGTGTGTGCGCGCGCGCGCGCGCGCGCACCATGTGCATGCAGTGCCCGCAGAAGCCAGAAGAGGGTGTCGGATCCTCTGAAATGGGAGTCTCAGATGTTTGTGAGCCACCATGGAGCGGCTGGGTCATCTTTCCAGCCCCAAGGTATTCAAAGAAAACTTTCAGGCCTTAAAGTTTTTCAGACTTTTCTTTTACAAACAGACAAACAAACAAACAGGTTCACTTTACATCCTTGCTATAGCCCCACCCCTTCTCCTCTCCCAGCCCCACCTTATTTCCCTCCCCCTACTCCCTCTTTTTCTCATCCACTCCACCCACCCCAGCTCATCAAGTTGCATCAGGACTGAGGTGTCCTCTTCTCCTGTGGCCTAGCAAGGCAGTCCCGCCAGGGGGAAGTGATCAAAAAGATGGTGAGTCAGTGTCTGATGCGGTCCCCACTTCCCTTACTAGAGGACCCACTTGAAGCCTAACCTGCCCCTCTGCTGCATCTTTGTAGGGGGCCCAGGTCCGGTTCATGCAGGGTCCATGGATGCTTCAGTCTCTGCAAGTCCCTCCAGGCCTTGGTTAGTTAGCTCTCTCTGTTGGTCTTCTTGTGGAGCTCCTGTCACCTCCATGTCCTTTTCTCTTTCCTCCCACTTTTCCATAGGACTCCCTGAGCATTGCCCAATGTTTGGCTGTGAGGAGGAACATCCGTTTTGAGGCGCTGGCGGGTAGCTCCTCTCAGAGAACAGCTCTGTCATCCCCCTGTCTGCAAGCTTAGCAGAGTGTCGTTCACGGCGTCAGGGGTTGACACTCCGATAGGGAGGTCTCAGGTTGGGCCAGTAATTGGTTGGACTATTCCCTCAGTCTCTGCTCTATCTATATCCCTGCACATCTTGTAGGCAGAGTCACACTGTAAAATAAATAAATCTTTGAAAAAAAAATACATTGGAAAGAAAAGGCCATAGAGACTGAAGCAGGAGGAGGCAAACACCAACTCACCCACAGAAACTTCAGGCCTTACATTTTTAATAGCTGAAGGCAGTAAGTCTTTAATGAGCAGCTAATCTCCATGCTGTGGAAGAAGGCTGGGAAGAGCCCAAAGCCTCCGAATTGCCCTGTAAACGTGCAGACCTTCGTGGGAGAAGCAGACTACACTTTGTTAGGTCTTTGTTAGGGCTTTGTTATTAGGACGTAGGGCTAACTGAGGTGTCTATTAACATATCAAAGCCAATGCGGGCCTCCAAGCTCTTAGTGAGTGCCTGTCGAGAGGAGTCCCGGCTTCTCTCAGGGGTGGTTTTTACAGTTTGGGCAGGTAGGAAGGCCAACGTGAACCACTCGATGCGGAGATGGGTTGCACGGAGCTACCCTGGCCTCTCACCACACCCACCTGGCATGCAGGGGGTGAAGATCCTCAGGAGCCAGAGCTTGAGGCCTGACCCGCTCACAGCGTGGCCTGCATCCACAGCGCCCTTGCCCTTCGGGTTGACAAAGGTGGTCGCGTGTGTTGAATCCAGCGTAAAACCCCAGAGCTCACAGATGCGTTTTCTTTGACCTCGCCACCGCGAGCAGAGGAAGTTGGGGGGGGGGGGGGGAAGCAGAGGAAGTGGGGGGTGCTTCCTGCTCAAATCTGCACTCTCAGCTTCCTCTCACAAACCGCAGCAGAGCCTCGGAGGGCCAGCCTGGCCTGCGAGGCAGTCAGCTGCAGCTTCGGAGGCTCTTGCCCTTTCACGCAGCCCAGCCCGCCTCCCACAGATGACCTCTACCCCTCCACACTCTCAGGGAGCCGCCAGCATGATCCGCCCACCCTGCGAATACTTCGTGGCACCGAGCTGCAAGGTTTCTTTCCTTTTCACAATTTCCTGATTCTGAAATTTGGTCCAGCCAGCCGTCAGTCAGTCCAGAATATATACTCCTTTTCTACAGTGTTTAAAAGCCTGGGCATTTTTAGCTAATGTGGGTGTAGTAAGCTCTGGCCTGATGCTTTTCTTTCTTTTCTTCCATTAGCTTGTAGCAGCCCATCCTTGGTTGCCATGGAGATTCGCATCCCTTAATGATACGGTGCTCCTGATGGGGAAATGCAATTTTCTTTAAGCGCCGTGGAAAGAGGTGGTGATGGTGGTAGGTGTGAGAGCTTTCTCTTCCCCCTGGGTCCCTGAGCCGCTCCTCACTTGCCAGGAAGAACTAGATCAGGCTGCCAATCAATCTCCCCAGACACGCCAACTTGAGAGCTGCTGTCAGGATTTAAATTCCTTCCGAGAGTCCCGGTGCACATGTGGAAACCCCAAGAAAGGCTATTTTCAACCTGCGAAAGCGCTCTGCAGCAGGTCTCACGGGACTTAATTAAGCGGATGTGTTCTCACCAGCAAGGCTTTCATTGCTGAGATCTCCCACATCGAATGAGCCTCCTTTGTGCCAAGCCGCCCTGCTCTCACAGACTTGGTACCCGCTCTTCCCGCTGACAGGGACCTACACTCTGTGCCTGGCCCCTCTTGAGCGCACAGAGGTGGTAATCCAAGGCTCGTTGTCCTTCTGAGAAGCTTGAAGCTCTGAGATGAGAACCCGGGCTGACCTGAATCCAGGCCCTTTATATCCAGGGTGCACTCCTGGAATTTGTCCTGGAGTGTCAAAGCAAACCTGCAGAGGCCACCCTGGCTCATAAAATCCTGAAGTCCTGGATCCTCCGGATATATATATATATATATATATATATATATATATATATATATATATATTTGACAGGGTCTGTAATCTAATTCCTGTTTCTGTCCTTAAGTGCTGGAATTAAAGGTTTGTGACAATCGCTACCTAGCAGTTTTATTATTTATCTGTGTATGTATGTGGTGTGTAGTTGTGTGTGTATGCGTGTGTGTACATACCCATGACCATAGGCCAGTGGTTCTCAATCTGGAGGTCATGAGCCCTTGGGGGTCGAACGATTCTTTTGCAGCCGTCACCTAAGACCATCTGAAGAGCAGATTTGTACATTATGATTCACAGCAGTGGCAAAATTACATTATGAGGTGGCAATGAAAATAATTTTATGGTTGGGGACCACCACCACATGGAAAATTGTATTAAGGGCTCCCAGCATTGGGAAGGTTGAGAGCCGCTGGCCTAGGCCAAAGATTGGCATCAGGTTTGGCAAATCTGCACGTGTGTCTGTGTACCATGCACAAGCCTGGTGTTCTCAGATGCCGGGAGAGGGCTCTAGATCCCCCGAACTAGAGTTTTGGATGGATCTGAATCACACCATGTGGGGGCTGGAGACCAATCCCAGGTCCTCTGTAAGAGCAGCACATGCTCTTAACTACCGAGCTGTCTCTCTGACCCCCGTCTTACTGGAGTTTAGTAACTGGGCTCAATTAGCCGGCCAGGGTTCCAGGACTCCGGCTGACACTACAGAGCCCCCTCACCCCCAGCACTGGGGCTGTAGGCACAGACTGTAGAACTGGCTTCTGTGTGGTGCTGGGAATCTAAATGCAAGCTTTCATGCCTTCGGGCAAGCGTGTTGCTCACTGAGCCACTGTCCCGGCCCTGGGGTCCAGCTTGAAATCTTGACTGAAAAGGAAGCAGGGAGGCAGAGACAGCTATACTTACAGAACTGAGTTAATGTACCAGGCCCGAGATATAACGGCCCTTTCTTTCCCTTACCTTTCTCTTTCAAATTCTCACACTGCTAAGATTTAATCAAAACTGAATGGCTATATGTGAAAGTTAATAGAATCCAGGTGAGAGGTGGACAGAGGTACGCAGTATAAAACTATAACATCTTTTCAATATATTTAGAATTTTAATCATAAATGTTGGAAAGTGATTAAATGACTAAAGCCAAGTACACACAAGGGCCCTGAAGAGTCCACAGCCAAGACTTGCTTGACCGTTCAGTGAATATTGAATCATTTGAGGGCATATAAACACCCAGAAAAATCAGGATTTCTGCCAGGTACGGTGGTGTATGCCTATAATCCTAGTGCTCAAGAAGGTGGAGGTGGGAAGATTGTGAATCTGAGATTAGCTTGGCTTATATAGGTAGACTTTATCTAAAAAACACAAACACAGGGACTGGAGAGATGGGTCAGCGGTTAAGAGCGCTAGTTATTCTTGTAGAGGACCCGGATTCAATTCCTCGCACTTACATGGTGGTTCACAACCATCTGTAACTACAGAGCCAGGGGATCCAATTCCGGATCCAATTCCGTGGGCACCAAGCACATTTATAGCACACAGACATGAAAGTCAAACACATACACACACAACAAAATATATAAGTCTAATAAAAATAAAAAAGAACTACTGTATACCCATGTATGTATATGTGGTAAGTAAAAATTTAAAATCTGGATTTTTTAGATGAGTCACGAGACCAGTTAGCCCTGAAGTCTTACACTCAGCTGGAGATGAATGGCAGCCACTGCTTTTCAATGAATCATGTTCTTCCCACAGAGATCTGCCTGCCTCTGCCTCCCGAGTGCTGGGAGGCACCACCGCCTGACATCTTTATTATTATTATTATTATTATTATTATTATTAATTTATTCACTTTACATCCCAATCATAGCCCCCTCCCTCATCTCTCCCTATCCTCAGTCCTCAGAAAGAGGGAGCCCTCCTCCCTTACCAATAGAGCCCAGACTATAAAGTCTCTTCAGGATTGCCAGCACGCTCTTCCTCTGTGGCCTGGCAAGGCCGCCCTGCCAGGGGGAAGTGATCAAAGAGTGGACAACGGAGTTCCCGCCCAGCATCTTAATTGTCCATTTATGCTACTTGTATGAACACAGCTTCTTGGTTGGTGAAGTTGAGCTGGCACAAACTGAAAAAGAGGGAAAGTCATGAAAAGGGCAGCTGAAGTCTGTCTGGGTGACCTGTGCACACAGATCCTCTCACGTGGAAATAGCCTTGCACCCTAGCTTTTATTTTGTATGGTTGAGGGTCAAAGCCACTGCTTCCTCCTTCTGGTGCCTGCCTAAGATGCTGCTTTCTGCCATACCACCAGAGCCGAAGAGCTCACAAGCATCTCTGGGCATGCCAGTATTAAAACAAAACAAACAACAAGACAAAACAACACAAAACAAAACAAAACAAAAGGTCTGGGACTGGCTGAGCCTGAGCCGGATTGCACTTACTTAGAACTTTTGCCTCTGTCTGTGTGCTAACACAAACCAAGTCTCCCATCAGATCGTCACCATCCTTCATCATGAAGCTTTGTTGTTAGATGCTAGGCAAAAGAGAGCCCAGCTCTACTCAGATGTCCGAGAGCCTGAATTTGATCTGCGCATATCATGATGGGAAAATCTAGTCTCTTGGTTTTCTTCTTGGCATAAAGGGGGTTTGGAGGCTCAAATCCCTTCTCAGAGATAAATGGATGTTTACCATGGGGTTTAGTGTTTCCAAAAATTGATATTTCCCCCCCTTTTTATTTATGCCTTTTCCTAGCAGAGGTCTGCATTCGAAACGATGTCTTCGCCAGCATATGTGCTATGCCTCTGAGGTCCGCTCTGGGTTGGGGGGGGGGGGTTAGCCCAAAAATCACCTTTATTCAATTTTAACATGGCATCATGGGTTCTATGAAGAGTTGAACCTCCTGAACCCATAGTGAGGGTAGAATTAGGTCCCCTCACCTTTCTTATTTTCCTTCTGGTGTGTGTGTGCGTTTTAATCAGTTTAGAACATAATCCGTAGTTCTTCCACAGCCAGCTAGTCCTCACAAGGCCTGACCCTTGCTTATCTTGCAACCTCATTTCCCTTCCCTTTCCTTCTCACACTTCAGCCTCACAGACTCTGAATCACCGTGGCTTGTCCTTGCCAGGGGCAGCCACACTGGCTCTCCCGGCTCCTCTGCCTTGGCTGTTTTTCCTCTGGTCTTGCTTTTGCACTCAGCTTCCAACCACATGGCAACTCCTCAGAGGCCCTTTCTGACACTACACTCTATCTTGTATAATCCTGGCGCAGCACAGTATTATTTTAAATCGCTCTTATTTACAAACGTTTGCCTTTACTTGGTTAATGTCTCTTTCACTTCAGTGCAAGTCCACAGAAGTAAAGGCTGTGTCCCCTGTTCACTACAGAGGTCCCTAGAGCTGGAACAAATACTTAACCCATGAAAGCTAACAAGTAGGCCACACATCAGAAAAAATAGTTCCAGATTAAAAAAAAAATGGAGAATTAATGCATTGTGGGGAGGAGAGATGACCCCGTTTATGCACGTTTAATGCTCCTCTTCTTTGTTTGGGTTTGCCTTCAAGACAAGCATTTGTCAGTTCCATAAACATGGATGTCAACATTAAAATAAAGCCGGAGGGAAGGACGGTTTGGATTTGATGACTCAGTGATTTCCTCAAGCTTTAGTGGTAAAGAGCTTTGATGACGAAAGGGCAAGGTTGCCCCCTAGTGTTCAGAGTCGTGGTTGTAGGCGTGACACCAACGATAAACGCCTTTACAAAAATGGTGTGTCTATAGAACGGCAAACTTCTACAGCCTGCTATAATGTAGACTGAACTTGCCAAGCGAGCAGAACTCGCCCTGTCTCCCCACCCACCCCACAGTATCACTTCACTGAATTCTTTCAGTCTCTAGTCTTCTGCCAAGAGTTGAGATACTGTCGTAGTTAGCTATTAAAGAAATCTGAGCCAACCCAGAGACTCAGACAGACCCTCTTAAGTTTCACCCTCCGACCCGCTTCCCCAAGGCATTCTGCTTATAAAGAGAGTGAAATCAAGGCCAAGGAAGCTGTTGACCTACCGGGGCTGGCTGGGGATTTTCCTCAGGGTTTAGGTGAGATGGGGTGTGTCCAGGGTGGGTGGGCCACAGGCTTCCCTCAAAAGTTAGGGACACCCCAAACCATTCAGACTTGCAAGGGGCTGACCAAGCACAACCCTTACGTGGTGTTGGTGGGCAGGCTGGCTGCTTTCCACTCCTGTGCCACACCAAAGGCTGGCACGACAAAGGAAAGCCTGAAGATGAGCCGGAGGATGGTGGCGACGAAGGAAATGGCTTCACAGAAGGCCTGCGTTAGTTATTGGCTCTTAAGAGAACCCTCAGGGGGAAAAAAAAAAGCTTTGAAATGACAGAAAACGAATGGTGAGGGGAGCTGGTGAGTGGGGGATCACCGTGGTGACCAAATTATCATTTGCTTATCGTTTCACTTTCCTCGAGTTCGAAGGTCGGTGAATCTCAGGCCACTACAGACTAGCCAGCATGGCGCCTCGGTTTACGGCCTCCTGAGCACGTGACGCAATGCCCCCTCTTGGCCTTTTACGCGGACCATCTGCGTGTCTTTTAGACATTAACACACTGCTCTATTTTTGCTCCAAGTTGTATTTTCTTTTGGCGGGCGAGTCTTACGCGGCAGCTCAAGCGGGCCTGGGACTCACTGGGCAGCCCGTGCCAGTGCCACATTCAGGGTGGAGAGAAAACGCCAAGATAGAGTGAGTTCTGGCTCTTGGTCCTATGGCCCCTCATGGTGTGTGTACCGTCTAGTTTCCTCGACTGGGATGGGCATGTCTGTGGGGCGTTTCCTTGGTTGCTAACTGCAGCTGGCTTCTTCCCGGACAGCTGGGTCTGGGTCTAGGACAGGCAGCTGAGCAAGCCAATCACTGTCCCTCAACCGCGTCCACTTGAGTCACAGCCTCTGGGTTGCACCTCAGCTCCTCTCTCCGAGTCAAATAAGCCCTTTTCTCCCGCAGGTTGCTTTTGGTCAGTTTGTCACAGCCGCAGAAAAGTCGAACTAGAACAGTGGGTAAGTCAAGGTGGCAGGTGCCGGAAGCAGATAGTCACATGACCCCGCACAACCCAGGAAGCAGAGAGCAACGAATGCCCGCTGCCTTTCTCTGTTTGTGCGGTCGAGGGTCGCACACAGGAATAGTGCCACTCGTAGGGGGGGGAGTTTGCCCCCCCCATTAACACACTCAGCCCTTCCCCACGGGCTCGCAGAGACGCAGAGACGCATCTCCCAAGTGAGCCTACTTCTATCAGGCTGACAGCACTCCCTGCGACAGCTTTGAATCGAAGTTGTGAACACTGTTAGTGATATTGGCCCTTCCAACCCGCGAACACTGGGTGTGTCCCCATTTTCGTGTCTTCTTTGATTTCGTTCATTAATAGTAATAGTGTTTTATAATTTTCATTGAAGAGATCTTTTCCCCTCCGTGTTTCATTCACTCATAGATAATTGGGTCCTCTAATAGCCGGTTAACTACATGTGTCTGTGACGAGGTGATCTCAGAAGGATCTATTGTTATTATTATTATTATTGTGTGTGTGTGTGTGTGTGTGTGTATTTGTGTGTATATGTGTTGTGTGGATGTCTGAGGACAGCTTTTGGGAGTTGGTTCTCTCTTTGAGTTCCAGCGATGGACCTCTGTTGCCAGGCTTGGTAGCAAGCTCCTTCACTGCTGAGCCATCTATCTCCCTGTCCCTCAAGATCCATATATGTATTTTAAAGACTTGTTTTTAATTATGTGTATGCACGTGTGTCTCTGTGTGTGGGCATGTTCACATGCCTGCCTGCACCTTCTCACCGGAGGTGAGAAGTGGGAGGCAGATTTCCTGCAGCTGAGCTTCCTGACACGGGTGCCAGGAACGGAACTCGGGTCCTCTGCAAGAGCAGGAAGCCATTGTTGTAGCCCAAGAATCATATTTAAAGAAGAGAGTGTCTGCCTGTCCTGGCTTCGGTTCCATGTCCAGTTTTTTGGCTGAGTGCGGCATGAGTGAAAGTACCTAAGGGGACCCAACTGGGAATACACTAGTTTTTGCTAAATGCACACACAGGAACAACCTAGAATTCTCCTAATGGTTGTTGTCAAGACTGAATATCTCTACATCTATTTTCTTTTCTTAAGCTGGTTTTTAAACATTGTTTTATTAATTACAGTTTATTCATTTTGTATCCCAGCTGTAGCCCCCTTCCTTCTCCCCTCCCAATCCTACCCTCCCTTTCTCATCTCCTTCCATGCCCCTCCCCCAGTCCACTGATAGGGGAGGTCCTCCTCCCCTTCCATCTGATTCTAGTCTATCAGTTCTCATCAGGACTGGCTGCACTGTCTTCCTCTGTGGCCTGGTAAGGCTGCACCTCCCTCAGGGGTTGGTGATCAAAAAACAGGCCACTGAGTTCATGTCAGAGACAGTCTAGGGAACCCTCTTGGAGACTGAGCTGTCATGGGCTACATCTGTGCAAGGGTTCTAGGTTATCTCCATGAATGGTCCTTAGTTGGAGTATCAGTCTCAGAAAAGACCCCTATGCCCAGATTTTTTTTCTCTCCTTGCGGAGTTCCTGTCCTCTCCTGATTTTTCTATCTCTCCCTTCTTTCATAAGATTCCCTGCCCTCTGCCCAAAGTTTGGCTATGAGTCTCAGCATATATTTTGATACACTGTTGGGTAGAGTCTTTCAGAGGCCCTCTGTGATAGGCTCCTGTCCTGTTTCCTGTTTTCTCTCTCTTCTGATGTCCATCCCATTTGCCTCTCTGAATGATGATTGAGCATCTTACCCAGGGTCCTCCTTCTTGCTTAGCTTCTTTTGGTGTACAGATTTTAGTGTGTTTATCCTATCTTATAGGTCTAGTACCCACTTATAAGTGAGTATATACCATGTGTGTCTTTCTGCTTTTGGGAAACCTCACTCAGGATGATCTTTTCTAGTTCCCACCATTTTCCTGCAAATTTCATGATTTCCTTGTTTTTAATAGCGAAGTAGTATTTCACTGTATAAATGTACCACAATTTCTGTATCCATTCCTCAACTGAGGGACATCTGGGTTGTTTCCAGCTTCTGGCTATTACAAGCTGCTATGAACATGGTTGAGCAAATGTGCTTGTTGTATACTTGAGCATCTTTTGGATATATGTCTAGGAGTGGTATAGCTGGATCTTGAGGTATCACTATTCCTAATTGTCTGAGAAAGCACCAGATTGATTTCTAAAGTGGTTGTACAAGTTTACATTCCTAACAGCAATGGAGGAAGGTTCCCCTTTCTCCAATCCTCTCCAGCATGTGTTGTCACTTGAGTTTTTGATCTTGGCCATTCTGATGGGTGTAAGGTGAAATCTCAGGGTTGTTTTGATTTGCATTTCCCTGATAGCTAAGGGTTTTGAGCATTTCTTTGTTTTTCTGCCATTCAATATTCCTCTACTGAGAATTCTCTGTTTAGTTCTGTACCCTATTTTTTAAATTGGATTACTTGATTTGTTGCTATTTACCTTCTTGAGTTCTTTATATATACTGGATATTAGCCCTCTGTCAGATAAAGGGTTGGTGAAGATCCTTTCCCAGTCTATAGGCCATCGTTTTGTTCTGATGACAGTGTCCTTTGCTTTACAGAAGCTTTTCAGTTTCATGAGGTCACATTTATTGATTGTTGATCTTAGAGCCTGTGCTGTTGGTGTTCTGTTTAGGAAGTTGTCTCCTGTGCCAATGAGTTGAAGATGCTATCTTTTTTTCATTGTATGGTTTCAGCATCTTTGTCAAAAATCAGGTGTCCATAAGTTTGTGAGTTTATTTCTGGGTCTTCTATTCGATTCCATTGACCCTCCATTCTGTTTCTATGCCAGTACCATGCAGTTTTTTTTTTTTTTTTTTTACTGTTGTTCTATCGTACAGCTTGAGATCAGGGATGGAGATAACTCCAGAAGATCTTTTATTATAGAGGATTGTTTTTAGAAATTCTAGATTTCTTGTTATTCCATATAAAACTGAGAATTTTCCTTTCAAGGTCTGTAAAGAATTGTGTTGGCAATTTGATGGGAATTGCATTGGCTTTGAATCTGTAGGTTGCTTTTGGTAAGATGGCCATTTTTACTATGTTAATCCTGCCAAGCCATGAGCATGGGAGATCTTTCCATCTTCTGATATCTTCTTCTATTTCTTTCTTCAGAGACTGGAAGTTGTTTTTTTTTTTTTTTTTTTTTTTTTTTTTTTTTTTTTTTTTTTTTTTTCTTCATGTAAGTCTTTGACTTGCTTGGTTAGAGTCACATCAAGGTACTTTATGTCCTTTGTGGCTATTGTGAAGGGTGTTGTTTCCCTAATTTCTTTCTCAGCCCATTTGTCTTCTATATACAGAAGGGCTACTGATTTTTTTTTTTTTGAGTTAATTTGTATCCAGCCACTTTGCTGAAGGTGTTTATCAGCTGTAGGAGTTCCCTGGTAGAATTTTTGGGGTCATTCATGTATACTATCATATCATCTACAAATAGTGATACTTTGACTTCTTCCTTTCCGAACTGAATCCCTGTGATCTCCTTTAATTGTCTTATTGCTCTAGCAAGGACTTCAAGAACTATGTTGAAGAGATATGGAAAGAGTGGGCAGCCTTGGCTTGTCCTTGATTTCAGTGGGATTGATTTACATTTCTCTCCATTGAGTTTGATGTTGGCTATAGGCTTGCTGTATATTGCCTTTACTATGTTTAGGTATATGCCTTGTATCCCTGATCTCTCCAGGACTTTAAACATGAATGGATGTTGGATTTTGTCAAATGCCTTTTCAGCATCGAAGGAGATGATCATGTGGTTTTTCTCCTTCAGTTTGTTTATGTGGTGGATCACATTGATGGATTTCCATATATTGAACCACCCCTGCATACCTGGGATGAAGCCTACTTGGTCATAGCGGATGATATCTTTGATGTGTTCTTGGATTTGGTTTGCGAGTATTTTGTTGAGTATTTTTGCATCAATGTTCATAAGGGAGGTTGGCCTGAAGTTCTCTTTCTTTGTTGGGTTTTTGTGAGGTTTAGGTATCAAGGTGACTGTGGCTTCATAAAATGAGTTTGATTAAGTTCCTTCTGTTTCAATTTTGTGGAATAGTGTGAAGAGTATTGGTGTTAGCTCTTCTTTAAAGGTCTTGTAGAATTCTGCTCTGAAACCATCTGGCCCTGATCCTTTTGTGGATGGGAGACTTTTGATGACAGCTTCTATTTCCTTAAGGGATATAGACTATTTAATTGATTTACCTGGTCTTGATTCAGCTTTGGTAAGTGGAATAGATCAAAAAAATTGTCCATTTCATTTAGATTTTCAAATTTTGTGGCATATAGGCTTTTGAAGTATGACCTAATGATTGTTTGGATTTCCTCAGTGTCTGTTATGTCTCCCTTTTCATTTCTGATTTTGATGATTTGTACAGTGTCTCTCTGCCTTTTAGTTAGCTTGGCTAAGGGTTTGTCTATCTTGTTGATTTTCTCAAAGAACCTGCTCTTGGTTTCATTGATTCTTTGAATTGTTTTATTTGTTTTAATTTATTGATTTTAGCCCTGGGTTTGATTATTTCCAGCTGTCTGCTCCTCTTGAGAGTGTCAGCTGCTTCTTCTGTTCTTTTTACTAGGGCTTTCAGGTGAGCTATTAAGTTACTTGTGTGAGATCTACATCTATTTTCTAAATTGAATAAAAAAAAAAAAGACTTTAACTCACCACAGTGTTTGGCAGCTCCCATGTTTTCTGGAGATTTCTTCACTGTCTCGGATGACGCCCGCAGGCCCTTGTGTTCTGTGGAGTATAATTTACACTGGCCCAGTGACATAAATTCTCTTCAAGCTTTCAGGTGTGCAGCCAGCCAGGGGCCACAACATTAAAGAAAACCGACTCTGCCTCCCATAGCAGCCACCGAATAGATACCGACAAATAGTTCCTCAGCCAGGGTTAGAGGTTGGTGACATTTCCCCGTTCATGCTGGACTGTTGACCGGCTTGACCCATGCAGTCTTGTGTGGGCACCACAGCAGCTGTGAGCTCATGACTGTCCAGAAGGCCCCGTTTCACTCAGTGCTCTCTGCCTCTTCACAGCCTTTGCCATTCCCTCCTCTGCGATGTTCCCCGAGCCTTTCCAAGGGTGATACATATGTGTCCCATTTATGGCTGAGCCCTTCACAGACACTTATTCTCTGCACTTTGATCAGTTATAAGTTTTTGCAGTAACTGTTTTCCATTTGATGAGGTCTAAGAACTGCACTCATCTATCAGTTTAGGGATATGAATTTAGAGGGCAGTTTGACACTATGTCTATGTAGCAAAATAATAATGTAATAATAATAATAATATTAACTTCACCCCCTGGAGCTTATGAGTTCCAACCATGGATTATTGGCCAGATTTACTGTTCCAGGCATGTGTTTCCTCCTGTGGATAGAGCCTTAAATCCAATCATGGGCCACTGTGGCACTCCTAGGCATGTCTTGCCAGGCTGGTCTTTCCTGTAGCCCTTAGGGTTCACAGCTGAGTAAGAACATTAGTGACTTTTCTCCCCCAGAAGCTTATGTAGCACCTCTTGATACTATGGAAACTAGCCAGCAAGGAGAAAGCTGCCATCAGGGTACTGACTTGATTTTTCTATGTCCTGCAACCACAGCGGTGTCTTCAGCAGTTGGGTCTTATTGTCAAGTTCTAGTGGGCACCTGAGAATAGTGTCCATAGTTTGTGCTGCTTCGGGGGTCTCGGGGACACATGCCTCCCAAGGGGAGGCATCCTTCGCCTGGTACTGGGCCTTTTACTTAGCATCATCCCCTGTGTAGGGTAACTCCATCTCAGCTGTTTTATATGAGCGCACATTCACACACACACACACACACACACACACACACGTACAACATTTATAACGTGGCAACTCTTCACAGAGATTTTAAAAGCATCCTTAGTGTTAGTTATCTCTCCTCCACCTCCTCCTCTGCCCTCCTAACCTCACTTCCCATTATTCCCATTTCCCCTCATATCACCTGTGTGATATGAAGTTAATATTGTTAGTTATTTCCGTAATATATTGGGTTACGGATCTTTGGCTGTATGTAGGGGAGTAGGATGGCTGGGTCATATGTTAATTAGAATTTTAGTGTTTTTGAGGAACCGCCACACTGGTTTTCATAGTGACTCTATGCACTTGCAATCCTACCAACAGTGAATGAGGGTTCAGCTATCCCCACAGCCTCACCAGCATTTGCTGCCATATGTGTTCTTGATAATAGGGATGTTGACTGGGAAGAGATGAAATTTCAAAAGCGGTTCTAATTTGCATTGCCCCGATGGCTAAGGATCACTTTTTCTCAACACTTTTCAATTGCCCACTTGGTCATTTCTATTCTTCCAAACTGTTTATTCCACTTGCTAGCCCTGTTTACTCATTGTCTATTTGGTTTTTTGATATTTAATTTGTCTAGTTCTCTCTATATCTTGGCCATTCATCTCTCGTCTGTTGTCTGGTTGGCAATGGCTTTTCCATTCTCTACATCGAGTCTCCAGGGTGTGCAGAAGCCTGAGTTCATGGACTCGTATTTGTCCATTCTTGGAACTCTTTGCTACACTGCTGGGGTCCTTTCCAGAAAATCTTTGCATGTGCCTCTAACCTGAGTGTCACTATGCAGTCCTGGCTCCTCTGGAGCTTGCTATGTAGCTGTCCTTGAACTCAGCACACATCTGCCTGCCTCTGCCTCCTGAGTGGTGGGATTAAAAGTGTGAGCCATTATCTGGACTTCATTTTGAATTGATCTGGTTTTTTTTTTTTTTTTTTGAAAGGATTTATTTTCATTCTTCCACACGTAGAAATCCACTCCCCCGAACCTCACGAACTATTTGTTAAAATTTCTGTCCAGTTTATTCCCCTCAGGAAATTTATTGTTGCTTCTGTTCTCATAGTTGAGACTGTTTTTCTTCTCTGTGGTGTGGTATTCATGAACTCCCTTAGTTTGTACTTGTCTTGAAATGCCCTTATTTCTTTGTCAATTTTTAGTATTTATTCCTTTAGTGGCCTGTGTGTGTGAGAAAGAGAGAGAGTGTGTGTGTTTAAGAGAGAATGTCTTGTTACTGGGCAGCCTGCTCTTGGAGGCTCAATCTTCAGCACCTCCTGGGGAGGAGAAAGCAAGCGGCTTCCCTCCACCAGGGAACTTTTTAGAAAGGCAGAGGCAGAGTTCAGCCTACCCTGCAGAGCCCCCTGGTTCTCCGATCTTTCCAGGGATCCCTTACTTCCTTTGTGGATTTCCACAGCTCTTCCTCTCTCTGTCTTTGAAACAGGGTGAGTGTTTTTATTTTATTCTGACTTTCTCCTTCACCTGCCTGTTGAGAGGCGGCTCGTAGTCTGACACCTTTATTTTATTAGATCTTTTCTTGTTTTTTTTTTTTTTTTTTTTTTTTTTTTTTTTTTTTTTTTTTTTTTTGAGACAGAGCTTCTCTGTGTAGCTCTGGTTGTCCTGGAACTCACTCTGTAGACCAGGCTGGCCTTGAACTCAGCGATCCACCTGCCTCTGCCTGGAATTAAAGGTGTGTGCCATCACACCTGGTGAGATCTTTTAAATTTAAAAAACTGTGTTATGAAATGACACCGAGTGATAGGACTTTCTATAGTCTATAGAAGGATAAGATAGGGACTGGATCTACTGAATGTTAGGCTAGGTTGTGCAAACTCTGATGTCATCACCCGCTGGTGCCAGGTGCAAGCCACGTACGCTCCAGATATAAAGGATCCGTTGGTCGCCGATCTCTCTCTCTCTCTCTCTGACGTTCTCTCCTGGGGCCTCCCACCATTCCCCTTGCTCTCTTCTCCTCCTCGTTCTACTGTACTGATGACTCCATAAGCAGGTTACTGTTCACCCTTTCTCAGACGCAGTCATTTTTTTTTAAGTCCAGCGTCAATAGTTAAAAGCTTGTACTTAAATAACCTTAAGCCATGTGACATAATTTCAAAGACTCTTTTGAATAGGGATATGTTAATTCTAGAGAGTATCAATTGCTTATAATGTGAGAGTTTGGTCAGTATGCTCTATCTTCACTCTCAAAAAGGTTAAACATTACTGCCTTAGAAATACGCTTAGCATTGTTTTCTTAATGTGGTAATGCTATTAATCTATTAATATAGCCTTAGACTTTTATAAGCTATGAACTTTTTATAAACTTGATCATATGGGAAACTGTTAATGCTCTATGGTGCTATAGCATAAAGAGATCAAAGCGTTCCCAGTCTCTTTATGGACTATGTTTATGATTTTTAAGGCTCCAACTTAACAGGGATGAAGCCTAAAGTCTTGGGCTGTAATGATTAAGATAAACTGTAGATCTTTTATTCATTGCAGGGTGAAGCTTTATTTAGTATTTAGATCTACTTAAAATAAACACGGTCCTCAAATACTTACTCTAGAATATGGCATAATCACAGATCATAATGTTCTGTTCCATGTTTGCAAGGTGTAGTTTAGAGCAGATAACTAAAGCCAGGCAGAGATTGCTTCACTCAGATATGCTAGCTTTCCAACCTGCCAGAGACTTGCTGAATATGGCATTTTAACATGTTTAAGCTTATTATGACAGTCAGGGACTTCCAAATCCTAAAAGTAACTCCCAAGCTGTTCTCCAAGAAGATTTGGGCTCAACAACAGATGACTTTAATCCTAGAGTGTGGTATGCTAACCACTGGGCAAGACTGCCCCCAGTGTCTCATTGGCTGCTAGGCCCCAGCCTGAACTGGGGAAGTACTAACGTGCAGAGAGTTACTGTCTCACATTGCAGAGAACTAGGTGAGGTCAGTTTCTCCCTTGCGTTTTCTTCACAGAAACAAAAAACATATTTTCTGCACCTGACGACCAGATTGTCTGCCCATGTTGCCATGGAGACCTTGGACAACTGTCTAGGTAGTGGACTATGGACTCACTAGTCACCTCTGTCATTTTCATAGCTGCATAGATTCATTTAGATTACAATTTGTCTTTCTCAGTTCTCTGATTGTGTTGATGGCTGACCTAATGGTCATTTGGCAGCTAGAAAACAGTCAATTAACTCCTTATCTCGAGGTAATCCACTATGTTAGTTCATTAGCCAATTTATTAGCTAGTTAAAACTACTAACTGCTAGATCTCTTATTTAAAAGGCAAACAGGTTTGCCTTCCTCACGGACCTCATGTTAAAGTTAAACAGGCTTCAGATGCCTTCTCAGCCCTCTCCCTGTGCAGGGGACCAGGCCTTAAGCCTCACTAGAGCTGCTGCTGTCAGGTCTAAATAGTGTACTTTGTTACCAGACTCAAAAACATGTCTCAGATGCAACCTTTTTTCATTACTTTAGCTAAAGGACAAGGACTAACCTCACTTGTGTCTTATATTAAATAATTGGATACAAGGCCTAAGGATACAGAAGCTTGAAGTATAAGGACCTAAAAAATATTTTAAGGTCTAGAAAGGTGTTCTAAGGTTAACAAATACGTATCTCTTCCTGCTGCTATGCTACTGTTCTATTAAGACTGTTCAAAGCTTTAGGATTAATCCCTGGAGCCATGGAACTCTGGTAAAAAGAATTTCCACTATATGATCCACTATCATAGTTCCAAGCTTAAGATTTTAAATTTCCTTTGGTTTGTCTTATACGTATAGACTTAAAAGTTGTTCCTTGTTGTTTTATGTCTGTACACATTCTGTCTTCTGAACAGAGGGAATAAGCACCTCTTTCATGATGTGTGCTCATGCTGAAAATCAAGAGCAAATGAATTTTGCTCCTTCTACTTCATGGAAGGCTTCTGCCTTCCCTGAGCCCCACCTCAAAGGGTGTTCATGCTTTTAACCGCCCTCCCCCAGGCTATGCTATGCTATAACACAAAAATGTCTATCCATTACCTTTTTCCACAATGTGTATTTCACTGCAGATTACAATTGTGACACTAACATGTTTAAAATTTATCTTCTTACTTAGATTCCTCCCTCTTTCTCTGGTTTTGGGACTCCCCTCCCCCCAGCGACCAAGACCAAGGGCCTGAAAGTTGCAAATATACACCCAAGAAAAAAATTTCTCCCTAACTTACTTAACTTTGTTTTCTGCCCTTATAATTTCCAGTATCCAGCCAGGTCCAGGTTTCCTACATCCAAGACAGCACTGAAGCATCCACCTTCAGTCTAAACTCGTAGTCTACGTCAAACTAGGCTTGCAGTTTCCCTCCTAGCTATGTGTTTTTGCAGATCCTGGACACAGCTATAAGACAGCTGGCTCTCCCAGGACTTTGCCAAAGCCCCCCCCCCAATTCCCTTAGGGTCCCCAAAGATCTCACCAACCTTAAGTCAGCAGGAAGTAGTTTTTGCACACAACGCCCTCTTCCCCTTTTGCTACCCCTTCCTAAGTTTGTTATTTTTTAGTTAAAGAAAAAGGAAGAAATGTTAGGCTAGATTGCCTAGCAACCTTTTATGTCATCACCTGCTACCGCCAGGTGCAAACCAGGCACCTCCAGATATGAAGGACCTACTCATTACTGCTCTCTCCTCTCGCTCTGATTTCCTCTTCTGGGACTCCCCTTTCTCTCTTCTCCTATGCTCTCCCACGCTCTCCCTCGACTCTGCCCTTAAATAAACGTCTTTGTATCAGACCTGTTGTGCAGCGTATAATTCATGTATTATGACACTGACCATGGAGCTTTTGCACCTAAATTCAAACTCTTTTGGGTGTCAATGTTTACCACAAGACAAGTTGGTAAAGTGAAGTATGATTTGTCTTATTGTGTGCGTCTGCTTTTATTTCTCCCTGCAGCTGGCAAAAGATATCTGCAGTTCATAATGGGCAGCGGAGAACTTCAGGCCAGAGGCTGGCACACAGCAGTCCATGGTTGACCCTTATCACAGGGTCAAAGGGAGTAGGCCACATGGCTCCAATTTGATCCTCTGTTTTGCCATCACTGGATTGGAATGCTTACTAAACAGAAAAGCGATGCTCTATTCATTTAACACAGTCCAAGTTGAAACACCAGTCACAGAACAGAGCCCTAGAAAAAAAGAGGGGAGAGGATCTTGCCTTAACCAACACGGAGGAGCTGGAGAGATGGCTCAGAGGTTAAGAGCACTGGCTGCTCTTCCAGAGGTCCTGAGTTCGATTCCCAGCAACCACATGGTGGCCCACAGCCCTCTGTAACTGCAGTTCCAGGGGCTCCAATGCCTTTCTCTCGCCTCCATGGGCACCAGGCACATATGTGATACACACGTGTTACACATGCACACATGCAGGCAAAACACCCACGTACATAGAATATAATAAAGTAGAATTCAAACATGGAGTTGGTCTAGACTGAGAAGCAAATACCAGCAAGGGAAAGATGAAGCCCATTCCTTTGTTGTCTTGAGGAATTTGTTAGGACTCGTGTGGGTGCAGGGAAAGAAGATGGAGCAGAGGGGGAGGAGGGAGCTGCTTGCCTGGATTCCGGCTCTGAGTTTATGTGTCTCTGGGTTTAGTTTGTGTTAAGGATAGGGGCTGAGTAAGGGCTGCAGTCTAAGCCCTGAGCATGGATTGTGACTGCCAAGGCGGTAACAAGGCCTCATGCTTTGTGAGCACAAGCTACGCACCTGCATAGGGCCCTTTGCTCAGACACATCCCACACCTGAAACTTAATGTTCACAATAGTTTGTTCTTGAATTTGTGTTTCATAAGTCACAAGGTGAATAGTGCAATGGGATCTGTGGAGTCATGTATCCCTGAGTTTAATCCCTGGAACCCACACGGTAGGAGATCCCCACAGTTTGTTCTCCCACCTCCTCATGTGCCGCAGCACAACACGGCACTCTCAGAGATAAACAAATAAATGCGAAACCAAAGTTACCAAAAACCGGTGCTAAAATCAAACCATCGGTTTAGAGGAGAGAACGTTGTTCTAACGTTTGTGGTGCCAAGGGAATGAGAAGTGTTAGTTTCAAATGAATCACATCATAGAACTTTGACCAGATACAAATCCAACATGCCATAACATGTCCTCTCATGGCCGTGCGCTACACTTCACAGTTTCCTCCCATAGGACTTGAGGTTTGGGATATACACTCCCAGAGGTGATACCAGAGGCAAACTGGGATCATTGGGTTGACGTGAGCCTGTTGGAGACCAAGGAGAGGCTCAGTGTAATCAGACAGAGCAAGGACTCAATGGAAGATCCGGCCTGCAGGGGAAGTTAATCTGGACACTAGAGTGTGAGCCAGGGGCTTGGGCCTCCTGCTTCTCCTTGCCTCTGACCTCCCACCAACAGATTCTCAGCAGCCCCCGCCCTGCCCCAACAACTTCAGTGAGCAGCGGCCCCGCCCCCCCCCCGCGCTTCCCTGCTGAGCAGCCCCCCCCCCCCCGGGCGCTCCCCTGCGGGGGGGCCCCCCCCCCCCCAGGCGCTCCCCTGCCTGGGGTTGTGGTTGGAAGGGTGGGACCAGCGTCCTCGGATCACACAGGTGACCCTGGGTCTCACTTTCCCTCTTCTTGAGCTGGAAGAAGTGAACATCAATTATCAGATAAAAGCCACCTTTTAAGGATCGGAGAAAAAGATGCAGAAAGAGGGAAGAAGGTGGTCTCTTTTGGAACAAGAAGCCCCACCTATTCATTTTGCAGCGGGCCCCACAGATCACACAGTTGACGTTGGTGGCCCCTCACAGCCTCGTGAGGGAGGGAGGCTGACCCCGAACACAGGGTCAGATGTGCAGGGTAAATTTGAAAGCTGGACCTGGGACAATGGGGTCCTGACTCCGAGGCAGGGGACAGAGTGAAAAATGTCTTATCAGCTGACGGTGTAGGCGGGGACACTGTCTAACTTACTGTTGTTGCTATGCTCATCTTGCTCTCACTACATGTGGGTCAAAGTTCACCTGCCGGAATGGCAGAAAAGTGAGACCTGCAAGTGCTGGGTAACAAAGCCCTCGTTCGTGTTTGAGAGGAGAGACAAAGACAATAACATATCCTCCCAATCCCAAAAGATTTTTACGGCAGGCTGAGTTTTTCTGTCTGCCCTCCTGTATAATGGGCGTCTTTCCACAAAGAGAAGTTGGTTCTTTCTTGTACAGATCGAAAGCATGTGATTTTTTGAAAACTCCCATCTGATAATTTTCTTTTTTGAACACACATGCATGTGTTCATATTCTCTCTGCGTTGGCATCCTTATTCATTTTTACCGGGGACATTGATCCAGGCCATTGCTCCCGATAACGAAGCCCGGAAGACAGACAGTGAGCTCTGTCGGGTCTGAATGCGAGGGTCTCACAAGCGGTAGTTTCTTGGCACCCTGAAGTTGTGCTGCATTGGGAAAGACGTGCAAACAGTGCCTGGCACCTCTGCTTATTTTTAACAGAACGAAGTTTAATTAAATCTAATTCATGCTCTTGATTTATTCTTTTGAAGCGTTTGCAGTTACAGGTTAGTGGGAGGAAATTTCCTCACCGCATTTTTGAGGCGGATTTGGCTTATCAGAATGGCAGGGAGTGGGAGGAATCCTGGAAAGCAGCAGCATCTGGCACAGCTGCTGCTTCAAATGTGTGTTTATTTAACAAATACTCCGAGTTCTTGCTATCATGCTGGGCACCGCTCCAAGCGCTTCACAAACACCAATTAATTTAGCATTTATAACGATCTGGGCCAACTTATCTGGGAGGCACAATGCTTAGAGTCCCCCAAAAGTTTTAACTCTCTTTCAAAAATCACAAGGAAAAATAATTGAATATAATTATCATGATAAATAAGTAATCACGATTCCAGGCAGATTGTGTCTCTGTGCTAATGCTAAGTTATAAAGTATAATTCAAAATACGTTATGGAGAAAACATAATGCTACAATATGGAGAAAGAGACTGGTAAAGGCCAGAGTGTCTCGGGCCCACACCTATTGCGATGCGGCGACTCCACCGTGATCTTAACTTTGCAAGTGAGAAAATTGAAGCACAGTCAAGCAACCAGAGACTGCCAGAGCTGTGAATCAAGGCTAGGCGGCCTGTTCCTGGTGTTCTCAGAATGTCATGATGCACTCTAAGAATATACTCATCAACAGTGTGTGTGTGTGTGTGTGTGTGTGTGTGTGTGTGCACATGTGTGAACATGTGTGTGTGTGTGTGTGTGTATTTTTAACATAGCTATTCTAGCGTCAGAGTAAGACTGAGTAGTAACTTTGGGAGTCGGTCTTCTTTCCTGCCTGTTGTTGTCAGCCCAGCAGAAGCGAGCGTTCTCTGGGAAGGAAGAAGCACAAATGAGAAAATGCCTCGGTACGGTGGCCTGCCGCTAAGTCTGTGGGGCATCTTCCTGACTCACAACTGAAGTGGTGGCCCAGTCCCTAGCGGGTAGTGCCACTCCTGGATCCACGGTCCTAGGTACTATAAGAAGCTCGAGCCGTGAAGAGCAAGCCAGGAAGCAGCGAACTCCGACGGCTTTGCACATCTTCATCTTCCTGCCTCAGGATCCCGCCCCGACGCCTTCCAAGCGCTTATATTCACTTCCTTGCCGTATTATTTAGATGACTGTGGCTAATCTCATCTTTTCATTATAATACGATGTCTTTGTCTAGAACTAACTTTCAGGGAGTGTTTTGCTTTGTTTTTGATGTTCCTAGCACCGTTCTAAAATTTCTTCACCTACTGTCTCACTGAATTTAGACAATGGTATGAGACAGACTTTATATAGAAGGAAGCCAGAATGAAATAAGGTCATTTAACTCCTTGCCCAAGTTCCCCTAGACACAGTAGCATCAAGCCTAGGCACCCTAGGCTCAAAAGCTCCCCCTTCCAAGCAGGGCATATAGCAGTGGCTTCATGCCATCAAGAGCCATGGTCTCAGGAAGGTGATTTCAACCACCAGTGTCTTCAGACTCATATGCTACTTGTATAAATGTCTTTACAATGTCTGCCTGTTTTTTTCTATTAGATAGTTAGCTGACAACTTAGCTGTGGTTTGTTTTCAATATTCAATGTTATTCATCTGATGAATTATTTGCTACTTCCAAACTACCTCAACAGCAAAAATAAAATAAAATAAAAAATCCCACCCTCCTAGAACTGTGTGTGTCAAATATCATCAACAAGCTCTGGGCAGTGGGCATCCCTGTCATTAGTCCTCTGATTGTTTTTACTTGGCCTTGGGAAGGTAATTTTGTATGCTTTCAGGACAGGTAGATAATTATCTGAAGGGTACAAAGAGTGGCTTGATACCACAACTGCTCAAGCGGCTTCGTAGAATTATTTTGCCTGAGTACTGCACTGCCTTCACAGTTTACTGAACGGCGTATTAGTCAGGGTTCTCTAGAGGAACAGAGCCAGCAGAATGGACACACATAGTAAGAGGAACTGTATTAGACTGGCTTACATATTATTCTTTGTAATTAAACAACCGTTGTTCACTGGGTAGGCTGAGAAGCTGAGGCCCACCGGGCCAGATCCCCAGCACATCCAAACCTTTGTAGAAAGCCTGGGACATTCTTGGAGAGCCCGCTGGCCTTCAGTCTGCACTAGAGGTCCAAAGAATATGGGTTCTGGCATCAGCAAGGGATGGCCCGGCAGCAACAGAGCAAATGAACTTACTAGCACGTCAGCAATGAGAATAGCCCAGTGATAGCTTTATCAACGGTAGCGATTACAGGGCTGGTAATACTTCATAGAAGAGGAGTTGGGGGGTGAGTTTCCAGCCCTGCACCTCCTCCTGTCCCTGAACTGCCTGTGATCTTGATGGTTGCTAGAGTATATAGGAAGTGGAAGGTTAGCTGAAGGCAGAACTCCAGAATGCAGCTTTGGGGAAGCCATGCCGGAGAGGGACTTTTTGGTTACACGGCGTGTGGGGTCACCCACTCCCCCACAAGCGACCCCTTCACTCATGTTTTGTAAAAGAGTTTGGTTTACTAGGCAGGGCTTGGATGGCACCTTACTGTGGTCTGCTGTTGCTGTCCTACCCACATAAACGTGTTTGCTCACGTGAAATATGAAATATCCAGCTAGCTAAAGAGATCAGTGGTTACCGGTATCTGGGAAAGAAAGGACTGGGGCTTGCTTCGCATAATGTGGGTTTTTTTTTTGTTTTGTTTTGCTTTTGTTTTTGTTTTTTTTGCTTTTTTTGGGGGGGTTTGTACAAGTGTTCTGGAATTAAACAGTGGGATCTGCTATGCAACTTCTTTATAAGCACACCACTAACCCTTGACTTGTACACTTTAAAAGAGTGAATTTTGTCATTTGTGAATAAACAGCAGACTAGAACACACTGAGAGTACCTTGGTGTAAAAAAACCTGGTTTGTAGATGTGACCCTGTGAAAACAAGGAGCAGTAAAGGCAGGAAAAAAGTGACAATCAATAAGCATCTTTTAGGCATCATTCTGGGTGCTGAGGACATGATTTATAGTTCACGCCCTGCAGGATCTAGAAAGCCTAATAAGGATGAATGATGATCTAAATTAAGAAATGCTGTCTAAGAAGCCTCTGGTAAAAAAAAAAAAAAAAAAAAAAAAAAGGAAAGGCAAAGCTTAATGTGGATGAAATATTATAAATTATACAGATGATAAAGAACTTGTCTGCAGAACTCTCAAAACCCCAAAAGATCCAAATTTAAAATCCAATTTAAAAAATGAACAAAAGATTTGAACGCATTTTACATAAGAGAACCCAGCTGGTAAATAAGCACATGAAAAGTGACAACTTTGTCACTATCAGAGGCAAAGAAAAGTGTATCGATGCCACTACCGAGCAGTCAGAATGGCTAAAGTTAAAAAAGACCAGCTGTGGAAGCTTGAAGAATGCCCAGCTCCCAAATAGTTATGATTTAACCCATGTATCAAACATACACGGTTATCATGTATGTTAAAAAAAACACCCACAAGGAAGCAAGGGTTGGGAGGTTCTTTGGAGACATGATTTAAATTAACCTGGAGATTGGAAAATTAGCCAGGTGGACTCTGAAGCCACCACGAGTTTTACATAAGAGAAAGCCAGGATTAGCACATGCCCCTGTGATCCTAGCACTTGGGAAACTGAGGCAGAAGGATCAGGAACTCAATTTATCCTTGGCTACACAGTGAGCTTAAAACCAACCTAGGATGGATGAGAGCCTGGCCCAAAAAACCAAAAGAGGTGTGGAGACGGCTCAGACGGTAAAGGCACTTGCCGCTCTGCCTGATGACCTATGTTCTGTTTATACAAACACACACACACACACACACACACACACACACTGTAAAATTTTCAAAGGGGAAGAGAGAAACAATAGGATATGTGTATATAATGTATACACATGCATATAATGTATAAAATGTGGGATCAGAGATTTTCACCACAGTCAGGGAACACGAGGAGCCTTCAGAAGCAGATAGACTGATGAAACAGATTCTTCTCTAGAACCTCCAGAGACTGTGGCCTCAATGGCACCTTGTTTTTGTCCAGCACTCCTGATTTTGGATTTCAGGCTTCCGGAACTATAAAAGAATGCACTGTTGTTCTTTTAAGTCACCAAGTTTGCTTTAGCTACTGTTTGATGTAACAAAATATCCAATGAAAACAACTTAAAGGTTTATTTCCGCTCACAGTTCAGGGACACAGCTCATCCCTGTGGGATGTAGGTGAAGCAGCAGCCTGAGGCAGCGGATCACACTAAAGCCACATTCAGGAAGTAATGATGCCGAATTCAGGATGGACCTTTCTACCTCAGTTAACCCATCAAAAAGCCCCTCACAAGCATGCCAGAGGCTCCTTTCCTAGGCGACCTTAGGTTCTGACAAACTGACAATATAAATGGTCACAAATTTAGGTGATTTGCTGAAGCATTTGATATAACCAAGGAGAAAAAGAGTGATACCTTCTTAACAAGTTAAACATGAAGCCATCCTAGGAACCAGCCATCCCATCCCTAGCTTTTACCCAGGAGGAATGAAAGCCTTTGTTTATAGAAAGACTCAAATGTTAATGTCTTTTCCTGGAAACAATTTAAATGTTTTTAACAGGTGAGTTCAGAAGCGATGGATTATTCCTCAGAAATGGGCTACTGGCAAATACTAAAACGTGGGTCAGGCTCAAAAGGCTTCTGCTGAGAGAAAGGCACCAGACAAAACACGTACATAGACACATTTTCTAACCTATAGAGAGAGAGTGTATATACAGAAGGGGGTGGGTCTAAGGGCACAAAATATTTTTGCTGATCTTGTCCTCTACCCCCCATAGTTCACTCAAACCGCTACAGGTCATCAGGTCATTCTCCAATTGCGCCAACTCCACAAGTCATACTGATGTGTCCTCAAAACACCTATTTAACAGAGCCAAGAGAGACGAGGGATAATTTAGCGGGTTAATGCCCCGGGCATATTCTTGAGACTTGTATTCCTCTCTCATGTGCTTGAGCGCCTCTGTCTAGACAAACCACGGATTCTGGGTGACACGATTTGCCTGAAGCTCAGATGACCCTCAGACAGCCGAGCTCTGACATCCCTGTAGCATTTCATTCAGTCATGGGGGGAGGGGGGGGAGAGCGCTTGTTAACTTCACAAATGCGTCACTTTGATTTGTAAAGCCTGTTAGCCCTTTCGGCTCCGGGCAATTACGCAACTAAACTCTCTTTCCCCTAAAATGAATCAAGTCCTTTCTGTAAAATCTATGACAAATGCTGTGATTGAGTAAGTCAGGTTGAAACCAGAAAGGTACTAGAAAAGAAAAGACAGCAAACAGACATTCATCCTTGATGTCATATTAGTGGTCTCCTTATAGGTGTTTATTGAAAATTAAGCCTTGTAGCTTGTGACTCTAAATCTTTTGGTCAAGTTGAAGTGTGTCATCATTGAATGACATATTACTGAAAGTAACCATATACCATCTCCTGTTATGTCAACTATTCTGGCTGTGGTGGAGGTGGCAGGTGCTCTCCCAGTCAGTAAAATGTATTCAAGTGTTGCCAAATCCTGGCAACTGTTTAATTAGTTGCAGGCATCTCATTCTGACTTTTGATCAGCCAGATATTCTGTCTTCTTTTCCTTTTCCACTTAGTATTATAGTAGTATTATTAACTTTAGCAAATTACTTTAAAAAAAAGGATTTATTTTGCCAGATAAGTGGCACATGCCTTTAATCCCAGCATTTGGGAGACAGAGGCAAGAGAATCTCTGTGAGTTCATGGCCAGCTTGGTCTACAGAGTGAGTTCCAGGACAGCCAAGGCTTCACAGAGAATCCCTGTCTTAAAAACCCATTTTTAATTTTATTTTATGTGCATTGGTGTTTTGCTGTATGTATGTCTGTGTGACGATGTCAGATGCCCTGGAACTGGAATTACAGACAGCTGTGAGCTGCCATGTAGGTGCTGGGAGTTGAACCCAGATCCTCTGGAAGAGTAGTCAGTGCTCTTAACTGCTGAGCCATCTTACCTGTCCCTTCAAAAAGGTATTTTTTATATTTATGGTTGTGAGCCTAGCCTTTAACGGCTGAGCCAGGCTGGCCTGGAACTCAGAGGTCTGGCTGCCTCTGTCTCTGCCTCCTAAATGCTGGCAGTTTTTAAAAAATTAATTTTTTTATTTATTACAGTGTATTTATTTTTAAAATTAATTTATTTTTATGCTGGCAGTTTTAAAACCTTCAATTAAACATTTTAATATACTTTTAAAAAAGGTATTTTTTAAAGTATGTTTTCTTTTCCTTTAAACTCATGTTTCCACTACTTTGTTCTTTATTTTCTTTAGAGATAGGGTTTCTCTATATAGTCTTGGTTGTCCTGGGACTTGCAATGTAGATCAGGCTGGCTCATACTCACAGAGATCCACCTGCCTCTGCCTCCTATGTATTTGGATTAGGGTTGTATGGAATCAAGCCCGGCTCCTTTTTTCTTTGAAAACAGGCTCCCAGGTAAAGCAGGCTGCCTCCGAACTGACCATATTACCAAGGATATCCTATCCGAGTTCTGGTATAATAGGCATGATGACTACACCCTACCTAGTAAACAGTTACTTTTAGATACTTAAATGTATCTTCAAACCCTAGGTTGGAAGTGGGATTCAAGCTGGCTTTAGCCTGAGGCATCCAGAAACTCCTAACTCAAGAGCAGCTGCTTGTGGAGGGCTGGCTTTGAACAAGTGATCTTGGTAATCAGCTCCATTGCCTCCTAACTTGCACAGTTCACACGGGAAAGCAATAAAGACAGATTAGGACAATGCCTACATTGTCGGCATGGGGGCACAAGCACATCCTACTGTCTCTCTAGAAAATTCTACCTTGGTCCTTTTTTATTTTTCGTTCCATCATTCATTTTCTGAGTGAGATCCCATCTCATTCCCTCCCTAACTCCAGCACCTTCCCAAATCTTTCCTTAGGTCTTAGGGCCCCACACAGTTGGAGACGGGAAGATTTGGGGGACCATGACCTGGGGCTGTGACCACAGATGCTTCTGTAAAATTGTCTCCTTTGGTGGCCTGCCATGGCTGTTTGCTGTCAAGGCCCCAGCAAGGGTGTGAAACAGAGGCACGGACCATAGTTTGGAGGGAATCCACTTGGTGTGCCGCCGCCGCCGCCGCCGCCGAGGTGCTCTTTTCTAATTGCAGCACGGCGATTGCCGAGCCCTTCCCTTCCTCCAGCCCCAGGAGCCATGTCACACTCCTGGCTCCGCCTTACTTATCCTCCAGCAGGAGTCTGTCTGATGACCTCAAGCAGTTATGGCATTCAGTGTCCATTGTTTCTCTTTATTTCTTGCTTTTCTTTTTTTCCCCCATTTCAAGACAGGGCTTTTCATGAAGTCCAGGTGGGCCTCACACTCACCATGCCACTGAGGATGAGCTTGAGCTCCTGATCCTCCTGTGCAGGGATTACAGGCACACATCACCAGGCCTGGTTTATGCATTGCTGGGGACTGAGCCCCGAGCCTCATGTATGCTAGGTAAGTACTCTATCAACTGAGCTCCATCCCCGCTCCCACCCACAGCCCCTCTCTTTTCTCCTCGCCAGGGCTCTCCCATTTTAGCACTCTAATTCTAGCAATTATCAGTTTGTTTTTTAACAAAAACGAAAGTCTGTTTCTCCCCAGAATCCAGGTTTGATTCCCAGCATCCGTACGGTGACTCAGAAGCATCTTTACCTCCAGTTCCAGGAGATCCGAGGACCTTTTCTAACCTTCATGGGCACTGCATACAATGCCCATGTATGGTGAGAAACACCCATGCACATTAAAACAGATAAACTAGAAAAAGACAACAAACCCTGCATAACTGGGATGATAAATGATGAAAGAATCAATGAGGGGCTGGAGTGTTGGTCCAGCAGTCAAGAGTACATGCTGCTTTTCTTTTTTCCGATGTGCTTATTTATTTAATCATTTTACAGCCTGATCAAAACCCCCTCCATCTTCTCTCCCCAGTCTCACTCACACTCCCTCCTTCCCCCTTTCCTTCTCAGAGAAGGGGACGTTCCCCCAAGGGTACCAACCCTCCCTGGAGCATCAAGTTGCAGCAGGACTAAGTGCATCCTTCTCTTCTTCTTCCTTGTTCACTTTTACCAATTCAACCCATGTTTTAAAAAGTCGTTTATTAGTATATATTAAACAAATGTAATTGCATGCTAACAGGTTTCCGTGTGATTATTTTCATACATGTATATTGTAGTGGCTTGAATGAGAACTGTCCCTCATGCTTCTCTTCCCAATTCATTACCGTTTCTACTTTCATGTAGTGTGTTTGTGTGTTTTTGTGTGTCCCAATGAGTTTCATTAGAGTTGCTTGCAGGAGCACAGGTAAGGGATTATTTGCAGGCACATTTGCACCTACCCAGTGGCAGCTATGCCTACAGATCAACCGGGAAGGGTAGAGCTTCATGAGCCCTCCCTCCCCCCAATTCAACCCACTTTTAGAAAGGCTAGTAAATTATTCAGCATTTTCTAAAGGAACAGAACTAACAGAACAAATTGTAATGTCTAATGTGTGTGTGTGTGTGTGTATTAGAGTGGTAGAAGGCAGCATTTACTGAGCTGGTGGTTGCTCCTCTGTACTTCAGTGAATGGAGTGCCTGAACTCATTTATTGACCACGGAGGGAAATGCCCTATGTAGATACCAGTTCCCAGTAAGAGCAAATACACTGTGTAGATGTAGCACAGTTTCTTTATCCATTCTTTGGTTGAGGGACATCTAGGTTGTTTCCAGATTCTGACTATTACGAATAAAGCCGCTATGAACATGGTTGAGCAAATGTCCTTGTTGTATGGTGGAGCATCTTTAGGGTATATACCTAAAAGTGGTATAGCTTGGTCTTGAGGTAGACCTGTTACCAGTTTTTGTGAGAAAGTGCCAGGTTGATTTCCAAAGTTGTTGTATAAGTTTGCATTCCCACCAGCAATGGAAGAGTGTTCCCCTTTCTCCACATCCTCTCCAGCATGTGTTGTCACTTGAGTTTTTGATCTTAACCATTCTGATGGGTGTAAGATGGAATCTCAGAATCATTTTGATTTGCATTTCCCTGATGACTAAGGACCTTGAACATTCTTTAAGTGCTTCTCAGCTATTCGATATTCCTCTGTTGAGAATTCTCTGTTTATCTCCATACCCCATTTTAAAATTAGATTATTTGGTTTGTTATTGTTTAATTTCTTGAGCTCTTTATATATTTTGGTTATTATCCCTCTGTCAGATATAGGGTTGGTGAAGATCTTTTTCTAATCTGTAGGCTGTCCTTTTGTTCTATTGATAGTGTCCTTTGCTTAATACTATTCAGCTATTAAAAACATGAAATTTGCAGGCAAATGGATGGATCTGGAAAAGATCATCCTCAGTGAGGTAACCCAGACTCAGAAAGACACACATCATATATACTCTATTATAAGCAGATATTAGCCATAAAATATAGCATAACCATACTACAATCCACAAACCTAAAGAAGCTAAATAACAAAGAGGACCCTAAGGAGGATGCTTAATTCTCATTCACTGGAAGGGGTTGAAGAGAGGGAACAGGACAGGAGTCCTCCATAGATGTCCTCTGAAAGACTCCACCCAGCAGGGGATTGAAGCAGATGCTGAGACTCACAGCTAAACTTTGGGCAGAGTGCAGGGAGTCATAGGAAAGAGTGTGGAGGGGGGGTGAGGGGTGAGAGGATAGAAGGACCCAGAGAGGACAGGAGTTCCACAAGACCAACAGAGCCAACAAACCTTGGCCCAGGATGTTCTTTGGAGACTGATGCACCAGCCAAGGGACATGTATGGAGAGGACCCAGGCCCCCTGCTCAGATGTAGCCAATAGGTAACTCAGTCTCCATGTAGGCCACTAGTAAGGGGACCGGGGGCTTCTCTGACATGAACTCCGCTGCTTGCTCTTTGATCACTTCCCTCGTGCAAGGTGGCCTTGCCAGGCCACAGAGGATGAGGATGCAGGCAGTCCTGATGAGACCTGAGAGTCTGGGGTCAGTTGGTAAGGGAGGAAGTCTCCTCGTTTCTGAGGACGAGGGGACAGGGAAGTGGGGGGAAGGAGGAAGGAGAGTGGAACCAGGAGGAGGTGAGGGAGGGGACTATGATAGGGATGTAAAATGAATAAATTTAATATAATAATAATAACAACAATAATAATAGTAAAATACAGCAGCCCAGAACAACCACCATCGCTAACAGCACTTCAGCTCCACCAACACTCCCAGCCCACCATGGGAAGAGAGATGAGCAGATCCTCCATGGTATTTTTTCTGCACTCAAAGAGAAAGAGGTCAGGAAGAGCTGTGGTCTGTGCCAGCACTCTGCAGCCTCCAGATACAGTGACTAGGGCTCCTGTGCTTTTCTGGCCTGGGAAGAGTGACATAAAGGGGCCAGCTGAGCTTGCTACAAACCAGAACACTTTGAGGAAACAATTGATAAAACAAAACAAAACATTACAAAACAAAACAAAACAAAAACCCTCTTATCTTGATTTGCCTTTTCCCCTAAAATTCAATTTAAAGAAACCAGCTTTTTGTTATCTATTACTTTTTTTCTCTTGAGGCTAGCTTCCTCTGTAAGTTCATATTAAATCTTATTGTCTCGGTATTGTTGTGGGTAAATGTATAAATTGGCTTCTAAAATATGTAATGGCCAATGACAAACGTGACACATTTCCTTAGAGTGCAGCCAGCTCTAAGGAAGCGTAAATTAAGATGTTTATGAATTATTAATTGGCCTTTCATTAAATGATCCATATTACACAGATGAATAAGACATAATTTCTTTTATTTGACGAGCTCACGTGCTGGAATACAGACACATAAAAGCAATTGCAACAAAACAGAAGCTAGAAAGGGAAAGCTCCCGGTGCTGGGCGAGCTCCGAGGACCCAGATTGTCCTGCCCGTGGCAGTCTGGGACCCACACAATCCTGTGTGTGTTTTCAGGAGATCTTGAGTCTCTTTCTTAGTTTCAAAACTGTTTCTTCATTTAACTGTGAGAAGTTACAGGGTACTCTGTGGTTTCAGCTTTCAGGATTTGAGGCTTGAGACACTTGTGTTATCTTCGACCAACCTGTGTAAAGTCCAGCTTTTATCCAGATACTGTCCAGAGAGCCGCTTGGATAGATAGAGTTGAGAGCCCAGGCCTTTAACTTTTTGAGTTCAAATCTCAGATCTACTTCTTGTTGTTTGGCCAAGTCTAGGTTACTTAACTTCTTCAGAGCTCACTTTCCTCAGGTGTAAGACAGAAGAGAGAACAGTGCATCAGTGTCTCAACCGGTCTTCTCCCTACCTCAGCAGGGTCTTGCTATGTGGCTGAGGCTGGCCTCAAACTATTAGTCCTCCTTCTTATCTCTTACTAATTTTTAAAATCGCCCATAAATTTGAATAACAGCATGTCAGTTACATCATCTACTTTTCATATTTTATATAGCTTGTTTGTTTGTTTTGTTTTGTTTTTGAGACAGGGTTTCTCTGTGTAGCCCTTGCTGTTCTGGAGCTCACTCTATAGACCAGGCGGGCCTCAAACTCAGGGATCTCTCTGCTGCTGTGTCCTGGGTGCTGGGATTAGAGGCATACACCGCCATGCCTGGCTTTTATATGGCTTTTATCTGTATGTTAATAATAGTTCTGGCTGTATAATAATTATAACCTTCAAATGATTTGCTTCTCCATCTACTGAAAACAAGTTCCACATTCTTTAACTTTTGAAGAAGTTATGCCTTTTTTTCCTGAATATATATATATATATATATATATATATATACACACACACACACACACACATACATAATAGAGACAATTAAATTGGATTTTGTAGCCAATAGGATGCAGAACCCTGGAACTGAGTGCTCTGAAGATGTAGGGAGCATATGAAGGGAGGGAGGGAGGGAGAAAGGTAGAGAGAGAAAAGCCACTGCCATTGTTGGCACCAAGGACAAGGGAGGGAGCTATGAGAATAAAATAGCTCCTGGCTGGAGCTGTCACTTATCTGAGCCCCAGAATAACACACTAAAGAGGACTGGCTCTGCTCTCACTCTTATCCTGAGTAGTTTCAGACTGCAGCACAACAGAAAAATCAGATGCAGGAAAATCACCGAGGCGAGCCCAGGTCTGCTTCTCTAGGCCCAGAGCAGGACTGAGATTGGCAGAATGTGCTTCTGGGGAACAAAAACCCAATACAGAAGCCTAGTCATTCCAGGGAAATAATATCTCAAAACCAAAGTCAAAACAAGATACTTTGTCCATGAAACAGAACAAGCTTGTGTGGGTTAGCAGCTTCTCACCAACAGCCTCCAAGACTGAAGTCAAACCCACAGAAACGTGGCTGCGGATGCTGAGGCATGTCCGGGAGGATATTCTGCTAGATGCTGATTTCAGGTGGAGCTAAATGAGGGTTCACAGGGAGCGTCTCCTTCATGATATATAGCCAGAAGACAAGGGGCTTTTCCTGGAGGGCAGAGCCAGGGTCTGAGAAAAGGAACTCCACAGCCTCAGCAGGACCTCATTCCTGCTGTCTGCAGGATGAAACATGGTCTGTTCTTTCCATCCATGACTTGACAGACTGGAGTTCTTACTGTAGCCAGCCTTTCTTCCTCCTTCAGAGCAGATGTCTTTCCTCTGCAGCGTGTGTTAGCAAGGACATGTGGCCTGGAGAGCTGGCCTTTGATCTCCGTGTAGGGAGAAAGGATTAGTGTTCCACGCGTATTGAATACTGGAGAAAAGGAGCCCGGGAACGCCACAGATCAAAGCGGACATTGCAGGTGGTCTAGCTGAGAGTCTCACAACCCCTTCCTTCTCTTTGCTTGTCTCCGCTGACACACAGCCCGGGATAGTGAGGTTTACCAAGGACAAGCTTTCTCCCTAGAGTGTGAAGACGGTGCTCACGGCTGGAACAGCTGCCTGTGAGGATCACAGAGCAGGAAGATGGATGAGGCACTTCTTGATGATTGCTTAGCAAGGTTTTCAGCCTGTGTATCATAACCCATATAGACTTAAACAATAAGAATACAGTCCTAGGTAAAGACACACTAAGGTAAATCTTGACCAAAGAGTTGTAGTCAAAAGTGAGATAGAGACCAAATATGAATTGCGCACCCGTTGAAGGGGTTAAATTCATTAGCATGTGTAAACTAACGGCCCCTAGAGGCACTACAGGTGTGGTGCTGTGTCACCTGTGTGGCAGAAGGTGGCTGAGAGGAGAGAGGCTCTGTCTACACCCCAGGTGTTCTGACCTGGGGACACCTGAATGATTAGTAGCCTATGGTTCCCTGAAAAAAGTGAGCCGGAGACGAACACCGGTCCTGCGCTGTGCAGGCAGGGATGAGCGCCCAGGCCGGAAGTGAGCTGGAGACAGACGAACCTCGCATGGGGCCTGGGAGAGGAGCGAGTTTGAGATGACCCCCCAGAACAGTGCCATGGGGCCTGGACAGGGAGCTAGCCTGAGATGACAACCAGCCAGGCACCGTGCAGGCCTTGGGAGGCAGAGCCTGCCTGGCGCCACAACGCATGAGCAGGACATAGCCCTCCTGAGATGAGCCCAGACACTCAGAGACCCCAGGCACCATGAAGAAGCGCAAGTACGTGGTGAAGAAATGGAAGAGACAGAGAAACGGAAGGATGTGGGCACAATGAAGACAGGCAGAACTGGAGACTCGAGGGTGGTGAGGAACAGCCTGATGTGAGTGGCCGGCGATGCCACGGGGGACCAGATGGAGTTCCAGCCTGTGCGGCCACCAGTGGCCATGTCTGGGCCTGTGGCCTTGTAGCAGCAGGCAGATGTTCTAGGCTGCTGCCAGGGGAAATGTTGATGTGAGACCGCTGTGCAGAACTGGCCCCACCCCACACCTGGGCATCCAGGGAGAACCGGCTCTGGCAGCAGGAGAGCTGACCCTGCCCCTAGCCAGCTGCAGAGCTAAAGAGAGCAAGCCCTGCACCTTGCCTGGGTATCACAGGGAGTTGCCAATGAGCCAGAGCTGGGGCGTGAGCAAGAGAGAGCTGGATTTGCCACTTGTCAGCCATGTGTCGTCCCTTGCCACCTACATAGGCAGGCAGAGGAGCCGACCCCTGAGGTCATCAGTGTGGGAGAGGCATCCCTTCCCCTTACCTGCTGCAGCAGTCTGGAGAGCGGGCCCTGTACCTTCCCCGGGGGCAGCACAGTAGAGCTGGCCCTGTATGTGGGGGTTGCAAGTGAACCGGCCCTGCCTCTTGTCTGCTGTGCGGTGGCATGGACAAGGGAGAGATGACTTTGCCACCTATGGCAGAATGAGAGCTGGCTCTGGGGTCATGAGAGTGGGGGAACTGGCCATGTCCCTCACTGGTTGCAACACTCAGGAGAGCAACAGGGTAGAGCTGGCTGTGGTCACGGGGGTTGCTGGTGAGCTGGCCCTGAGGGCAGGAGAGTGGGAGAGCTGGTGGGCTGACCAGCCCAGATACCTCTCAGGCCCAGATCCAGGGCCTTGAATTGGCCCACCCTAATATCTACCTCATCGATGAACGGCTAAAGTGCATGAAGAGGCTTGTCCTAAAGAGCGAAAACTACAAGATCTCCACGACACAGGGCAACAACGGAATCCAAGAGGAGTCGCAGTGAGGCTCCAGTATTGATAGAGTGGCAGAAGCCAGAGGCCTCAGACCATGCAAGGAGTCATTGCAGTGAAACATTTGTAAGCAAAGAAGTGCGGACAAAACGGCACACTGTGGGACACACTGTGACGCACTGCAGCTTCCACAGTGAGATCTCTTTCTCTCGTGGGGGAGAGGTTTCAAGTGTGGAGGGTGCGTATGGGGGGTGGGAGATGAGTGGGGTTGGGGTGCATGATGTAAAATTAAGGAAGAACAATGAAGAGTTTAAAAGTGTGTAAAGTGTTGAGAAGAGTAACTGCTGCAGGATGGTGTAGGAAGAGCCATCCTCACGGGCATACAACCTGCAGCATCACACAGGGGCCCAGTGCCCAGAAAAGCCCCTCCTCGGTTTAATAACTAGTGCTGTCATCTTGAAAGTCTTTCGTTTGTTTACTTAGTTTGTTTGATATGTATGGTACCCTCAGAGGCCAGAAGAGGGCATCAGGTCCCATAAACCCCTTCACTTTGTTTCTTCTCCGTGCATTTCCGCCATGATGAACTAGCTGCCACTGGCCCAGAGAGAAATGGCCAACTGTATAAATGGAAAGCTCTGAAACGTGAGCCAGAATAAATCCTTCCTCCTTCAAGCTGTTTATTTTGGTTCTTTTGTTACAGTGACTTGGAATGTTGACTGACACACCCATGACCTGTCTCCTCTTCCTCATCTGACCTCAAGGAACAAAGGGTGCGTGGTCTGTGGCAGAGGAAAATGCAGACTACAAACTGACACTGACAGGAAGAGCTGACTCCCCTTCCCTGCTGCTGGCTGTAGACAGGGCCGGGCAGAAGCAGGAGGGAGGAGAGTTTTCATTTTTATCACAACTGTGCTCATTAATCCTGCACCCAAGAAGAGAAACCTTTTAAAACCCGAAAAGGCTTGAAAATCTTTGGGATATGCTTAAACCCTCTTCCTGGGGTAGAGGAGGGAGATCTGACAGAAGATCCCCAAAGATCAAAGGATGGGAAAAATGAAGGTGCCTCCCGCTGGCATCCCGTGGAGCCGGCTCATTGAAAAGGCTGTTATCTCCAGCATCCCGCGGAGATGCTGGAAGGAGAAGCAGCCGTCTCAAGCCGATGCTGCACGGGAAGAAATGTGAATCTCTGTTTCCCTGCTCTGCGCGCTTTCCTGCTGAACTCTCAGCATTGTTCCGGGAGGCGTCAGATGTGAGGCTTACCCAAGCTTTCCACCCATACGAGGTGTGTGTGTGCCGGTATACACGCCTGTGCACACATGGAGGCCAGAGGAGGCTATCTGGTGTCCTGCTCTGCCATACTCCCTTGAGACAGGGTCCTTCACTAAACCTGGGGCTATGCACGCAGCCAGCTCTGTGGTTGCAAGGGTGCAGGTGGCCCTACTTCGGTTTTTGTGGAAGTGCTGGGGATTTGAACTCAGGTCCTCACGCAGGAGCCGCCAAGGCTCTTACCACTGAGCCACGCCCCCAGCCCCATGCTTTTCTTTTTATACTGAACATACTGCTATAACTACTTTCATCATCTTCTGTGCGAAGTACTTGTTCTATAATTACGTCTCATAGAAAGATTGTGGTTTTTCATCATTTTTATCATTTATAAGTAATAGAGCTTTGTAGGCTGAGTTTCTTTTTAAAAATACCTATTTTTATTATTTTTACTTATGTTCAGACGTGTGTCTGTCCGTCACATGTATAACAGGCGCACAGTGAGACCAGAGGCATTAGGTCCCCATGGAATTGGGATTGCATGCAGTTGAAAGCCGTTTGATGCGGGTGCTGGGAACTGAACTTGGTTCTCTAAAAGAGCACTACGTGTTCTTAGCCACTGAGCTATCTCTCCACCACCCTGGAAATTCTTTTACGTTCTTAAAAGTAACTATTTTAGTGATAGCCCAAATGGAACTGGACTTTTTAAAGTGTTGTGATTATTTCATTTTGAATTCATGATATCTCAAGGCATAATGAAACTTTTATTAGTTAATTGCCTTGTTGGTCTGAAGAGAAGTCCAAAGCTTGATTTCAAGATCAAGAACTCATGGATTAATACTCTACCCCATGAGGAATGACTCCTGATGGTAGCAGTGATTTTTGTTGTTGTTAAAAGCTTATGTTAATTGCTCCTGTACTCAGTTCCTTTCCCTCCTTATTTCTACATTGTATGTCACATTAATAGATAATTTCATTTAAAGCTATTTTAATTTAGAATTCTTTCATAAAACAGTCATTTATATTCAGTCTGTGAGATTTTATTGTAGCACATTATATTGTCAGATTCCTAGTTATTTCAACACATAGACTAGATGTTTTTATAGAAATGAATGTTAAAGTTATCACTCAGAAACTTCTTCTAATAGTTAATCATGGAATTTTCAATAAGCCATGAGTGGAATGAAGCATTTATTGAAGTATTTTGCTCATACAATGTAACTTTATAAGATGAATCTAGTTTCAGAGGAGGAAAGGGAGCAGTAGAAACTCCGAATGACAGATGCCTGGTCTACCTCAACTCTGCATAATAAGCAACATTTAAAGATAATGCTGGTGCTTGAGGAACCACATTGCGCTCCATTATTTTTAATTTGTACAGGACAACATGGAAAAAGGTGCCAGGCTTTCAAAGTCCAACTTGGAGCTTTGGCTATGTCTCTCAGCAGAGAAAGGCGGTGGACTCTTCTCTGTGGCCTTTGGCGAAAAACCTCACAGTGGCTGATCTTCATGACCTCATCCTGGAATTTGGCTCAAATGACCAGCTCTAATCAACCTGAAAATAATGCCTCTTTGTCTATTGGAAAACAAATGGCGACAGATTGGCTCTTTCTGCTATAACCGTAGCTCATCTGACTAGTTTTGCCCATGAAATTCTAGGGAAGCCTGGGATACAATTTGAGGAGTTAGCTATGTGTGAAAATCTTAATGAACCCAGTCACCTTGTAATTTAATGGTTAAGAGGCAGCTGTCTGGACAGATTAGCCATTAAATCTTCAATATGGGGCAGTTTGACCTTAGTTAACGTGTTATAAAAAACAGAATTTCGGAATACAGTCAGTTTTGAAGTCTGAGCTAGAAGTCTGAGAACTGGGTAGTTACGTTAGGCTAGTTGGTCACTGGTACAAAAACAAAAGGCAGCAGTACCTTTTCCTCCTTAAAAATAAAAACAAGACAGTTTTATTAAATTAAAACTGCTTTATACAGTTAGCATTAGCTCATACATCTCCTTTGTTCTCTGGAGCGCGAAATCCGGATTCTCTTAGGAACACTGCAGGCCCGTGGTGGGTAACTAAAAGAAACATTTATGCTAATCTTCCTATCATGATTAATTCTGAATATGGACGTTTTGGTGGTCCTGGGATTCAGAGAACTGCAAACGGAATAAAAAGACATGGAAACGGCTCTGCCGGAAGAAACGCTGTGGAGCTGGCAAAGAGGACCTGATGGTCGAGGAGCGCGCTGGCCCTGCCCGACTGAGGGCAAGTGGGTTAGGCAGTGTTAAGGCCAATGAGAGGCCTGGAGAAGTGATGGATGTAATTCTGTGCTGGCTCGTTGCCAGCTCATTGCACAGGATGCACCCATCCCACCCTCTGCTACTGCCACCACTTACAATCCAGGCCTGGCGGACATGAGAAGGAACCCTTCCCACCGTGACTGTGGTCCTATCGTTAGACAAGAGACAAACTCGTATTTCACTGCAGTTAGAGTTACTCTGGCTTTTTGTAATAGCAACAGAATCTACTTCTCCGTTAACATATTGTATAGGGATAATTGCAAGGGACAGTTTGAGTCCTAAATAAACTCAAATATAATCTTTAGATACTATGGTGGGCAAAACCAAAGTTATATGAAAGGGAAGATTGGATTCCCTTGCAATTATGGCCTCCGGTTTTGAGCCTGTTTCTAACGCCTGGACTTCAGAAGCCCTGTAAAGCTGCCACACACCGCACACTCCTTCCTCCTTGTTTCCGGGGCCTCGAGCATCCTGGGGGCAACCTCAGGTTGTTGTGTACACAGTTTCCTCTTCCGGGACATCCCACCCTCCAGGGAAGGTCTTTATACAGAAAGGTAAATACCTCAAAACAGCCCCAAGAATATAAATCCCACATCAGTTTGTGCTTCTAACTGTAAAGAAGCTACAGGCCTTCCCGGGACTCTTGGGATATGGGCAGATTTTCACACCCCATCTTGCCTAAGCTGTCCATCCTCTGGATACCTTGACAAAGCGTGTTATATGGAATCTGGTCAGAGAGGCTCAAGAGGCTTTTGAGCAGGCTAAGATACATGTAGGACAGGCCTAATAGCTGTGCACCCCACTATCCCAGTGTCCCTTTCTGTTAGAAGTCACCAGATGTTCAAAGGCTACATACAGCTTGTGGGTATGACAAGAGCAATAGCTGTTGTAGAATTTTGTCAGGTAACATATGGATCTTAGCAGACGGTAATACCACAGAGTTTTATAGCTGTATATGGCCCTTTTAGCTTGATCTCCCATGCACATTCCTTTAGATGTGTCTGGGTGTCTCTGTAACGGCTTTCCAAAACCCAGAGGTTAGCGTATGTAATCTATATAACAAAACCTTTTTTGAGAAAATGAGCAGGACACGGCGACCTCTTGAAGCACCATCCCATAACAAATAGCGGGCTTACAAAGATGACCTTGGTGAAGCTCTCTGAAAGCCTGTTGTCATGTGTTCTCAGCGGGTGTCAGGTGACCCCAGAGGTTCACAAGAAAGAAGATACAGCATGGAAAGTTTCCATCACTTTTTTTTTTCCTTCTCGAGACAGGGTTTCTCTGTGTAGCCCTGGCTGTCCTAGAACTCTCTCTGTAGACCAGGCTGGCCTTAAACCATACCTGGTTGTTGGGGTGTTCCTGGCTGTACAAGTCATCCTCCTTCATCTGGGGAAACCATTACCTGATGTTCCGCATCCAATGGGAGCCTGGGCCTTGTCGGGTACTCTCCCAGGAAGCTCTGTCCCATTGAGCACCAAACCAGAAGGGCATGCTCCTCTGCCTGTTTCCAGGTGGAAAAGGGTGATGTGCGGGGTCAAAGGGAGCTCAGGGCCCAAAAACCCGACAGGCAGCGATGAGGGCTGACTTGGGTGAGTCCGTGGCTGCTTTGAGAACAGTATTGGAGGCTCAGTGCTCCGGTGGCAGAAGCCCAGTTTGCTTCAGCCAGACAGACTGGCCGCTTCGAGAATTGCTCTCCTTCACAGATGGGCTCTGTGGTGGGCGAGCGGTGTGAGAAAGACAGCTGCAGCCATCCTGCTGACAGGCCGCTGAATTACGGAAGCTAGGGAGTGCCAAAGCTCCGCGGTGACACTGCAGTGCTACAGCCACCATGCTATTGGCAGAGGGTGCTGGCAAACACACTTGCCTGCTCATGGACGGAACACAGGTCCGGTGGCTGCTCCATGGCCATCAGCAGCTCCTGGGGGTCTCGGTGGGGCTCCAGAGGCAAATTCTTTTGGGGGAGAAGGGGTGGTCTTTGGGGAAAAGGAGAGATCTTTCCTCACGATAAATGATGAGTCTCAGACGGTCTTGGTGGAAGAATGGAGTGAGAGAGAGTTTATTTCATCAGTCAAGGACATTGTGAACCTTGGGCCGTGGGAGAGGCTACAGGGGTGAATGTATTTGATTCTCTGGGGCTGGGGGGGAGTGTTTAGGGATATTCCATTTAAACGCACCAGCGCAGTCCTACCATAAGAAGGGGAACACAGTCCTTAACTATCCTGTTGGCAGCAGGGGTGGGGATAGTGGTTGAGGAAGCACTCCAGATTTGGCTAGAGGTATGGGAAAAGGTCATTGGTTGAAATCTAAGACACCAAAACATTTCATTAGGCTGAGGCAGGGTATTCCCAGGAACCCCCAGGTGCACACTGAATGGGTTTCCTTTCGGGAAAGGGTGGGTTCGTAACCTTCCCTAGGGCTATGTGGCACTCCTCACAGAATCTGGGGTGAAGAGGAAACCCAGCTGACAAAGCCGGCTCGCCCTTTCAGCACCGAGCTCAGGGCTATTTGGTAATGCCAGACTTCCACCTTAACACAGGCTCCAACAGCTATGCACCTCTGGGATGGTCTTCACTTGCACACACCATTCTGTCACGGTTGTCCTCTGGGAACTGCTCCTCGGGCTTTAAAGCTGCCCAGCAGCTCATTAGCACACAATGTGGCTTTCTGTCAGCTTTCCCCCTTAGGAACCCCAGCTTGACACAAATCTTGCCACATTTGTCTTCAAGAACCCACACAGACCTCTTCTTCTGCTTTACTCTTTCTATCTCTACCTCGTTCTTTTATTTTATGGACTCTTTATAGGCTTGTATAAACCAGCAAGATTTTCCAAGGCCTTTCACACTGGGTAAAGACCTTGCCCCACCAAAGGGCTCAGCAAAACTACTGGGGCTCTATGCCAGTTTTGAGATCCCTGTTGAATCAACTTTAAAAAAAAAAATCCTTTGTAAACTTAGTTCTACCTGGTCCAAGGAAGGGTTAATGTGGCTTCTCTTATTTCTAGTTCTCTCAATAGGCTCTGTCCGTGCAGCCCCTCTCCGTCCCTCTCTGGTCCTCCAGCCCCTGCTATTTGTGGGGACCTCAGATGAAGATAACCCAGTACTCCTAGTGGCTTTCGTAAGTCAGCCCCTCAGGGACCCATTCCCTCCAGCAGGAGGTTACGCAGCCTTTGCTTTAACAGGGCTGGGGAGTTACATCATTCAGTTTTTCTGCCTCCACAACACTCAGACTAGTCCCATCCTCTCTCATGTCACAACCCAGGCCAAAAGAGGCTCTTCCATTGGTTGTTTGAAAGCCTTCTCTAATTCCAGCAGTTCAAGTGCTGAATGTTTTCTGATGGCCCCAGTTTCTTGTACTGGGCCATGGTAAAGGCCCCCCCGCTGTACTTCAGATCACAAATCTTCCTTCCTTCCTTCCTTCCTTCCTTCCTTCCTTCCTTCCTTCCTTCCTTCCTTCCTTCCTTCCTTCCTTCCTCCCTTCCTTCCTTGTTTTTATTAAAGGTCAGACTCAAGGGCTGTCTTTTACTGCTTTTGCCACCTCTCAGCCTCTCATTTATGTACCTGCTAAACCAGGGGCTAGCACAGAGGATGCTATCTGCATCTTCTTTTCTTGTTGCAATTGTTCCTTCACACAAACAACTTCCTGCTTCACGGCCATCTCAGCCTCAGACACATTTCTAGAAACCTACACACAACAGAGTCCAGGCAGCCTCTACCGCCACTGTGAACAATCTTCACCCTTGTGCGCTAATCTCAAAGACAGCAAAATTTCCTCTAAGCCTTTAGCTGTTCTCAGGGCATCACCGTACTCATGTGGTGGATCTTATTAAGCAGGCATGCCACCACACAGATGAAGACCGCCCCTGGGATTCCTTCCACACACACTCCTATCTGATGGCTCAGCCTTAGTGCCATGTCTCACTACCTATAGCAGGAACCATACAACTGGTCCCATAGCATGAAGGCACATGAAAGGACAGCTGTATGGGAATTTCCCGTGACGCTCCCCCTCAGGCTGTCCAGCCTCAGCTACATGCCGGGACACCCCTCCCCAACTCATCTTTGGTTCTGTTGTGTCTCTGTTTGGGTGTCAGTTGTGCCACGTGACAAAACCTTTCTTGAAAGAACATTACAGATATGTCTAGTCACCCTAGGTGGAGAGCCTACGGCAGACTGAAGTATGGCTACTACATGGGTGGGGGGAAAAATACTCCCAGAAGCCATAAGGCTAGTAAATGAAATTTTCAAATGCCAGGGACAGGCTACCTTCCTGTGCCTCACAAACCATAAAGGCTATTGCTGCTGTCGCTTGCTGTATGCCAGAGCTGGACGGTAAGACCCTCTTGTTGAAGATGCTGCATATGAGTGCTGTGACTGTAGGACACGGAAAAACTAAGCTGGGACCGAACTGGAAACTCCCAGCCTGTGGCTGGCTCTCACAGTGCCAGTGTTGTGGTAAGTTTAAAAGGTATGGCCTAGTAAATGTTTATTATTAGACGATAATTACTACAGTGGTATTGTCTAACCCGCTAACACAATCAAATAAGACACGGACACCTGCTCGATTTTATAGTTGCCGTTATTTGCCTTGGGCTGGGCAGATATCTCCACCTACGCTATCTTAATATCCTCATCATCTACCTCCCAGCCCCCATCCAATGCCATCCTCCTTAACCACCCTCATCTGGGCTATCTTCCAGCCATAATCTTATAAGTACTTGCTTGTATTCTTATCTGGGCCTTTCCACACCATTATTGGAGTTCTTTCTCCCAGGCCCACATGGTTCCTTCACCGTGCTAACCCACTGTGGCATCCTCCTTCCTCCTCTCTTCCCATCCATCTGTTTCCCGTGATTCTCCTCAACCCAAAGCCACACCTACCCCATTCTTCCCTGCCCAGGTTTTAGGCCTTTAGTCAACCGATCAGGTATAAGGTCTTAGGCAGGTTTATACAACAAGGATAGGTATGACCAGGCAGTAACCAGATCTTGAGGACCAGTAAGTGGCATCAAAACACAAGCATCAGACCAACCCCCAACATGCCAGAGTGGGGCAGGTCGGCTATTGGTGGAGACCTGTCACCAACATTACTGCTTTGCTATGAACCTGGTGTGTTAAAACACCAACATGCAGCTGGGCAGTGGTGGTGCACACCTTTAATCCCAGCACTCAGCGAGGCAGAGGCAGGTGCATCTCTGTGAGTTCAAGGCTGGCCTGATCTACAGAGTGAGTTCCAGGTCAGCCAAGGATACATAGAGAAACCTTGTCTGGAAAAAAACAAAACAAACAAACAAACCCCACCAACATGACAGGCAAATGTACTTGTGTGCGCAACAGTGACTCGGCAATCACTGGTGGTAAGGCCAACAGCTTTCCAATTGGATTTAAGGTCCCCTCCACAAGACGGAGTTCATATCTGATACTGTAACCCAAAACATCTTGTGACTGGGGAGGTCATAGGTTTTACTATGGTTTTACTAGATGGATGTGATGCCCCTGTCAAACCGCCTTCTAAACCCACAGAGCACAACTGTTGTCAACCTCCACTCATAACCACTGGTGACACTCTTGAAAATAAGCAACTACTGTTGTTGCAAAGTATCTAACTCTTAGTCACAGGTAAACGTCTGGGAATATCTAATTCTTAGTCACAGGTAAACATCTGAAGTCACCCGCTCCAAGGCTCAGAGACCAGTGCTAAAGGGACAAGAAGAAATGGGGTGTTGTGTAACAGTTTTCTCCGAAAACGAAACATTCCATCCTGTGGGGAAGCTTTTTAAAAAAGAAAGTAAAGGCCTCTAAACAGCTTCAGGAAGTCCCTAAAACTAACTAGATTCACTAGAGCCCCTAGAGTAAACTAAAAAAGCCCAGAGTCCCTCTCAGAGAAGCAGAGTAAAGCTAAAGAAAGAAAGAAAGAAGAAAAGAAAGAAAAAAAAAAAGACTCTCAGACCTCAGACCAGACAAGCTATAAAAAAACACTCAAGAAAGACAAGTGACAAAGAAGGCTCTTTGAGGCCAGAACTTCTCGCCCGGAAAAAGGAAAGAACAGCTTATCTGCCAGGAAGAGGTTTAGACCAGAGTTCCTTGGAAAAGACATTTTCCAGCCTGCTGAGCTGCCTGCACGCTGTGCAGTGAGCTCTGGGTTTCCAGCTCTTTTGAGCTGTCGCCCATGCTGGTGTGGGCCTTGGTGATGCAGCGGGCTTTGGTCATTTCTGCTCCTGTGAGGAACCCCTCACCCGGATTCTCGTTAGTAACTTGATGAAACTCATTGGTTCACCGCGGTGGACATTTGGGGGTGTCCATTCTTTGGTCTGTCATGGGCTCCCTATCTGGGCTGAGTAGATGTGTTTATGGTGTCTCCCCCAAAACATTTTGTCACACAACACACATCCCGGTAGAGATGACCCTGCCTGCCGGACTTTTGCAGCGTCTAGACCTGGGGGGTGGCCTATGAGCACATGGCTTAGCCTTTTCATTGTTGAAAGGCTGCCTAACTGTGAAGATAGGAAGCCACAAGTTTATGAGGTGCCAAAAGAAAAGGGCACTGAAGGTAGAACAAAGAGAAAGTGCCTCCAGGGAGGGCGTGTCCAGGGTCCGTCCTTGTGATCGTGTGGGCAATGGAATATGCTCTGTGTACTGCAGAGGCTGACTAAAGTGGAGATTTTCCCATTCTGAAATTCCCCCAGCAAGTGTCTGTGGAGCGTGAAGGGCCTCTCTTCCTAATTTGTACACTGTTTGATGGCATGAATGTTAGGTGGGTGTAACACTCCGGACGGGGCTCACGACCCGAGAGTGGGAGACATCTTGAGGGCAGAGAATGTGCAACATCTGGGCAGAGCAAAAAGTTAACTTCCCATTGGGGAAAATCAATAAGAATCTGAAGTGCCAAGAGGACTCAAGTTTATTTATCTTTAATTAAATTTGTCCTTATTTTTATGTATGTATGTGTATGGTGTGTGTGTGTTCGTGTATATGTGTACATGTGTCATGTCACATATGTGGAAGTCAGAGGACACCTGTATGTGTAGGTCCTCATTGTTTCCTCTTTGGTCACTGCTGTATGTGGTGGGCTAGCTGGCCCGTGGGCTTCCTTTGGTTCTCTTCCTGCCTCTCGTCTCCCAGGAGCGGCACACTGCGACTTCAGATGTTTCTAGATTTTAGGTGGGTTCTGGGGAGCCAAAGTCAGATGCTCAGGCTTGGGCTTGTTGCACCATCTCTCTAGCTCTGGACCTGAGGTTTGGAATAAGAAAAAGGGTAGTAGACCCTGCCGTTTTTACAGCCTATGGGAAAGCAGCAGAGGAAAGATGCGTATGGGCGTTAAGGGTACCTGGTTAGACATTTTCTAACCAGTCATGGCGCAGAAAATCCTCTATGCCAAAATGGTGAGGGAATGAAGTAAGGAAACTCCTAGCTCCCTATTCAGACCACGTTAAAAATGTTTCATTTTGTGCTAAAGGATTTTACGAGGAGCTGAAGCTACATTGTATTTTAGATATTTTCAGAATTTGAGAGGAGGACAGGGAAATGTATCTCACTAAACTCACCACCAATGGGATGTTTGTAAACACTGCCTATGTCACAGGCTGAGCCAGCTGTACAGATCATGTCACGTCCTGCAGCCAGGTGCTGGTTTGGTGGTGAAGCATTATTTTTTTAAATTGATGTCAGTTGTCAGTGTTTAAAACAGAAGTTTGACCTGGGGAAGGAGATGTCTCAGTGTTAAAGCATTTGCTTCTCATATGTGAAGCCCTGGGTTCGATTCCAGTGCTTGTCCCACATATGCACAAAAGAAAAGGCTTTGAAGGGCAGAGTGTAGCTCAGTGGTAGAGTGAGTGCTTGTCACACGCAGTTCTGGGACTGATCCCTAGCATCCATCCGTCCATCCATCCATCCACTGACCTGTCAACCAGTCAGTGAAATTAGCATCTGATGCTTTAGTTTTGAAAACTGGAAACTATGACAACACAGGACTCAAATCCCCTTATAAGAGGAACATAGTAATGCAAGGGTTCATCTTCATTGTCAACACGACTGGACTTAGAACCACCTAGGAGACACACCCCTGATTGTGTCTGTGGGAATATTTCCAGAAAGGTTTATCTGAAGAGGGGAAAAAAAATCTACCTTAAATGTAGGTAGCACCCTGGGCTCCCATAAGTGCTTTCTTTAAGCAAAAGATGAAAGGTATGAGAGTGAGAGAGAAAAAAAAATATTCATATAACTTTTATTCTGGTATGTTGTTATAGATATTCTATTATTAGCTACTATGAATCTTATAGTGCTTAATTAATAAGCTTTATTAGTGATACTTATGAAAATTATGACAGTATACTCTGTCATATATCCTTAGTTTCAGGAATAATATCTTTAGTTTCAGGAATCCACTAAGGGTCTCCGAACATCCCCCTCCTTGGATAAGAGAGTGCTACTGTAGTCAGTGGGTCTGAATGAAGGTAGCCAGCCTCCTAAATGGTGCCTTTATTTAGTCTACCATGATCCCCAGTGGCTTACCTCATTAACATTACTTTCTTGGCTCCTGTAGAAATGTAATGGTGCTACCCTGGCTAGATTTGGAGCAGGTGCTGGCTTTCTCTTAAGAAAATAATATTATGGATATTTATATAAAACTGTGTTTGTTTCTCAGTTTCTTAACCTGGCTATTACACAAATAACTGAGACACCACTATATCATTATAATAAGCTTCACAGCACAAGAACTGAAAAGTTTTTACTATATTCTTAACCCTCTAATCTGGTTTCCTCCCAGCATACATCCCAGAAATTCTTGCATTTTGTGGCTTTCCAGCTCCATTTTCTTCTCATGATGTCTCTGGGACCTCTCTCATCGCTGAGTCTCCCACTTCTTCCTCTGACTGCTCCTCCCCTGTCTGGCAGGAAGTCCAGCCCTATTCTTTCCCCTGCTCTGGACTGACTGTAAGCTGCTTTATTGGTATATCAGAGGACAATTGGGGAGCAGAGTTTATACAACATTGAGACGGGAGATTCTAAGAACAAGGACTGCAAGTGAATATGGGGGTACAGAAATCAGCATTTGCATTACACAATAACTTTATGCCTACAGAATTAATGTGCTGCTCCTCGTGTAAATGCCTCATACTCATTCATTGGAGAGTGAATGAATGAAGGACTAGAGAGATGCCTCAGCAGAGATGAGTGCTTGCTAGGTCATGAAGACTATAGTTCAGATCCTAGTACCTCTGTAACAAGCTGGGAGTCCCACAAAATGGCTGGAACCCCATTTTTGGGAGATTCAGTGCTTTCTTCTTGCCTCCATACATACATTCTTGCTCTTCTACAAGTATTGCCATATTCATTACATTTTAAAGAAACCTGCTTTACTTAAGGTCACGGGTGGAACTGTTCCTGTGTAAGCAACTCAGAGCTCTAAAAGGAAAACAGCTCACTTCCTTATCAGTGGGGTTTAGGATTCTCTGCAGTAGAATAAACAATAGTCTTTGTTGCAAATATGCCACTGTGACTTTTCACTTATGCATGTGTTTTCTCAAGATGACACTGTGTCCTGTCGAAGTTAAAAGTTCTTGGTTTTGTAAAAGTACTGCCATTTCACTGTGCTTCCAACAAACCTGCTTTAGCTGGGAACACACACAGAACTGTTCTACTGCATGAAATTTCACTTTGCATGAGGAAAAGAGTAAACACACACATACACACACACACACACACACACACACACAGAGAGAGAGAGAGAGAGAGAGGAATGACTGAATAAATGACCCAATCTTGCCTAAGGATCATCAAAGTCTAGTGTCAGTGATTATCTTGGTTCAAATCATGGACCAGGATTTTGATTTTTTTTGCCTGGACTTCTGTCTCCTTCCATTTACCAGATCTCTGACAGTAATTAAAAAGATCCCGTAAAATATTGGGATTTAATGTGCCAAAAATCAGCCATTTTGAACCATTATCTAAGGAATATGTAGGCCAAGTTTTATTACAGAGGCATATGAGCTTAGAGGCCTTTACCATAGGTTTTCAAACTTTCCAGAAGACATCCCAGTGGAGATGCTGGAGGAATGAAAGAATGGGCAGTTCCCATTGGGAGGGTAGGAGTCAATGACTCGCCAGAGGCATCCCAAAGGTAAAGTTTGGCTCAGTAGAGTAGTATGATACTATCTGTTCCAACAGATCATCAGTGTTGGCCAGAGACCAAGGGCACAGCTGCCCGTAGCAGACATGGTTTACTTAGTGCTAGGATTTTCATAGACGAGCAAGAAGGGGTGGTGGTGGTGGTGAAAAAATCTCACCCAAGGGAAAAAGAAAACCCTAAATGGAGGTCAGCAAAAAGGGTCAACCATAGCCTTCCCTGGAGGGAGGAGGTTTCCTTCCTCTCAGAAGGTACCAGGAAGTTGCCAGATGCTCAAGCATCAATCTTCCCTAACCAAGACAGACATTTATGCTGACCAGTGAGGGGAACTCACCAATGCAGCTGGCTTTGCAGGTAGGAGGTAGCGATCTGGTTGCCAGAAAGTGGGTCGTGGGTGGATTTGAAATGAAATAGGTTTCCAGCAGCTCTCCACCACACAGCGTGGCTACTGAAAGCGCCTATTTGACCAACACACCACTCTTAGGATTGTGCAGTGGGGTTATAAGGCGGGTTCATAAGCCACACAACTGGTTCCACATAGGAGGTTTTATTAAGGGAAGGGGAGGGGGACACAAAGACTGTCTCTGGGCAGGGTAGGAGAGAGAGAGAGGAGAGGGAGAGAAAGACATGGTGGGGGGAGGGGTGTCCAGACAGAGAGAGGAGAAGAGCAGGAGAGAGGAAGAGAGGGCAGGAGAAAGAAGGCAAGAGAGTGACAAAGTGGCGGGTTGGTCCTTTTATGGAGCAACTTAACCAAGTCTGCCAGGTATGACACCCGGAGGGGGACACATGATGACATCATAGGTTGCTAGGCAACCCAGAAGCAGGCTGCCTAAATATCAACAGAAGTAAATATTTTAAATAATATATCATGATTCCATTAAAGCAGTCGTGTTGAGTTGCTGAACCTAGCTATGTTTTATTTCTGTTAAAACCTTTGTGTTCTCATTGTGAACAGCCTAGTATTTAGGATCTAACCAAAGTGATTTCTGCACCTACCACTCACTGATGTCTCTTTGCACAGTTGCCTTCGATGCTTTGTGACAGAAAAAAATGATTTTTTTTTTTTCCCGGTGACCTGATTTCGCTCATCAGCTTTTTCAACAATTTTGTGATTTCAGTTATTTCCTCAGGAAACTGCGTTTGATTCTAAACGAAATACTTGAGTGTTTTATCAACGACTCACACACGAAGTGTCCCAAAGGCACGGACTTTATGAGTCACGGAAGAGAAAGGATCATTAAAGGAGAACTCGAGGGAAAGGCTACAAAGAAGAGAGCAGCTGAGGTGGTTTTGTGGCCTCAGAAGATGGAAGAAACAGGAATCTTGAGGGAGTAATGTAATCCTGAGCTATGCTGGCATGGTGTAGTACAAATTCAAATGCAAATCTCTTCTAAAATCCAAAGAAAAAACGTCCAGTTCAGGGTGGGGATGGGGGGTGGGGTGGGCTTTGATTCTGGTTGAATTATTTTTCTGCCATTTTTCTTTGTTCAATTGTGATTCTGTTCCTTTGTGTAGAAGCTGGAACTTCTGTTCTTTTGTGTAGAAAGGAACTCCCCCAAGTTCTGCAGGCTGGCTGGTGCCTCAGACACAAACTGGAAAGGCTTCGGGAAGCCTCCTAGAAGGCCTCAGGACATTTTCAAAAGCAGCACTACAATTTTAGTTGCCTCATCACGCAGTCTCTTACATCCTGGGTGCTGTACACATCATTTGTAGGTCATTAATGTCTGCTCCCCCAAGACAAGTCAAAAAGAGGGGGGACTCTGGAAACGTGGGGGAGGAGCAACAGCATTTCTAAGCAAATGCCCAAGATTAGAGTGCTGTAATATCACTGTCCTTGGAAACACAGGTATGATTCCAAATATCTTAGAATGGGCTGGAGATGCCCAGGAAACATGGCTACCCAGGATCAAATTAGGACATAGCTGAAATAGGGACAAATTCTTCCTATTACCATTTTGACCGTCTGTTCTCAGGGTCCCCAAGCCTTCCAGGATTTCCCAGAACTCTGATCCCTGCCTCCTCCCTGCGGAGCTCCTCCCTGCGGAGCTGTAGGCTCAGAAACTTTCCTTCTTTCCCAGGAGTCTGGGAGCCACTGCAGGGCAAGCACTGTCCTGTTGTTTGCTGTTTACGGCCCAGGCTCTAGCCTTGGGTGGATCACAGAGCAGGGACTAAGCATTTGCCTATTCTGTACTTTTATGTGGCCCTAAGATTATGGTTTACTAGATCCTGCTCCAGTTCTAAACATGCAACTTTCCTAGAGTCAAATAGTATCTTGATGACAGTGGGACTTATTAGATGACAGGCTCTTAGGAAGCCATCTCCCAGTCCTGTCAAACATGTGACACACACAGTTATCTAAACTATTAACCTGGTCAGAAGTCTAAATAGTCCTGGGCATCATGTTTAGATCTGATAATGTAATCTACACAAAAATTTTCGGAAGCATGTCAAGCGCCACACAGAATCTCCCCTTCTCAGGCCTCCTGTCTCCACACCTCAGCCTTCTCCTTGCATATAGACTTCTTTTCACAGCCAATGGACTCAACCTGTCTCCAGCCCTGTGACTATCTATTACCCTCTCCGCACCACAGCCAATGAATCTTCCCAAACACTAACCCTGAAGAGAGAAATAAAATTCTGCAGCAATCCCACTGTTGACGTACATCAAGTTTTGTGTGGTTCAGCAGGGCCGTGATGCACTTTTTTGAGAGCTTCTGTTTCGTTATATTATTTCACAGCCCTCTGGCTCATAAAGTTCATACATTTGGAGTTCTTCGGCATATGCCTCATCTCAGTGGTTCATACTGCTGCTTTCCACAACCCACGCTTGCATGGCAAGAAGAATTTTCCATCTGCCTTCATGATTGCCTCCTTCCCTTAACCTTCCACCTGGGCCTGGTTCGAGTCCTGTGGGGATCAGCCACAGCCTCCTTTGCAATGTGCTGTGTGGCAAGCAGTGACAGGGGCTGTTTTCCTTTTAAGAACCGGAATCATGCTCCTGAAAGAGCAAAGACCTGTCCGTATTACTGTGTCCTTCACGAGGCTCTGTGTTTGGCGAAAAATGGGAGCTCAGTGAATGCTGATTTGAATTGGAATAAAACATGGGGAGCATACGGTTTTGGGTTGTGCGTTTTTGGTACTTGTAAGTATTTGTGATATTTTAAGACAATTGAGCCTAGTAGAATAGACAAGCAGCCTGTCATTAAGATTTATTGATCATTGAATATTATTTTAAGCTTATGACTATAGGTCCACATATAGCATATCCTTCTGCTTTTGAAAATAGGATTAGAAATTTAAAGAGAATAAATAATATGCTGTATGTAATATGTTAAGATATAAAATATTTATTTTTATGTGTATGTGTGTTTTACTGCATATATATATATGCATATATATATATATATATATATATATATATATATATATATATATACACCTGTGGTACAGATATCTGTACCACACGCATTCCTCAGAAGGCAGCATCAAATCCCCTGGAACTAGAGTCACAGATGATTATTAATTTCTATGTGGGTGCTAGGAATCGGAGCCAGGTCTTCCGGAAGATTATCCAGTGGTCTTAATTGCTTATTAAACTCTTCAGCCCTGCTTAATATCTCTGTACAAAAATAATTTCTATCCTTATGGAGTCCTTTTTAAGTTCATAGTTAAACCAACGAGCTTTGCACTGCCAGTTGAGTGTTCTATCACTGAGCTATAGCCCTCTTTCCCCCCTTTTGAGAGAATCTTATATGTAGCCAAAGGCTGGCCTCAACCTCACTTTCCTGACTCAGCTTTCTGAATGTTTGGTGGGATTACAGATATGGGCTCTAACACCCAGCTGAAGGTGAACTTTTAAAAGGGAGGAGCAGTCCTGCTAGGCCACAGAGGAGGACTTTGCAGCCAGTCCTGAAGATACCTGACAAAAGAGGGTCAGATGAAAGGGGAGGAGGTCCTCCCCAATCAGTGGACTTGGAAAGGGGCAGGGAGGAGATGAGCGAGAGTGGGATTGGGAGGGAATAAGGGAGCGGGATACAGCTGGGACACAGAGTTAATAAAATGTAACTAATAATAAAAAATAAAATTAAATAAAAAATTTGTATATTTAATCACGTGATAACAAGATTTCATGTGCCTTTAAAATAAATCACTCAAAAAGGAAATAACCATATAGACACAGTTCTAAACAGAAGATTTTTAATTTGACCAAACATTTTGAGACTAGGGTAAGATGCATAAATTTACTAAAAGCTCAGGAAGACCCTAGGGTTTTCTTTTTAAAAACTCTGTCACATCATTTACTTTTAAAAATTTCTGAATAATTTATGTTCTCAGAAAACATCCAAAGACATTTAAAAAAAATAATCCACATGGATGCCAAAATTAAAGGGAATATGATGCAGTATTTCCAAAGGGCCTATGCTATATTTTGATAAAAGTGTGTTCCAGTATATACTGTCACATTTAACATGATACGTGTAATAACAGCAGTCTAGTCTCCTTATTTATGTGTCTGCTTATGTGGGTGTATTCCTTTCCCTTTGCATCAAAGCAGCAGCTGCAGGCAAGCCCCACACACCAAGGCTTGGACAGGCTTGTCTGAAAGCTGTTTTCCATAGCTCGGATGCTCAGTAACCCAAGAAGAGAACAAAGGGATTCTGCTCTGTGAAGCCTAATTGCCTGTTGAATAAATAAACAAACAGATGAAGCACCACACGCATTAAGGGAAGGTAAATATTGACCCTGACACCATATGCTTGCTGTGTGCCAGGGGAAGCGAGCTGGCAGGTTTCAGCAGCTAGGAGCCCAGCAAGCAGATGCTCCGTCCCACGGTAGCAGTCTGGGGAGACACAGAAATAGTAGTAAGGCCTCTGCTCATGCCTTAATCTCCCCAGACCCCTGAAGTCTCCAGTCAAAGGTGGCCCACAAAATCAAAGTCCCAGGAAAGGAGGCATAGGAAGCAAACCGACTGTGTAGCAACTGACAGTCTCACGGGAGCCTTTACAGAGTCAGACTTCTGACAGCAAGCATGTTTTTATTTTATCTTGTGCTTCCCAAAGGAAGGAGAAATGACCCACTTGAGCGTGGAGGTCACTCTGGCATGTCCTGGTGAAAGAGCCTGCCACCAAGCCACCTGCTCGCTGGGGACATCCTCACCTTACCAAGCCTCATTTTACCACTCCTCCCTGTGGGGGTCAGTATTGACCTCACAACGCTGACGCTGGACTGACTGGCCTCTGTCCCAGGTTTTACAAGCTCATGCAAAGTTAACAACAGTAGCTTTTGGGTACCACTGAGTCACTGTCTTCTGGCTGCCCCTACTCCTGTTTTGTATACCCACTGTGTAATTCAAAGAAAGGCTAGACAGGAGAGCTGGCCACAGTGTGACATCAGCAAGAGATCTCCCCCCTAGCACCTCCTAGTTCAAGTGCAGCATCCAGACGTTCAAACCCTCCTGCCCTGACCCGTAAAAGATGAACTGTGTTACTCACTTTTCTGTTGCTGCGATAAAACACCTTGGCCCAGGTAACTTACAGTTCTGGAGGGATGAGTCCGTTACGGTGAGATAGAGTGGGGCAGGCAAGGCGGTGGGAGAATGATGCTGAGAGATCTGGTCCTCAGTGCAAGCACAAAGCAGAGAGGGTGACCTGGAAGCAGCGGCTCAAAGCCCACCGCCAGTGGCACACTTCAAGCAAGGACACACCTCCTACACTTCCCCAAACGGAGGCACCAACTGGGAAATAAGTGTTGGAATGCCAGAGTCTATGGGGGACATTGCTCACTCAAACACCACGCAAATCTAAGAAAGACTGAGTGGCACTTTGCGATGCTCAACCTTTTACTGTGCTTTCACAATGGCATCGTCATTACTTTCACACTGTTTTATTTGGTTTCAGAATTCCTTAACAATTGTTCACTTCTGCATTCATTTTTTTTTTTTTTTTTTGGTGAACGTGCTAAAAATAATGAACACATTTAAAAAAAAAACAAGTTTTATTTCGTAATTCCAAGTACAGATGCATAAAATGTTGTGAGATGAAAAAAAAAAAAAAGACAGGCACAAGATTTCAAAGACGTCATTGCCTATTGTCTTGGCCACTTTTCTATTGCTGTGAAGGGACACGGTGACAAAGGCAACTTATAAAAATGAAGCGTTTGTTAGAGACTTGCTCCCAGATTCCGAGGTTAGAGTCCACGACCGTCATGACAAGGAGCATGGCGGCAGGCAGGCAGGCAGGCATGGTGCTGGAGCCCTGACAGCTTACATGTTGAGACAACACCCATCAGGCAGGGAGGGCCAACTGGGTTGATGGAGGCTTTTGAAACCAGTGACACACCTTCTCCAACAAGGCCACACCTCCCAATCCTTTTCAAACAGTTTCGCCAAGTGGGGAACAACCATTCAAACGTATGAGCCCGTGTGGGCCATCTCCATTCAAACCATTACACTGTGGTGTCCTCATACGAATTGCTCTAAAGGTAAGACAGTTGTTCATATGCATCTTGTCTCCTTGGACTGACTACTTAGGAGAGGTCACACAAACGAAATATATACTATGTCAAACCCAAACCGTAAAACCAAAACCAAAACAATCCTCTAAAATTGATGCATGTAAAGCATATTAAAATGGGTGTATTTATACTTATCGAGGGGCAATAATTTCAGTACGTGAAATCAAAGCTAAATTTAATCTGATAAAATTAAGCTATTAAATTTATTGTGATTGTAAAAGTGGAAGATAATAAGTGTGTTAAACAAAGTAGGAAATCCTGCTTTAACTTAGGTCTGTGTTTAGCACAGTTTTACCGTGTTGTCCAGGCTGGCCTTGAACTTGGGTCCCAGTCTTCCTGGTAGCTGAATTGCAAGAGTAATACCATCATGCCCAGCTCTAGCTCATATTTTAAAAAGAGCAGTGGTACAGCCATAATTTTGGACCTGTTTTAGCACTGCGGCATGCCGAGCGGCGTTCCTTTCCCCTAACCATCTGACAGAAGCGGCACATCCATAACTGTGACTGTTCAAATTTCAGACACACGTGCTCCGGGGTAAGGGTGAGATGGAGGTGGGGTTACTGTTAATTAAAACAGCAGAGATGCCAGGCGGTTGTACTGACGAAGCCATTTCCTTTCACAGTTACTTCTCAGCCTTTTATTTAGCTGAAAGGCTCCGCTCCAGATTAAAAAGGTGCCGTGGTTTCTTTCTAGTGATGTCCTGGGTTTGTAAGGGTCAGCGAAACAGCGTCATAAGAAAATCAGCACGGAGAACTAAACTGCAGTGTAACGGTAAAAGTGGACGAGCCGTCTTCTTCACTGCACCCCAACTCCTCCCTCCGCATTCAGGCAAGGACCAGATCTTCTTGGGTGAGCTACAGCCACCGTCAGCCACACCTTAGTGAAGAAATGTAGCAGCGAGGGGTAGGGTTCAGTGCCGTATCCATGCTGCTGCTTAATGGCTGAACCTAGGAACCGGGTACGGTGAGGCATCACGACCCCTTTGCCCGTCTTTGTAGACAATCTGGTCCTGCACTGAAGAACAGCATTAGCCTAGAACACTTGCCCAAAGGCCCCCTGAGAATAGGGAACTGAGAGTCCAATGCCATTTTACTGCTGACCTCTGGAGTCAATTTCCCTTAGGAATAAGGACGATCAAGTTGATTTGAGAAGACGATGCAGAAATCTGGGGTAGTCAAAGCGAAAACGGCTGGGGAAGTGGCTCAGCTAGTTAAACGTTGTGCAAGCGTGAGGACCTGAGTTCAATCCCCAGCACCCACGTAAAAAGCTAAAGTAGAGCATGTGCTTGTAATCCCATGCTGGGTGTGGGACGGGTGACAGGGGGATCCATGGGGCTTTCTGGCCAGCCAGCCTTATCTAATTATCAAGCCACCACCACACGCCTGTGAGAGATCCTGACTCAACAAACAAGGTGGATGGCTCCTGAGGAATGAACTTGAGGTTGACCTCTGACCTCTGTACCCTTACACACACCCACATGTGTACCCATACATGCTCATGCTCTACACACACACACACACACACACACACACACACACACACACACACACACA
>NW_026596069.1:2582034-2654201 GCF_907164565.1 Psammomys obesus
ACACACACACACACACACACACACACACACACACACACACACACACAGGGACAGAGACAATAGACAGACAGAGAGAGCATGTCGAGTTTCTGAAATACACTTTCCTCTTTGACCCAGTGGACAAGATGGAAGAGAGCTGCCCTTGAACACTTAGCATGTGTGTCTTTATGGGTACACTTCTTGCAGCAGTGACTCTTCAGGGAAAGAAAAACATATAATTACAAAAAGCCTCCCTGGTGGTGGCTTGTCTTCTAAAACGTTTCTAGGGTTTACCAAGAAGATTGCTCTGTCTGAGATTGAAAGGGGGTTTAACTAAGCTCCATGGAAGGTATTGTTTGGTAGAACACTGAAAACATAGTGAGTGTATTCACCGTGTTTAATACCTTAGGGCCCGGGAAGGGAGAAAGGAACTTGATATTTTTACTGAATAGGAAAAACTTGTTTTAAAGACTCTTGGGGAGATGTTAAAGACTCTCAGGAAGTACCATTTGCCAGTTGGCTTTTATGCTGCATTTGAATATCATGTGGCCATATTTACTACAAGGGAATCTGAGAAATGTGCCCAGCTAAAGTGTGTGTGTTGGGGAGTTAGCTTCGGAGTAGGGCTATTTACTTGTACCTGTGGAGAATGAGAAGGCAAGCCTTGCAGAAAGAGAGCTCTCTTTCAGCTAAACTCAGGAAGGGTCTCTTCCCAGCATACCTTTACAGGCTCTGGCCGTGCATACTACATTTTGGAGTTTGGACTAAATTGCCCAGTTAAAAGCTGTGGCTATCAATAAAAAGCCCAGCGTTAGGAACGAGTTACCTCTATGCTCTTCAAATATTTACAGGCGATAGCCATTGCTCCTGGGTACCCTCCAAAAGTTGATAGTAAGACCCCGTTGCTGAAGACATCACACACTTGTGTCACAGAACATGGAGCTATCAAGCTGGTACGGGTCCGGAAGCTAACCATCCGTACTGGTGAGCTTTCGTAGTATTGGAAGGTGCTCTGCGAGATCTCAGAAAAGAAATCATCAATCCTGTCCAGCTGGGACCCCCGTGGTTTGCAGCGACAAGCTGCCTGGAAAGATAGGCCCATGGTGTAGTAGTAGCACAAATGTCAACTTCTACTTAGTTGGCATCAAAGGCTGCTCTGCAAGTGGGAACCCATACATGGTGCAGTTCCTGGGACCAAGAACGTGCGGCTAGACAAGCCCTAGGCACTAGGAGAGAGCCTACTGCTGTTACTCTTCTGACGAGACATTTTATTAAACCAACTCCTACTAACGTCTCCTTGTAGCCGTAGATCAGTGCATCTCTCAAACCCCATCAGAGAAGCGTCTTCCTGCAGTACGTGGTTATTAACAGAGACACACACTGGTCATAGTGAAGAGAATAAGCAACTACAGTGCTCATTCCTAAATAAGACATTATAGCCCTCTCCTTGCCTCCCAAGGCTCAGGGATCATTGCAGAAGAGGGGCTGGGAAGGATGGAAAAGCCAGAGGTGGTGAGAACCAGAGGAGGTGGATGACTGCAAGGGAACAAGGGAACAACATCTCTCATACATAGTAGGGCAGCTGCATATATGAACTCACTGTGAGAGCACGCACAGGGCTGCTCAGTCTCAAGCCAGAGAGGATCGCAGGGAAGAGGGGGGAGATGGGCACAAGGTCCCTCATATACCTGAGGGTCTGTTGGGAACTGACAAAACACAATGATAAAAACACAGTGTTTGGGATTCTCAAGGACTTGATAAAAATGTTTTTAAAGCTGTAGTTATCTATTGCCTACCACACGCTGTCTGAGGAGCTACAGTCAACTAGCTGAGTCTGGGCTGCCTCTGCCCTCAGGAAGCTGACAGGAAGTGAGGAGACACATACAGAATACACTTAGTAACTCACAATCCTACAGCCAGGAAACAGTCGACTTAATAAAAGTAAAAAAAAGGCCACACAGCATTTTCTAGGACCCTGGTCACACTTTGTGACAGTGTTCTGGTCAAAGGAAGGTGAACGCTTGCTAGGGACTGTCACTCGACAGGACTGTGAGCAGTATGAGGGCAGGAACCAATCTGTCATAGCTATGCCCGACGCACAGAGAGTGGACGATGAGTCCCGGCTGAGTAGTTAGAGAAAAGGAGCTGTGAGCCAAAGGGAAGTCTAGGCAGCACTTACAAGATGTATAATTTATATAATGTAGAGCCTTGATATGTGGATGTACACATTTGAGAAAGAAACAAGGTGGTTATTTTCCATGAACATGTATTTATTTTGGACCATGATTTATCAAATGATCTCGTGTATTAAAACCACAGTTTGTACACTTGACATTTGTTGGTTGTCTCTACCTGTTTTTTTCATGCTGTAACTCCCTAGTTATTCCTTCTGGTTTGTGTTTGAGGGCCTGTGTGAACCCAGACATGCTAATTTTCCTATTGCTCCAGAAGCGTGGTTTGGTTTAGGCTAGGCTGGTCGGCACAATCCATCGTAGCCACAGGGATTACTTCGGTGCTAAGCAGCGGTGCCGTTGTCATCGTCATCATCATCATCATCACCATCATCATCATCACTTCCACAGCTTTCCTGATTTACTAGGTTCCAGTCCTGTGATTACTCCATGAGGCAGACGCTTCAGCAGCCCCTTCTGCCCTGCTCTGTGAGCTACCTGGACTCTGTTACCTGTGTCTCTGAACTCAGGCAGGTTGGCTCTGGAGTCTGTGCTCCTAGGGACTTCACTGAGTTGCTCATGACTAAAGCTGGTCAGTAAGTATAAACCTTGGGCCTCAAGTAAGAAAGACGGACGGCTCACTTCAATGTGTGTGGTGTGGTGAGCAGATGTGAGACCTGGAAAGCCTCCAGCCTCCGTTCGCTTCAGGGGAGGCCAGGCTGGGTTCAAGGCCAATATGTGGAAGCGGCAGAGGTAAAAGGACTCAGAAACCTGGAACCAGTGCCTTCACGGTACTGTGGACTTTACAGGGAGGCAGGAAACTCTATCTCAAGCAACGGAAGAACACCCTGACACCACCTGATTTGCTTTTTAAAACGATGCATAATTCTCTTACATATATCTGCTTTGTGAAAAGTTTTATTTTTGTATCCTTTGCTTATATTCACCCATAATCGTGGCACTCGTGTAGCAAGATTACCATTCGTTCCGCTATCTTAGTAAAGACTAGTGTAGACACGACCCTGTATAACACCACGCTCCTTCTATTATGCAGATAACACAGTTCCCTGACATTTTAACCTTCTGAATTTGGGGTCTATCCCACAGCCGATGATGTCTTTAATCAACTGAGAGCACTTTTTCTCTTTCTTGTAGTGATTTTCTTGCCCTGCCCTTTGAAGTGTTAACATTATAGTTGTGAGCCACCATGCCTAGATCGAGACAGCATTTTGCTGTGTAGCTCCAATTGACTTCAACCCCTCCATCCTCCTCTCTTAGCCTCCTAAATGCTGAGATTACAAGCACATCGGCCCTGATGACATAATAGAAAGGAGTCAACTTGAGAGTTGAATTGAAGGAAATTAGCAGGCACCATATTGGCAATGAGGTTTCTATAGGTCCTTATGCATTCAACATGTGGAATACAGCAAAAGATACACTGCCCTGGCTGCATAGAACTACAGTACAGCAGGAGGGTGGCAAGTGTACATGCCATCCAATCCCCATCTCAGGGTCAGGAGTGCTCCATGGAGGAGGGAGAACAAAGCAATGGATGTCTGAGCACCAAGCGAAACCAAGCAAGATGAAAACGGGTCAGCAAGCGCAGGTTTGCCAAAGGAAAGGGTATCAGGATATTTAACCTTAGAACGCGGCTCCCAGGATGAGAGAAGGCTTAGTAACCTCGGGATGAGTCAATGGCATCATTCTCTAAAGGAGACTTGCCTGCCGCTCCCCTCACCTCCTGAGCTCGGCTTCCTCACATTCTTCATTTAACATTTTTATCTCGCGCAATTAATCATCTTATAGTTACTCGGCCACAGAAATATTATTCAAGAAATTAAATTTATTTTTAAAAGACCTGACAGGAAACAGAATTACATCAGGGTTTAAGAGCTCTGGCTGCTCTTCCAAGAGGACCCACGTCTGAGCGCCAACACCGGCACGGCAGCTCATAACGTTCCTCCAGTTCCGTATCTTAGTTCTAGGAGATCTGACACATTCTCCAAGTTTTTATGGAGGGACTAAACACTCACAGGACTAAGTTGTTATTACATTGATACCTTTTATTCACGAAGAAACCTGAACACAGTATCTACCTAAAACAGGCAACACATTAAATCCTGGGTTAGGACTTAGGTAAGGAGTCCCATTCTAAATGAAGTCCAGCTTCATTAAGGAACAGTTTGACAGAATTCATGTTCTAAAATAAGAATCCATTTTCATGGTTTACATTTTTCAATGGGAATTAGGAAAACTTTAAACTTCCTTTAAAAAAACAAGAGACAGCAGTGCCCGGGGCTGCAGATCCCAGGATGAAGAGCTGACGTCGTCTTTTCTCTCTCTCATTTACCACTGTAAGCAACAAACTGTGTTTGTATCATGCAAACAAGCTGGGTCCAGGGCGATGCTCAGAGGGCAAAGGTTCATCCTGATGAGCTGCGTCAGATTCTCAGGATCCACATTGTGCCAGGAGAGAACCAGTTCCCCAAAGTTGACCTCTGACTTCCACATGTGCCCTGCCTGCACAACACAGCAATAAGCAAAACGTTTAAAAATTGAAAGAAGACCCAAACCAAAGATGGACCTTTCCAATTTTGCATAGTCATGTGAGGTGCTCTTCAAAAAAACAAAAACAAAAACAAAAACAAAAAAACAACTTTTGATAATTTTCCGTGTCAGTACATTATCTATTCAGTCTTTTCCAGGTATTCTGTTATATGTGCACACCATGGCCGACTTAAAAATTCCCTATTATTGGATTTAGACTGTTCAAAATATTTTAATATTATAACATCGGTATAGTAAATATCTTTTTACATGTATATGTAGCTATGCTTTAAGTTCCCAGACATTGAATGTTTAAATCAGAGCGCGTGCATATGCATTACAGAAAACTTAAGTCACTTTCTAGCTTTCCCAACAATGCATCCAAATGCCATTTTACCCGTCTGTATGCACGAGGAAGTGTGTGTACTCGTGGACGCACATGTGGGGGGGGGCAGGGGGCAGGGGTTGACGTGGTGTGTCTTCCTCCATTGCTTCCCACCTTCTCTTCTGGCACAGTTGCTCACTGATTCTGGTGTTCAGGGTAGGCTGTCTGGCGAGTGAGCTCCAGGGTTCTGCCTGTTTCTTCCCCCTCTGTGATAAGGTCACAGGCTCGAGGTTGTGATCTCTTGGTTTTATTCTTACCATGGCACTATGGATCTGAACTCAGGGACTGTGCAGGAGGCATCCTGACCAAGCTGCCTCCTCAGCTCCTCGCCCCATTTTATCCCACTTTGTCAATCTTTGGAGTCCTCTCAATTAGACAGGCAAATGATAAGAATCTGTTGTCTAGAAAGCTGAAAACAAACCAACAACAAACCCCAACCTCAAGATCCTAAAAGGACAAGACTTCTCAAGAACAAAGAAGGGAGATTAGGGTGTTTCCCAAGTTAAATTCTAAAACATTTATACTAAGTACAAACCATCTCAATGCATTCGCCAACAAAGACTTTGTTTTAAAATTGCATAAGAGCTTTCAGTAATTCCTAAGAGCCTTTATTTGGAGAGCAAAGGAGGAAGAAACGGCTTTCATGGCAGGGCAGTCTTGGGAAGTGAGTTTCCTTGCAGCACGGGCAACAGCCTGAGGCATTTCAATAGATGCCATCTTGGGCTTCAGGACTTAGAAGGGAGGGTAACTGGTTAATGACATAGCCACAAAATGAGTCAGAAGGCAGGAGAGTCTTCAAAAGTGTGCGTGCCTGGGCACATTCTATATGAGATAGAAAAGTGAGTGTGTCGTCCAAGTAGCCTAGGCAATAGTTATTACAAAACTCAAGCAGAGATATTTCCTCTCTTTAAAAGCCGTTCTTTCTGTTGGGATCAACTTGACAGGGTCTTCAATAATTTTCCTTGATGGGCATTGATTTGATGGGTGAGCTAGATTAACTGAGAGACTACCGGTAAGTATTAAATCACCCTCCAAATTATTTGTAGGTAATTAGGAACAGCTCCTACCATATTTTTGAGGGGGGGGGGCAGGACATAACCTCTAGTGGTTTGCAAAATGTCCTTGGATCACTGGTAGGATTTGCTAGAAATTCTCAAGGCCAGCTCCAGACCTACTGAAGAACTCTGGGGGTCAGGCCAGGAATCGGTGTGCTACCAAGTCTTTAGGGTGATTCCGCACTTGTACCCACCCACATTTAAGTAATGAAATCATTTGTGTTTATGACCCACGTTTTCAAGGTTTTTTTTTTTTTTCTTTGTCAAATTATTGTTAAGTTTCAAAAGTTTGGTGATGTAAAGTTAACAAAACGGTGAGAGGTGACTTGGGGGTTGTTTAAACACAGCTCTCTAATGAGAACAGTGTTTGAAAGAGAGTTCTGGAGGCCGGAGAGAGAGATGGCTCCGCCATGAAGAGCCCTTTCTGCTTTGGTAGAGTTACTTCCCAGCACCCACAAAGGGTGATCATAGCTCTGGGGGATTCAACACTCTCTTCTGGCCTCCACCACACACTTGCACGCCCGCTTGCACGTCCGCACACCCCCCGCACGCACACATGCAAACCAAACCACCTAACAAGCAATTCTGTGTCTAGCATTTTGAAGTGCACATTTTGGCCAGGGTCTAGGGATGTCTTTGTAAAGTGGAAGATCTTTTTTTCAGGACAAGGGTTCCTAGATGGTGCACACATTGCTGCAGAGTTGTATTGACTCTGAATTTGGTCTGGTTGGAAAGCTTTAAGTAGGATTACTACGCTGTGCACATAATGAAAAATAATTTTTTTTTTCTGATAAAATGTTTTATTAGATCTTGTTAAAAATTTTTCAAGTTTTAAGAAACTGTCAAACTGTTAAACCACTGTGACCTCATCTTCCTTTGTGCACAATGCTAGTGAGACATCCAAAGCCCCTCAGTAAGACTCCCAAGGCCAGCCCTGTGTGATAGCTTTCCCTTCGTGTTCTTGTGGTGTCCCATGGTGAGTTTAATTTGCATTCTCCACTGACTAATGGAGGTGAACTTCTTCAATTGTGTGTCTTAATTTGCATGTGTGTGAGTGTGTGTGTGTGTGTGTGTGTGTGTGAAGAACTGACCCTATGACTGTGTTTAGAGACGGTGTCTACGAGGAAACAACTCAGGTAAAATGAGATTCTAAGAGTGAGGCTCTGACACCTAAGGGTTTGTGTCCTTATAATAAATCCTGAAGTGCTTGTTTCCATGAGCACGCACACAAAGAGAGTACACAGCAAGATGGAGGTTGCCTTCAAGCCACGAAGGCCTTTGTCAGGAATGGACCTTGCTGCCATATCTAACTTGGACTTCCAGTTTCCAGGAAATGTCTACTGTGAAAGCTACTTAATCTATGATGTTCTGTTATGGCAGTGTGAGCTGACAAAGGTGATGAACTTAGTCACTTTATCTGTACTGTTCAAAATTGGAAAACACCCAAATGAATTAAAAAAAATACACACCTACATGCATACATTCACACAGTCATGTGTCTCTGTGTGTATGTTTGTGTGTGCATAATGAGATGCTACCGAGCAATAAAATTGAATGAACTATTTATACAACACGAATACATTTCAGAATAATTGCACTGAGTGAAATAAACCAGATGACCCCCCCCCCAAAAAAAAAAAAAACCACAAAGATTTGACACCGTGTGAATCCATTATATAAACTTGAAAAAGCGCAGCTAACCTGTAGTGACAGAAAGCAGATCTGTGCTTGCCTGGGTGGGGAGGCGCGGCGAGGTATGTGAGGGAGGGAATACAGACATGCTGGGGTCAACTAGAGTCGATGCATACATTTATCAGCTCGATTGTGGTGCTGGTCGTACCGGTGTACATACGTTAAAATGTAAGCTGTATACATTAAATATAAGTGGCTATGGTGTGTCAGTTATACTCAGCAATGCCGCTAAAAAAACAAAACAAAACAAAACAAAACAAAACAAAACAAAACAAAAAACCTCTGGGATTTTCTTATCTTTAGAAATCTTCAGTTTTGTATCAAACAGATTTTTTTTAAATGTTCTTATCTTTCATCTCTGATAAAGAGACAGAAAAGAAAATTCCTCATTTAGTAAAGGCTGCTGTAGTATGTGTGGAAGGCCACGGCTTTGTAACAAAATTACTGCCCGACCCCCAACGCAGGCTCTCCATCACCAGGAGGGGCAACAGACAAAAACCCCACACCAAAAGGGCCAGAGAACAGGTAATGACTGCAAACTCACAGCAAAGAAACAAAAGGCTTTTGCAGGCTTAGACGGCCCCGCTGCACACCGTGGCAAAGAAAGGAAACTATTAAGGTGTATCTTTCAATCACATTCGGCGGTTCGCTGCAGAAAAGAACACTGCAGAAAAGCCTCCACAGGGAGATGTTAAAACCCAGAGGTTTAAGTTGGATACAGCTTTTTACAGCAGAACCCAAAGTTCCGTATAGAATTTGATTAAAGTCTCAAAGCCTCGCTCAGTATCAGAAGCACTGGAAGGTAAACTAGGGTTTTACTGGACGTTGGATACATCCCATATTTACTGGAAGTTGGGCAGGGAAAAGCGAGGTTTCATTCAGAAGTCCTTTGTGGGACATCACTGCGTCGACAACTGCGTCCAACTGTTGCAAAACGGCTTTTATTTTCCTGGGTAGGAAACACAAAGTTTTCACTTTAAGTGCAAGCTTCCTAGGTTTTAAGCATCTTTTTTTTTTTTTTTTTTCTTTTTTTGAGTTTTGACTATTCAAGCCAACAAGTGGTAGAAGAGGAGATTCATAGCGGATGCCAGGCTTTTTCTATTTTTTATTTTTCTCTCGTTCTAGTAGTCGATACAGAGTTCTGCGAGGCACAGCCCTCCCTCGCCTCCCCCCGACCCCGCCTTCCCCGGCAAGCAATTCGCATCAATTCGCTGCTGCTTCCCAGCTAGAGAGCGCTCAGACTGCACCTGCTCCCGGGGCCGGCGGGGGGTCCTGGGTCCCGCTCACTGAGCCGGCGCTGCCTGTGCACGGACGCGACGACCCGCCAGGGGTCACTGCAGCCTCAGAGCTATTGTGCCCAGCAGCGCCTGGTCCCGCCGGCCGCGCGGAGGGCGTGGGAGCCCGGGAGCGCAGGACGCAGGGGTCGCGGCGGAACCGCGCCTCGGCCGGCGCGGGGCGCGGAGGGGTGGACCCACCTCCCGGTCTCCCGGGGAAACGGACGCGGGGACCTCGCGACGGCGCACGCGTTCTCGCCGGGGACCCGCGGGCACGCGGCCGGGCTGAGCCCCTCCGCCCCGCCCTCCGCCCCCAGCCGAGACCCCGCCCTGAAGGGGGCGATCGGGTCACGGTCGCGGGGCTCCGGCTTCTGCTCCCCGAGGCTCTCGGCCGACGGGGGACCGCGGCACCTGGGTGGCTCCCGCCCAGGGCTCCGCCCCGGGAGCGGCCAAGAACTTTCCCCGGAGCCTCCGCGGCCTGGCGCCCCGGCTCCCGCGGTGCCCGCCCGCAGGTCCCCCGACGCCCGGCTTCGCGGGACGCTCGTCGGGAGCGGCGCTCGGTCCCCGAGGAAGCTTGCGCTCGGCCGTCGCCGCGGGATGAGTTCGGGGACCCCCGGACGGAAGCCGCGGCCCGCCAGCAGCTGACCCCGGGAGGAGCCCCGGCCGGTCCTCCGCGCCTCCGGAGCCGGCTGTGACAGCGGCCCCGCGCCCCAGGTCCGCGGTGTGTGTGTGTGTGTGTTGGGGCGGGGGGTCGTGGTCACCCCCCGACACAAAAGGGAAGCCGAGCGAGCGCTCCGCTCCCCGCGGGGCGGGGTCGGCGCTGGAAGTGCGCGCCCCGCGGAGACTCGGGAGCTGCGGCCGGGGGATCGCCCCGGGGCTTGTGCGCAGCGCTCGCGTCTCCGGCCGGCCGCCCTTAACGCGCGGCGACTCCTGTCGTCCCCAGGTCGCCGCCCAGGTCTTCGCCGGAGGAGCCGCCGCCGCAGGATGCGCGGGGACGCGCCGCCCCGGGTGCCCCGTTCCGCGCACGCCTCTCGGGCGGCCCCGGGCTCCTGACGCGTGCTCGCCCTCCGAGCATCCCGGGGCTACCCTCTCCGTGACCTCCGGACCCCGGACCTCGCCCCTCCGGGTGGGGGTGGGGGACCCCGGCCGGACCCGCGCCTCTCGCCCCCCGCGCGCGGCGCGCACCATAGATTAATGCTTGGCGCTTGAGGAGGTGGGGGAGGAGGAGGAGGAGGCGGCGGCGGGCGCCGCGGACGCCGCTCTCGCCCGGCTGGAGACGACGCTTTTCGGCCGACATGGGCTGCTTCTGCGCCGTCCCGGAAGAATTTTACTGCGAAGTTTTGCTCCTGGACGAGTCCAAGCTGACCCTCACCACCCAGCAGCAGGGCATCAAGGTAGGCACAGCCCACCCCCGGGGGGCGCGGGGCGGGGTCCGCGACGTGGGGGCCCGCGGCTTTGTGTTTCCAGGCTGTGATCCGTCCAGCACTCCCCGGCCTCCGACGGAGCAGGGGCTCTGTCCGGGCTGCGCTCACTCGGAGTTGCTTAGAAAAGTAACTTTGCTGTCCCGAACGGCCCTCGACGCCCCGGCTTCCGGCGGCGATTCGAGGTCCGGCGACGGAGATGGACTCTGCCCCCCCCTCCCCGGGCTCCCCTAGAAGCCCCCGGGTCCCTCGCAGCCCCCCGACAGGCGCGGGATTGAATGGACGGGCTGGATAATGCTACGCCTGCCCCGAAAACTGTGCTCCTCTCCGCAAGCGGGCTGGCCTCGTCTCTGCCTTTTAAGTGAGCATCTCACAAGGCAGATCGGTGATCGGGCCGCTCCCGGTTGTGGTCACGGGAAATGCGTTGCCCCTCCCGACCTAGAGGAGCCGCGGAAAGCCCGCGAGCCCGCGCGGACCCACTTCCTCGATTTTCAGTACGTCTCTTTAGACCTGGCGACCTGAGGACGCGCCTGCGCGTTTGTTCCTCTTTGCCAACAGTTTGACTGCCCGAGGAGAGCCGGATCCGGTGTGGGTGTTTTGTTTGCCTTTCCCGTTCAGTGTTAGTTAAGGCGGCCCCGGAGTCTGTACCTGGTGCCCATTCCACCTCCCCACCCCCATCTCCGTGCGCCCCTGCCCCTGAGCTGTGGGGCCCGGGATAGAGTTCCCTATGCCCTCTTCCCTAGTCTTGCCCGCATGAGGTAGGTCCTGGGCATTTCCTTGGGGGTGTCTGCCTTGATTACCTTTATGCCTATCAGAAAAACTGTTCCCGGCTAGGAGCCTCTTCGTGGATGTTGCCAGGTGGGGCACACAGAATTTCCAGAAGGAAGGCAATAGTGACCAGTTAAAGCTAAAACGCTTAACCCCTTGCTTTGGGAAATACTTTGAATATCGTTCCTCAGGAATTATAATAGGCAAAATTCAATCAAATTCTCATCTTTAGGTTTTTCCCAAGAACAGTAAAACAGTATTTGTAGGGCCAGTGATCGTTTTATATTTTTAACACTTCTCTATGTTCTTAGACACACCCCCCTCACACACCAAGAAAGCAGGGAAAAAGCGAACCCTCACTGTACAATACCGTGGAACACTTTGTGGCCAAAATTAAAACAAAAACAACAACAAAAAGGGACAGTCCTTGGTAACACATACAGATGCCCTGGTGTGGAAGTGGAGACAGTCAGAAAAAAAGATAAGTCATGATCTGATGCTAAGCCAACAAAGAGATCTCTCTGAAGTGCAAAGGATAGATGCATCTGGAATCTCCAGTCATCTGCAGCAAGAGCTTCCCATTTAATCATGAAAGGCATGCCCCTGTCAGCTGTGGCTAGCTTAGAATAGTCTGTCAGGAGAGCAACCAAGTCTTGGGATCAAATGGAATAAGTTTGCTAAAGAAACGTGAATCAGAAATCCTGATCCACACTTATTTTTAGTAGCTCCATGGCCTTTACCTTGTTTTAAAAATGGGCTGAAGCCTGGTAAGTGATTCAAAGGCAACAACAGCTTCAGAATACTGTTATTTTGGCTGGGTGCCACACAACAAAACAGTATTTAAAGCAGGCTTGGGTTGGAAGTAATCATTTTCACCACAAGCTTGGTCTCTTTCTGTGTCACAAAAGCATGCCGTGCTGATTTTGATGTCCACGTGTGTAACACAGATGTTGTCTGCTGGAGTTAACCGCATTATCTGCAGCTACTATACCCCCTTAAAAATGCGTGCCCTAGGATGGTCCACCCCTGGTGTATACTAAACTAAGCATTTGCATATTTACCAACAGTATGAGCTCTGCAAAAGCGTCTCCCATGTCAGTGACACTCAAACACAGATTGAACACCTGTGCTGTACCATACACAATTGACTTTTAAAAACATTCTCTTGACCTTCTTATGTCCTGACATATAGGTGCCAATACTAGATAAGTATATTTGAATTTTGTTTATTTATTTTATGCGTATTGGTATTTTGCCTGCCTGCGTGTCTAATAGGGTGTTGGATCCCCTGGAACTGGAGTTACCGTTGGTTGTGAGCTGCTGTGTTGGTGCTGAGAATGGAACTCGGGTCCTCTGAAACAGCAGCCAGCGCTCTTAACTGTTGAGCCATCTCTCCAGTCCCAATTATTGTGTATTAATTAGATAAATTTAGCTTCTGCTTTAGTTCACAGATGAAAAATTACTTTTAAATCAACAATCAATAGCTGCTATTACAGTGTTCTCTGTGGTAGTTTACTTGGTGACTTTGGCTACCACCAATTAAAATCAAAGTTAATGGAAGGTCCTAGTGTTTCTAAGGGAGACGAGGCCTGCACCCCTCTATTGATAAGCAGAGATGAGATGCCTGCGTCTTCAGGTCTTAGAAATATAGAAACTGGATGAAAAAGATTCAGGGTCTTGTGAGTAGTCAGGAAGAGAAAAAGCTTAGAGCAGAATTTTTCCAGCAGCATGCCTGAGATTTAAAGCTTGGAAAGTTGACAGAGGTTTAACTCTGGTTGAAGCTATTGTACTAGAAAATGCATCTCTTGTAAGTACTGGAGGTAAAAATAAGAAAAAGGGTAAAAAGTAGTTGAGAAATAAAAAACTTGGCTGCTGATCATGGGCAAATACCAATTCCCAACTTATATCTCATGTTACCGAAAACATGTTTTACAGATACTTTGAACACATACTCAGTACTCCCAGAACTTTATGGTCATACATTGTTTGAAAATCTGGACTTTTAGCTTTAAGTACTTGATGTAATTATTTTTTGTATATATATACACACACACACACACACACACACACATACATACACACATACACACACATACATCCAAGACAGGGTTTCCCTGTGTAGCCTTGGCTGTTCTGGACTTGATTTGTAGACCAGGCTGGATCTTACAGAGATCCTCCTTCCTCTGCCTCCCTGAGTGCTGGGAAGAAAGGTGTACATCATCATGCCCGGCTTATTTTTGTATTTTTATACCAGCAAAATTATTCTCAGAAGTTAAATAAAAATATAAACAAAGGTAAGCAACATCAGTTAGCTCATTCTCCTCAGAAATTAAAACAGAAAAATACAAATTAAAATTAATTAATTAATTAATTAATTAATTAATAAGACAGAGTTTCACATGTAGCCCAGGCTGGCCTTGAGCTCATGACAATCTTCCTGCCTCAATTTCACAAGTGGTGAGATTATAGACTAGGCAGGAGCCACCACACCTAAGCTATGTTTGTTTGTTAATAGAAGGAATTTTACCGATTCCTATGTGATTTACTTAAGAATTTTCTTATAAAAGTCTGAACAATAAACGAGAAATATCTTCGGTGCTGGAGAGATGGCTCAGTGGTTAAGAGCGCTTGCTCCTCTTGCCAAGGGCCACAGTTCAGTTCCCAGAACCCACATGGCAGCTCACAACCATCTGCAACTCCAGTTCTGGGGGACATCTTTTCTGAGCCCCACAGGCTCCTGTAGCACTTGGTACCCTCAGCTGCTTTGCACTTCTGTTAAAACCATGCATTATGGGTTAGAAAACTGACGGTAGCTATCAAAAAGTTAGTTTTCCATAACTTAGGTAAAAGATTTTTCATTGAAAAAAAAAAAAAAAAAAAAAAAAGCAACTTGTGGGGGCTGGAGAGATGGCTCAGTGGTTAAGAGCACTGTCTGCTCTTCCAGAGGTCCTGAGTTCAATTCCCAGCAACTGCGTGGTGGCTCACGACCATCTACACGCCTTAGAGCAGTAATATGCATAAATAAATAAATAAATAAATAAATAAATAAATAAATAAATAAAATCTTGAAAAAAACAAACGTGTGTGCTGATAGAAAGCATTTCACTATGGATAATAGTGTGGATTTCACTGTGGATGATAGTTGCACATCTGACATGTTCAAAAAAAAGTATCATTTAAATAGAAAATAATTTTCTGTTTAAAAATTAATTAGGAAAATAAAAGGCAGCATATTTTTGTATCTATTCTAGTGTTACTTATATATCTGCATTTTTCCTTTCGAGGTGTCCTCACTTGACAAGCCGGAAATCTTTTTTTCTTTCAGTCCTGTGCTTGAGTCCAGTCTGAGAGTTAAAGACCCCAGTTTTTGTGAGCTGAAAGCTGCCGGTTGTGTGTTCAGCCAGCACGTAGCTTTTAGCTGTTTGTTCTGTGCTGCTCTCTCTTTGGTGTATTCAAGTGAGCGTTTCTCCTGAGGTCGGCCTCAGGTTTTGAGTAATGTTTGTTCTGGGAAACATTTGTTAGGCCTTTGTGGTCCTCTCAGCAGGGAGAGGTAGAGAGCACTCTTTTTGTTCTCTTTGAAAGCAAAACTTGAATGTGGTTCAAACTATGTTTCTGCATTGTCATTTGGGGAACAAAAGATTTTTTTTCAGAGGAAAAAGTCACAAGCTCTGATTGTAAATTTGGCCGGTAGAATTGTTATGCAAATCTGAAATAGGTTAGTATTTTCATTTTAGCAAGGTTTGGTCCTCTGAATGAGTACTAAGGTACTTATTTCTGGGTGTGATGGTTAAATTAATGAAACTAACATGGCAGTAAGATAGGAATTCCATTGACCTAAATTTTTTTTTACTTATATGTGTTTGAATTATGCCCGTGTGTCTGTCTGTGTACTGTGTGTGTGCCTGCTGGTGCCCACAGAGGCCAGAAGAGGGTGCTGGATCCCCCGGAACTGGAGTTACAGATGGTTGTGTGCTGCTCTGTGAGTGCTGGGAATTGAACCCGGGTAACCTGGAAGAGCAGCCAGTGCTCTTGACTGCTGATCTCTTTAGCCCCTCCGTTAGGTTTAGAGATGCCACATATAATCTACCCATTTTAAACATAGAGTTCATCCTTTCATTATTAAGTACCATTACCTTCGGCCCACTCTGAGGTTCCTGTGGCAGTGCTGTGAGCTAGTTTTGATTATTTAATCAGAAACTTCCCAGGGAACCAGAAAAAAGTAGTTGTAGGTGAGGTTTTTAGAGAATATGCATCACATGAAGAATTTTAAGTTTCATTTCACTTGGATTGGAAGAAAAAAAAAAAAACTCAGAAAGGTGGTGGCTGGGAATGAAAAGAAACAGTTTTCACAATTTTTATTAAGTATATATATGCATATATATTTGGTTTTTTTTGAGACAGGGTTTCTCTGTGTAGCTTTGGCTGTCCTACACTCACTCTGTGGACCAGGCTGGCCTCGAACTCACAGAGATCCTCCTGCCTCTGTCCCCCCCCCCCCGAGTGCAGGGATCACAGGCGTGCGTCACCTCAGCTTTACCCTCTGTAAAACAGCCACCTTACACATTGTGCCTCTGAATGTGGTTCTGTGCTCAGACTCTTGACTTCACTTCTGCTCTCTCCTTACCTCCTCCTCTCCTACCCCCCTTTCTATGGTGGCCATCCCTTTAGAGAAGTCCAGCCTGCTGCCTCTCACTCTGCAGTCCACTGGTCCTGACTCCCCAGTAGCTGACTTCTGCCCACACAGAATTGCTCTCAGTTTCCCAGACATCCCAGAGTCTCTTGAGGCTTTGTGCATGGGGTTCCTGCTGATTGCTCTATACCCCTTTTGCCTTTCTCTAAACACCTCCTCATCTGAACCAGCCTTTAAGATTCTCAAGGGTCTCATCTGCTAAGACACTTTCGACTGAGCCTGACTAGGCAGGGTCGAGCAGGGCCTCACACATCTTTGTCTCAGCACCAAACACACAGCATTATGTCTGGACTCATCCGCCTCTTCCTGTAGCTTGCGAGCCCATGCCTGTGATTCCGGCAGCCAGAGCCGTATGTCTCACGTAATAGATGCTTATTAACTGTAATTTGAATAGAGGGAATCGTGGAATGCTTCGGTTGGGATGGGCTGTATCGAACATCTTTACTCTAGATAATGACATTACTTTGCCATTTTATTTTTACCAGAAAAGACTGTAGAATAAAGTGAGTTTCGCTGTGAAAAAAAAAAAAAAAAACAAAAACAACAAAACACAAACCTGTTGTCAAGATACTCTAATTTTTATATCGATAATGGGCAGAGAATGAGACGATTCCATGGACTGAGTGCCTGTGGCACACGGAGGAGCTGATTGGCAGTTATTGCAGAAAACATGAGTCACACCATTTTTTTTCCCCTCGTAGAATGGGTTGGGAGAGGGGAAATGAAAGACCAGGCTCGTGCAGTCTGGGCTGGCTTCAAATTGGCTGTACCTAAGGATTCCCTTGAGTTTCTGAGCCTCCTACCTCTACCTTTCAGGTCTTGTTCTCTTCTTCCACTTTTAAATGTAATATTCTCCTTCCAACTTGAGTCTTTCAGAAGAAGCACAGATTTCATGAACGGCCAGGTCTTGCTTCCCTCCGCTGTCTCCGCCTGCGCTGAGAGCGTTGTTGGCTGGCGTCACCGGAATATTATTAGTGAGCTCTCCTTCAGTTTTTCAGTACGGCTCTTTGGCTCCTTTTACTCTTGAAGCTGTATAAACCTGATCTGGTATTGTTCTTAGCTTTAATAAACATTGGATGTGTGCGTGTGTGTGTGTGTGTGTGTGTGTGTGTGTGTGTGTGGTGTGGAGTCTCTCTGAGACTGCTTGGCAGAGGAGTATCTCTGACATTTGGACCCTTGTAGAGCTGATGTGTTTTGCTGCTGGTCGTCCTGGATGCAGTAACTCCCGTTCACTTCTGCCCTGAGCATTTTGTGTGTAAGCTTCACATATTAAGACCAAATAGATACCTGTTATCACATGTCCTGGGCAAAAGACAAGGTGTGTTAAGTTCAGGAACCAGTCAGTTTACTCTGTGACTCAAGAGGCTTATAACTACAATTTGGAGAGTCTGTACCATTCTCAAAAAAAAAAAAAAAAAAAAAAAAGAAAAAAGAAAAAAGAAAAAGAAAAGCATTCCTATGCCCCCTGAGCTGCTGTGTATGCATTTCCTGTTTCTTTTCTTTCTTCTTAAAGTGAAACAGTCATTCTTACTGAATGCTGTCTATTGTTAATACCTTTCTCTGTAACTAAACGCTCCTGAAGAGAGGGCCGCCATGGCTCCTCCAGAGGCTGCAGGCTTGAAGGGGCTGGCAGCTCTTCCAATGTGAGAAGTCTGTTTCCCAGCAGAGAAGACTGACACTCCAGGAGGAGGTCAGAACCAGGAAGATTGGGAAGGCAGGGAAAACAAGGGGGTGCTGGGTGGGAGGCCCATCCTAGCCCACTGGGACAATAGCACAATAGCAGGGGTCAGATGGCAAGGGAGGGGCCAGCCAACTGAGACTGGGAAGGGAGAAAAACCAAGTTCTGCAGGGTACTCAGGACACATCTGAGCCAGCAGTCAGTGACAAGGAGGTCCAAGCTTTGTGTGTGTGTGTGTGTGTGTGTGTGTGTGTGTGTGTGTGTGTGTGTCTTGTCTGGAGTCCAGCTTTGGCTGGGTATGTATAATGGTGCTTGCCTGAGATCCAAGCAGCCAGGAGGCAGAGGGTAGAAATGTTGCTGCAGGTTAAGAAGCTGGCCTAGTCTACACAAGGATTTCCAGGATAACAAGGAGCTACAGAGCGAGACCGTGTCACAAACTAAACCAAAGGAAACCAAACAGACGTCCAGATTTCCCCACAGATTGTGACCTGCCTGAAGGCCAGGTTGGTGAGCTAACCACAGAGACTGTTTGCATATCACCTTGCCCTTCCTTCAGAAGCAAGTTAAACAGTCTTGGCCCTTTTGCTACATTAAAAATCACTTCTCAAAACTTGCCTTCTCCCCATTCCCATTCCTTCCAGCTTAGTGTGGGTTCACACTGCCTGCCCCATGGCCAGCCTACCCTCTGCGGTGCTGTGTGGATGTCTCTGGTCCTTCGTCTTTGTGTCCTGTCTACCACATATGGACAACTATTCTTCTTGAGCCTCAGTTTCCTCATGTTGAGGAACATGAGGACCGCCTCGTAGGATGACTTTGAGAATCTGAGAAAAGGATTTTAGGCTTGTAAGATAAAAAATTCTCAATAAGTGGTAGCTATGTGCGTGCTGTATTTTTTAATATATTTGCTTCTCATTTCCAACTTGGAAGTGTTCGTGCTTCCCACCTTTACCCAGGTTTTGGACCTGTCTCTGAGAGGTGTGGCTTGTAGCTACACATCTCATACTTGAAGCAGCGGTCAGGAATGGAGAAGGGCATGACTTAAAGCAACAGTAATGGAGAACGGGAGAGGGAGTAAGGTCTGGACGATATTTAGGAGGAGGGAACTCGAAGACTTGCAAGAATGTGGGAGCATAAGGCTCGTGGCCCAAGAGGTTAGAGCACACTGTTGGTAGTGATCAGATAAGCACCCAGGACTCCTCTTCAATTCCTGACCCAGCTGCTCTTCGGTGGAGCCATTAGCCCTGGGAAGAAGCTGGTCCCGGACTTACCCGGTCCAGGGAGGATAATTGTACTCAAGGTGTGCCTGTTGCATGGAGCTGAAGGACAGCAGAAGTCATGCTGACTAACAGGCACACCTGCCAGCCTGCTGGTGAAAGTGCTTCTGGGAAAGTGAGACTCTAGTTCCCATCTAGCACCTTGTCTCTCTCTCTCTCACACACACACACACCCTGCTTCTCGCCAGAGCCACCTGGCTATTGAGTTAAGCCTGTAGACCACAGTGTCTCCCAAGATGGCGAAGAGGAAAAGGCAGAAGTGACAGGTGTCTCTGATCTGCCCTGAGCCTTCTCTTGCTGTCCCTGGATTCCCTCATGGGTGAGCTAATATACTTCCTCACTGAAGCAGTTTGCAGTGGTAGCTCTGTTATGGGAGCCAGTTTGTCCTGAGCTAGCATAGCGTGGACTTGTTCACCCGGCTCAGGCACAGGAAGAGAAGCGGGTCTGGACAGCGGCAGAAGAGAAGTCAGTAGGCAATCACAAATGCAGTGCAGGTAATGAGGAAGTTGGGACTGAGGTACGGTGATGTGTTGTCCACACTGAATGGTAAAGTGCTGTTTGAGCATCCCAGGGGTAGCTGAGACACTGTGAGCCATAGCCAGCTGGAACAGGGGGCTCTTTCTTCTCAGCTGCGTAAGTCTGACAAGCACCAGTGTCTGACTGTCCAGCCTGCCTCATTCTTTCTGTTCTTTAACCTTTGACCTCCTCATTCTGGTCTTGCTGTCCATTTGAACCAAACTGCATCCAAGTTTTCGAATGCTCCACATTCCTGCTATTCGCGCCTCTGCCTGGGAAGCTCCAGCCCCCCTCGCCCGGTTTGAGAGAAGCTGCAGAGTTCTGCTCAGCAGTCACCTCTCTGAAGACTTCTTCGTGGAGAGCCCAGAAGCCTCTTCCGACCCCATCAAGCTGAAGCGTAACTGAAGATGCTTTATAGTAGGATGAGCCGGCCTATTTAGACAGAGGCGATCTGGCTCCCAGTCTCCTTCCCATTTCTCAGCACAGTCAAGGCGGCCAAGTCACCTTCTCTGAGTGCGTGCCCTTGTCATACAATGAGGCCCAAGCTCTCCACCTTGTCATAAGCACATGAGACTGTTAACACCAGGCCTCCTGGATGGTAGCTCCTGTTAGCAGGCTGGGAAGCCTCGAGGGGAGGGACTGTGTCTTTTTTTATGGGATCCCCGTTGTGGAATGGTAGGCGTCGGGGTTCGTGTTGACTGGATGAATTGATCTGAACAGGAAAATGCACCTCTTTGTAGACATAAGCTGAGGAATTTGGAAAGGACAGCTCCCTTTTTTGTTTTAGGCTTTTCTGGGCCTACGTAATATACCTGCTTGACTTTGCGATTCTTATATGAGTTTTGAAACTAGCTTCTGAGAAGGCGATGTGAATTACACACACACCATCACCCATTTATAATGTACAATTCCATGTTCTTTAGGAAATGTATGTAGAGCTGTGCAACCATCACCACAGTCGCTCTGCAGAGGTTATACTCATTGGTAACCAGCTCTCTACCTCCCTTACCCTTGGGCGACTTTTCTCTATTTGCAGATTTGCATATTCTGGACATTTCATGTGAATAGTTTCATATAATATGTGTTTTTTTTTGTGTGTGTGTGACTGATTTCTGCTTGATACATTAAAGACTGATTCATAATGTAGCGTGTGTCAGTACTTAATGTCTTTCTTGCTGAACGATGTCCCCTGTTTGGATAGACTGTGTATTACTTGTGTATTACCCGTTGATGGGCTGATGGCTCACCTTTGGCAATTACAAATGTTGCTGTTGTGACGATTCATACTCAGGTTTTTTACGTGGGCTAAATCTTGCTGTCTCTTTTATGTATGCCCACGAGTGGAGGTTTCAAAACTTACGGAAGTACCAGCTGCTTCCTATCGGCAACGTGAAGCCGCTGTCTCGCCGCATTCTTCTCACAGCTTTTTACTATCTGCCTTCTTGATTACCATCCTTGTGGGTACAAAGTGGTATCTTAAGCTTAAAGTTGTTTTTTTTTTTTTTTTTAATTTTTAAGATTGCACCTATTTATTGTGGTTGCATGCTGTGGTCCATGTGTGAGGTTGGAGGAGAACTTGTGGGGATCTCTCTCTGCTGTGGGTCCCGGAGACTGAATTCAGGTCTTGGCAGCAGGCACCTTCAGCTGCTGAACTTTCTCCTGGCTCTCCCAGTTGTTTTGATTGGCATTTATTCCCCCCAGGGACTCGTGAGTTCAGCATCTCTTCTCATGTTTATTGTCCATTTGCACATCTTCTTTAGTGAAGAGTCTATTGGTCTTCATAAAATTTAAAAATTGGGTTATTTGTCCCTTATTATTATGAGTTTTAAAATATGTGCTTTCATGTACATTACTGAATACTCGATTTGCAGGTCGTTTTTTGCAATTGCATGGCTGGTCCTTTTTATGTTATTGAGGCTATCTTTTTTAAACAGTTTAAAAAATAATTTTGATAATGCTATTTATTTTTTCCTTGGTGGCTCCTGCTGTTTAAATTCTGTCTGAGCAGCCATAGTTTAACCCAAGGCATGGAAATGTACTTCTGTGTTTCCTTTAAGGGTTTTTAAGCCTAAAGTCTGGTCTGTTTTTTTTTTTTTTAACTTTTTAGATGAGATTATGTTGTCTCAGAACCATTTTGTTACGCTCCCCCTTTTGAATTGTCTTGTCACCACTATAAAAAACAGAAGCAAACAAACAGTTGACAGTAACTGTGAGGATTTACTTGGGCTCTCTGTTCTGCTGGTCTTTTTTTTTTTTTTTTCCTAGTTTCTCGGTGAGTTAGGTGTGTGTTCCTGGGAAAAGAAAACATTGCTATTTAGAAACTTTTAATTGTTGAGACCAGCTCTGGGTGGCCTAGAATATACTATACAGACCAGGTTGGTCTTGAACTTGGGGAAATCCTCCCGTGTCTGTTCCCAGGTGTTGGGGTGACTGGTGTGCCCCATTGTGCCTAGCAAAGTCATTTCTATTTTGAGAAATTGGCCCTTGCCAGTGTCCTGAGTGCAGTCTGTTTCCCCCACTGCTAAATCCTCAAGAAGCTAGAGAAATGCGAGACGCGTGATGACACCCAGCGAATGGCAGCCAGGGGACTCACCGAAGGGCTATTTCAGGCATGTTGCCACGATTGCGTTAATTTTTCCCAAGCATTTCTGTGCAAGTTCTGGCTATTTACATTCTTTGGAGGATCTGCCTTTGATCCTTGTCTGCAAGTCCCTCGGAGGAGGGCTGGAAAGGCCCATGTATTTTCTGAATTATTTTTCTTTGGTAATTTTGACAGGTGGAGAGTATTAGAAAAATTGTCCTTTATATCTGCATGTAGTGTTCATTTATTGCCTCAAAACATTGAGCAATGGCTAGTGGTTTGTTCCAAACAAGCTAATGTGTGCTGTTTTTTTTAAAAATTCCTAATATAATGATACAGACGCCTAGACGACTCTCTGTGAGCACACGTTTTCATTTTTTTTTTCTCAGTCTCTCTTTCAACCCTGATTTTGAGGGATTTCTAGCAGGGTTGCAGGTTAAACCCCAGCGAGCAGCCACAGCTCTGTGGAATTGGTCTGAGATCTCCCGTGACCGAGGGAAAATCATAGTAAATCCTGTGGTCTTGAAACTGGCTCAGCATGAGCTTTTCTGGACCTGTCCAGACTGTATGCTTCTAAAGCCCACTGCTGCTCAGTCATCTGAGGAGCCCCAGTAGATACACAGGCTACAGCAGCTTCTGCAGAGAGCGTCAAGAGTCCAGAGGTCAGGTCGTGCTGAGACACAGGTCCTTTCACGCAGACTTCTTTCTGCTTGTCTTTGCTCTTTTCTCTTGGCCACTCATTCATTCTGTTGACCAACAGTTCAGCTGTTGGACCCGCTGCACGCGCTCATTTGTCCTCACTAAATTAATTTGGCTCCAGAAAGCCTTCCTGAAAGGGCAGCAGAGGCTGGGGAGAAGGTGGCATGAATTGTAACAGACTGGATTTCACTTAGAACCTTGGGGTGAGGGAGCGGGGCTGAGAAGGAGAGCTGATCTGCCAGAGCTCAGACTGTGAGCCTAGCTAGACCTCTGTGTCTAGTCTCTCGTCTTCGTTCTTGCCTCGGGCTCAGCCATCCCTTCTTGCTTGTAGCCTAGGAGAAAGGAAAGTCTGAGAGCCGATCGCAAAGTGGAACTTACCGAAACCATTTAGGTTCACTGCCTTGCCTGTCTCCGGTACGCCCAACCCCTCCGGCCACTTTCTTCATATTAGGTATTAGATCTGTGGTCTGCCCTGCTTTCCTGTGGGTGCTGGGGTTCGGATTTGTGGGCCTCTTCCTGGCGAATTCTTCATATTTTAAATTTACACAAGAAATTACTATGTGGGATTTCTTTACAGAATGTTAGTCACTGCCATGCATTTCAATTTTTTTTTTTGTCCTTTTAAAAGAACATTTATTTGAGAAGTCAAGAGTAATTTATTTCATGGCATAATTTAGAATATTGTTACATAGTCTTTTTCCTTTGGTCTTTATTTTTGAAGTCAGTGTTATTTCCCCTGAATCCCTATAGCTCCGTGCTGACGCAGTCTAGGAAGGAAAAGTAAAAACTGGTTAGTGACCATTCTTTTTGTTTTTGTTTTTTTGTTTTGTAGATAGGGTTTCTGTGTATATATCAGAGCCCTGGCTGTCCTGGACTTGATTTGTTGACCAGGCTAGCCTCAGACTCAGAGATCTGCCTGCCCCTGCCTCCCAAGTGCTGGGATTAAAGGCGTGTGCCACCAAGCCCAATGGTTGGTGACCATTCTTATTGCCTGAGAGGAGGTGCAGAAGGAGAGAAAAGTAAAATTGTTCTTCTGTGAGAAGCTTCAGACGGGCTGATGGATGTTTTCTCAATAACCATGACTCACTTTCACTCTGATCATTCTAGATTATTTCTCACATAGCTGCTGTTTACAAGGGTACTTGGGAGAGAAGCAGATTTTCCCTGACTTCTTGGAAAGCCATGTTTTCTTTCTTTTCTTTTAGATATTTGAAAAATCTGTTCTGGAATAGTTATTTGAAAACAAACAGGTTTTGAGTGTAAGGGCGATTAGGGGTCTGGAACAGTGTTGTGTGTCTGTAGTTTTGTATACAGCTCTGTGAACTCAGCTGTATAGGAATTGATTTCGAGTGCGCACTGTATGCTTTGAAGAACCATGGCTTCTGCTGGTGATAACAACCTAAGGAGAAGACTTCTGTGCACGAGAAAGTTTAAGTGCTAGGGGGAGGGCTAACATTTAGTCATGAAACAGCAGCAGACACACCACAGCACACTTTGTGTGAGAGATTCGGTGCGTACAGACACTATCCCAGAAAATTATTTCTTGTATGTCAGAATGAGGGTAATAGAGGATGGAGCTTTAGAAAAAAGTATTTATTAGGTCTGAGAGTTTTCTAATAGACTTAGTATGGTCTTCTAAGTAAATAATCTCATCATCTGTGAATAGGGATGGTTTGACTTCTTTCCTTCCATTGTTATACCTTTTCATCTTTCTCATATTTTGGTTGTGAGCCTAGCCTTTTGATGGCTGAGCCATCTCTCCAGCCATCTTTCTCTTCTCTAATTGTTAATTCTAGCTCTATACTGAAGATGAGAGGGGGAATGGACAGTCTTGTGCTACTCCTGATTTTAGAGGAAATTCTCTCAGTTTGTCTCCATTTAGTCTAATGTTGGCTATGGTTTGCTAGGTATAGCCATTATTCTTTTGAGTTAGGTTCTATTCCTAAAGTCCCTAGAACTTTTATCATGAAGGCATGTTAACTTGTCAAATGCTTTTTCATTTTGTATAATCTTTTTAATGTGTTACTGAATTTGGTTTGCAAATATTTTGTTAAGAATTTTTTTTTGTCTGTGAAAGTAACTATTTAATTGGGCTTATGATTTCAGAGAAATAGGGTCTATCTATTGCTGTGCTGGGGGTCATGGCAGTGGAGAGGCATGGCACTGGAGCAGCAGATCACGTACTGATCACAAACAGGAAGCTGAGAGCACATTGGGAATGGCAGGAGCCTTTTGAAACCTGAGAACCCTCCCCCAGTGACATACCTTCTCCAACAAGGTCACACCTCCTAATCCTTCCCAAACAGTTCCATCAGCTGAGGCCCAGGTATGCAAACACATGAGCCTAGGGGAGCCATTCTCATTCACACCTCCACAGCAACACTAGCCAACCTTGATGGGAGAAGGTTTAGAAGAGCAGAAGGCAAGAATCACTGAGTGCTATCTCATCCTAGATACTAGGTGGGCAGTCCTCAAGGGAGGCTTGGTCCTAACGACAAAGCCTCCAGCTTTCATAGAGTTTTAGCCTTTTTGTTAGGAAGAAGCTGTTGACTTGGGCTGCCTGAAAGTGATGCCTGTGAGGCTAGCCTGTGTCTCCATAGAGCAGCATGAACATCAACAGAAAGATGGATTTGGTAGAGGAAGACAGGAGTGCCAGGGGGTTAATCAGACTGGCAGCGTCTTGTAGGCCAGGTCTGGGTAACTCTTCACAACCTGGATCTTAAGTCTAGAATTATTTATTAAATAACGCTTTCATCAATTCATGATAAGAAATACTCTTGTTGAGTGGTAAAGGCAGCTTCTTTGGTGTGAGGAAGAAAGAAATCTGGGTTTCTCTTCCTCTAAATTTTGTATTTTGGGAAAGTCATTCACAGTGATGGTGTCTCACTTTCTCCATTCACAAAATAATATGGCTGCTGAGATTACCCCATTAACCTTACATGTATCTGAAGGCCCCAAGATGGAAATGGCTGAAAAATTTACACAGTTTTTCAAGTGATGTAGAGTGTTAATGGCTACATTGTAGTTTGCTCACTAGTGGCCTCAGGCAAGTGTTTAACTCTATGCCTGAGTTTTATGATCAGTGGGGTGAAATTGGTAACATTATCTACTTTTAATTCCTGTGGAGGCTGAATGCAGTAACACACTGTAAGAGCTTAGTTGCCGGCACATGAACAAGACACATACCAGATGAAAGTTAGTTGCTATCATTATTTAGCCATGGAGTGCTGAGTCTTAAAAGTAAGGAATCGGGATTTATAATGTCTTTATTTTGCAAAGGCTTTCTTGTTATTTGCATTTGCTGGTTGGTAAAGCTGATTTGTTGAATTGGAGACAATTTAGAAAATATCAACCAACTGCCTCCTATTCTAGAGAGAGTGTGTGTATATGCGTATTACCAGGTTATAAAAACGTTTGCTCCTTCTCTTGTGGGCCAGAGGAGAGAGGAAAGTGACCGTAACATTTAAATATATTCGGTATTTGCGTGAGCCGAGTTTAAGGATAAACAACTAACTGCTCTCTGGAAAACCCTTTGTTTTCTTTTAAATTATTGTTTCCAAAAGATGAGCAGCATTTATGTCCTGGAACAGCCTTTCCTTCAAGTATAAAAATCAGAGCTCCTGAGAACAGATGTCTTCATTCAACAAAATATACCTCAGCCCCCCATGAGAATTTTCACCGTGAGCAGATTAGGCTTTTTAAACACTTTCCACAAGGTGTAGAAGGAACGGAAGAGGCTGCAGGGATTTTGTTCTTGGTGAGGGGCGGCATCTCGTGGGATAAGTGGCTTAGAGATCCCTTGCCTCGGTGTGGGCTTTTCCACTGTTAACTGCCAAATGGGCCAAAGCCACGATCCTGCCAAAGGCGCTGTGGTTTTTCAGTGTTCAGCAGAGATAGGCACACCTCCTTTTGGCTTCACCAGTATACTTTACTCCTTCAAGCGGTTGGATAATTTTGTGCCTTGTGCCTGAGATTGGATAGTAAAGTGATTAATACAGTGGACCTAATCCTCCATACTTAATAAATTCTCCTGCCGTGCATTTATAACTTATTAGACATGCTGAGTTGCTCAGTTTTCTAAGGGTGCTCGACTAAACACCTTCAAAATTAGGGGGCTTTGGAGCTTAGCTCGGTGAGAGGATGTGTGAGGCCTGGGGCCACACCCCAGCCACACACACAATGCACCGCCACTTTTGACCAGGGCTTCTCAACCTTTCCTACTCACAATCCCATCCACCCCCAAGGAAAATTTAAAAATAATGCATTTATGAATTCCTTAGGAGTTTCATGCAGCACGGTTTGGTCACAGGCGTCTCTCTCCTGCTTCCGTCCTCCTGTCCAGTTCATGCATGAGGCCTGTGGTGGGTGTACCAGGTGTCACACCATTGAAGAAAATCGACTTTCCCTCTCCTGGCAGCCGTCAAACGCCGGTAGCTCCTCAGCCGGGGGTGGGGCCTCATGTTCACTTCCTCTCCGCCATGCTGGGGTGTTGTGTGGCCTGAGCTTGCACAGGTCTTGTGCACGCTGTCACGATCACTGTGAGCTCACGTGTGCACCTACCTTGCTGTGTCCAGAGAACACTGTTTCCGAGGAGCCGTTCACCACCTCTGCCTCTTGCATTCTTTCTGCTTCCTCTTGAGGGGCCACAGCGCAACTGAGGCTGTGACAGTGTTATCGAGAGCAATCGGACTTGTTATATACCTTTGTCAGGAGCAGAATGCAGCAGCAGGTGCCAGGATCAATACAGTTGTAGTTGCCAGGATACAAGGCAAGCTATACAGGGTACATAGATTAATGTGTAAGACCGTTTGTCCTGTCAAGCTTCCATGCTGCCTTGGCTTCCAAGGGAACACACGGAGACAGACACACAGAGTGGCCTGGACACTTCACTGCCTGTGGGAGTGCATTGGTCTCTCAGGACGTGCGAGGCACATTGTTCTGCAGGAGCCATCGTGTGCCTCTCGGGGCAGCGAGGCCAGGCCGGCTCTATGGTTCCGTGCGTGCTGTGTGTAAGAAGCTGCTTCTGGGGTGAGGGTAGGCACTATAGCTCTCAGTCATTAGGGTGCATTTTAGGCCCACTCAGCAGAACCGTAGCTGTGTGCTCTCCCATCGGCCTCATGACCTAATTAGCTACAGGTTCTTGGCCTCATTGACAGTGTGAGGCATGGGTTCCACCAAGTGGATCAAGCCTGAAATAGGATTTTTAAAAATGGTGGCCTTGGCAAGGAGAGCAACAGAACCAGAACATTTGAACACAGGGGTCTTCCCAGAGACTCATACTCCAACCAAGTACCATGCATGGAGATAACCTAGAACCCCTACACAGATGTAGCCCATGGCAGTTCAGTGTCCAAGTGGGTTCCATAGTAATGGGAAGAGGGACTGCCTCTGACATAATCTGATTGGCCTGCTCTTTGATCACCTCCCCCTGAGGGGGGAGCAGCCTTACCAGCCCACAGAAGATGACAGTGCAGCCACTCCTGATGAGACCTGATAGACTAGGATCAGAAGGAAGGAGAGGAGGACCTCCCCTATCAGTGGACTTGGGGAGGGGCATGCGTGAAGAAGGAGGGAGGGTGGGACTGGGAGGGGAGGAGGGAGGGCCTTATGGGGGGATACAAAGTGAATAAAGTGTAATTAATAAAATAAAATAAAATAAAATAAAATAAAATAAAATGGTGGCCTTGGAGTCCCTGTGTAGCTGAGGATTTCTATGAGCTCCTGGTCCTCACGCCTCTACTTCCAGATGCTGGGATTACAGGCCTGCACTACCATACCTGGCTTTAGATTACTTTTGTAGGCAGAAAAAGGAATAAATGCACAATTGTTTGTACACTTGTTTTTATAGTGTTAAGAGGTTTTTTTACACCTCACCAACTAAAGCTTTTGGGTAAGAGTAGGGGCTGCAGAATCGGCATGCATGTGTGTTTGTGGTCACGTGGTTCTGGTATTCATGCCTATGTCAGTTCATGGTGTGATGATGTTTAAAAGTGCCTACTCATTCTGGAGCTGGAGTGAGGCTCAGTGGGAGAGAGGGTGCTGCTCTTGTGAAGACCACGGAAACCATCTGTAATGTCAGTTCCAGAAGACCCAACCCCCACTTCTGGCACTGCACACCTGGTACACATACATACACGCAGGTGAAACTCTTATACACATAAAACATAAATAGATACATCTTTTAAAATCTCCCCAAAGTTCAAAAGTAGCTCTCTACTCTGTAGAAAGTTTTAGTTACTGAGAGTAAAGAGGGTTTTTTTCCCCCCCATGAGATGTGTTTTATTTTCATCAATTACACAAATGATTTTCTATACTATCCCGGGGCCAACTGGTGAAAATTGGCAGGCCGATTGGTGGTGACTCTGTGTGTGTGTCCCTGAGAGACCCACAGGCCAGTGGCATCAGTGTTGCAGAGTTCTTGGGTTCATAGTGTGGCTTGTGGGTCATGTCCATCTTGCAGGTAATGAAGGGGTCTTGGCGATGACCGGGTGGGCCGGGCTGGGGTGGGAAAATCCTCCAGTTGAGGCGTTAAGGAAATTTCACTCCACCTTCCCCGATCAATGGTCTTGGTGTGCGGGGTGTTCTCCCGCATCTTGGTTCTCTTCAGCCTGGCATTATGGAAGCAGCCATGTTCCCCAGGTCCAGCTTACCTGCCGTATTCTTACAGCCGGTGGAACCTCCTTCAGAGGTCCTGCCGGGTGCTGCAGCAAGAGGTGAGTGAGGAGTTCTTAAAGTCTGGGTAGTGATGATGCCAAGTGTTCAAACGCTGGGAGCAATAGCCAGCTTCCTCCTAGCTGCCAGGGTATGGAGGGTGACTAAGAAGGGACACAGAGCCTGGTTTCTAAGCCTAGAGATACTGTGGTCTTTGTGCAGTCTGGATCCACAATACCGTTTCACTATTCAAGTTCTACTGACAAATGTAGCGTCTTCGCTTCCATTTGTAGACGAGACAGATGAGCTCTAGAAAAAAAATCAGTTTGTTTCCAGTTTCCAACAACTTGGATGAGTGATTTGGGAAGGAAAGGAGAGTGGACATGGGCATTTTTGTTTGTTTGTTTGTTTGTTTTTGTTTTTTGAGACAGGGTTTCTCTGTGTAGCCTTGGCTGCCCTGGACTTACTTGTTTTGTAGCCCAGGCTGGCCTTGAACTCATGGAGTTTTGCCTGCCTCTGCCTCCCCGAGTCCTGGGAGAGCATTTGATTTTTAAATTACTCTTTTGAGAAATGATTTTTTTCATGAAGGCTACTTTGCAGAACAAGATCATACACAACTGAAAGTTGCCCCTAGAGAAGAGTGAGGGGGTCAGTTCAGTGAAGCTTTAAGAGTGCTGACGAGACACGTAGCCAGTTTGGGCCTCCTTCACTGGCTGGCTGGTGGTCTGTAAATGCCTGTACCTTTCCCTTCTTGACACTAGGCAGGCTGCTGCGGTGTGCAGAGTGAGCATGCATAGAATCATGGGAAAGCAGCCAAACGTATAATACACAAGTATGCCCATGAAAGGGGAAGAGACCCAAAGAGTATCTTGAATCTAACTGCTAAGGACTTGGGGCCTGAGCTATGTAAGGTGAGAGATTGCCCAGAGAACATCTCAGTAGGGTTGGGATGGGAGGGGAAGGCTCACTGAATCCATAGGTAAGTGCAGGTAAAGGAGATTAGCTGCCTTTCTGTAGGGTGGTGTTGGGTGAGGGAAGGACTTGTTATCCAGACATGGGAGGTAATATCTTGGGTGAAGAGGAGAGCCTTGGTATCTGATGACTACGGCCAGGACTGGAGCTTGGGAAGCCGGAAGTCGGGGGAAAGTGTTGGCCTGAGATGTGAGCTAGGTTTCACTGGCGGCAGAAGGTGGAGGGAGAAAAGATAGAAAGGACAGCATTCACTGAACAGATACATTTGAAGAGCCTGTCAGCTGCCGGGCCTGGGCTAGGTTCTAGATCTTGCCATGAAGCAGAGTAATAAAGTCCTTATCAGCATGGAGCATAGAGCTTCGTAGGCCATCAGGGAAGTGATTGCCTGGGGTTGGGGAGGAAACACTGGTGGAGACGTGGGTGTTTGGGTGGAATGGTGAAGACACGAGGCAGAGTTTGGGCAGGGGAAGCAGCCCCTGCAAAGACCTTGATACCCTGAGGCAGAAACAGAAGGAACCTAGCATGGTTGGAGTGTGGTCAGGCAGAGACAGGAAAGAGCTGTTGCTGTGATCACAGTGTATGTATTTTGGGGGCGGGGGGAGGTTAGTGTGAGGGGGTTGGCCAGAGATAGAAGGAAACTGGGGATATGTCGTAGATGAGGGAGATGGAATTCAGAATTGGGTTGTTTCTCCCCTCACACCACTGGTTGCCACTAGAGTCCCGCCTCCTACTCAGGCTTATCCCCAAGGATAGCTAATTTGCCTAATTGTAACTACCTGCAGCTGGTGACTGTCGGCTACATACCACCTGAGACAGAGTCACAGCAGTTTTCTTCAGGAGTGTACATTTCAAAGAGAAATAGTCACAAAATCGTCAAGAAGGAAGCTTGTTCCGCAAACATTCGGCCTGTAAGCCAGTAAGCAGTGCACTTCCATGGCCTCTCTATCAGTTCCTGCCTCCCTTCCGGTTCCTGCCTTGGGTTCTGCCCTGACTTCCCTCAGCGATGGGGTGTGACCTGAGAGTTGTGAGCTGAAATAAACCCTCTCCTTTCCCCAGGTCCCTTTGGCTACGGGTGTCTTATCACAGCAATGGAGACCTAAGGTTTCAGCCCCAGGGCTTGGTAGTCGCTGTTCCCTCTGCCTCCTTGCCATTCTTCACCCAGAATCCTGCACTGCCTGTCCTCACTTCACAGATTTCTGCTCACGTGTTTCCTCAGGGCTCTCTCTCCTACACCCTGCACACACGATGATTGAATGAATGCTTTGTCGTGACGGGGCTAAACTCTCTTCTGGCTGACTCTGATTGAGGCGTTACTGCCAGACGTTTATTTCATTTAAGGACAGGCTCCCACTGACTTCTCCCTGGAAGGGGCCTGGCACCAAGTGATCGGTGCCTGAGGCAGGTGGATGAGCCACCTCGAGCCCCATGGTTAGACACCCACAGATATTCCTTTCAGATGTGTGAACTGAAATTGACCATCTTATGTCGTTAATACACAGATTAGTTGAACTGGTTCTTAAATCTGTAGTTAGGCACCTTGGGAGGGTCTTAAGCAAAAGAAAGAAAATTTAAGTTCTAAAGAAGCTTCTGTGAGGGGACTGTTCTTCATGAGGCCAGTAGCCCTTTCCTTGGCTGTTGAAGACACAAAGGCCTAGGGTAGGAAAAGGGGGTGGGGAAGACTCTCTCACCACGATTTCTCCTATTTTGAATAATAATAATTTGATTATCATTATAATAAAAATTAATATAACAATCATTAAAATTAATATAATGACATTATTTTATATAATCAGAATTATTAATTTTGGCCGACAGATTAATAGTTTAAGTGCTAATAAATTAATATATACAACATTGATGAATTTAAAATATTAATATAAGTTAATGGTACTGTTATTTAAATAATAATAACAACAGTTATTACTATTTAAAAAGACTGCCGTCTGTCTTGAAAATAGGTGGTCCTGCCTTTGTGTAAGTGCTGTCTCAGGCTGCTTGTTTTATGTGTGCTGGAACATCTTGGGGTTCTCTCCTTGGGGATTCTTATGGGAAATCGATTATACCATTTGAACCTATTGTGCATTAAAAGCATGTCCACAATTTCTTGACATGCCTCCTTCCTGGGCATGGAAATCCTCAGCTGCCCTTGCATGTGGGCTGGATTTTTTTTTTTTTTTTTTTTTTTTAGTGCTTTAGAGACAGGGCATGAGAAGGCATGATGGTGTTCTCCTTTCTAGCTCTCTGTCTGGTAAAGCATGCCCTGTGGAAGGGCAGCCCTCCTGCTGTAATGCCCTGAGGGGATGAACTGAGGCCTCTAGCCAGAAGCTGGGTGGGTGGTGCCCTCCTCTGGCCCTTCAGCCCGAGGCTTGCCTTTGGTTGCCTGCAGCCCTGGCTGAGCTGGAAGCATGCAGTTTCACTTGGATGGTCCTGGATTCTTCTCACAGATGCTGCCTGACCTTCTGCTGTAAGCCATTACATCTTGGAGCCATTTGGTACCTGGCAGACAGATGTGGATTTTGTTTGTTTGATTGCTGTTTAAAGACTCAGTTTCTGCATCTGTGACGACAGACAGGCACTGTGTGACGCTGGGCTGATTGCTTAGCATGCTGATCTGCCTGCAGCTCTGCCTTCGTAAGGAGGTGCTGGTAACAGATCTGCTTAGTCTAGCATAGATGTGTAGCTCAATGACAGGACACGTTACATTAAACACTTGTTAGTACAGTGGAAGTCATATAAACCATCATAATTTAATGTATTAAAATGCCTTTACAAATCTTTCTTAATTTAGGGAAATAATTTTTTTTTTTTTCTTGAGACAGGGTTTCTCTGTGTAGCACTGGCTGTTCTGGAACTCTCTTTGTAGACCAGTCTGGCCTTGAACTTACAGAGATCTGCCTGCCTCTGCCTCCCAACTACTGGGATTAAAGGCATGTGCCACCTCAGCTGGTGAAATAAAAAAAATTTAAATGAAATAATTTTCTCATACTTGAGTACACACAATAGTGTACACACAATTCTGGATTTGGTCTTGAGAACCAGGAAACAAAAAACCTTAACTACTTTTAATTATATTTTTTAATTATATTTTAATTATATTTTTAAACTGACCCAAACAGTAACCCAAATAATGCATTGTTTTCTGCAATATTCCTCTTCTGGAAAAAATGATCTCCATCAAAGACTGTTGTAAATGATTAGCTGTTTGTAACAAAAATATAAGCCTTCTCTTAAATGCACAAATCAGGAAGCCAGAAATAGTTCATTTCCTCTCAGTTGTCAGGTATAAACTGTTGACCTTTGTATATTCAAGATTTAACGTTTCAGTTTTTGATTGTTGGTGGCCTTGTTCATCCATAAACAGTAAGTATTCAGTGATTAAAGACCCTTGGAAAAGTGTTAAAAAAAAAGTGTAAGAAATTTGCTTTTTAGTTTTTATTATTTTTTGATAACAGGGTCTTATGTGGTAGCCCAAAAACTTACTATATAGCTCAGGCTAATCCACACTTGTTAAAATCATTCTGTCTCAGCCTCTTCAGTGTTGGCTGAGAGCTACCATGTTTGTTGAGAGTGTTTTGTGTCACACACACACACGCACACACACACATAAACACACACGCACCAGTGACTCTCCTGGGATAAGAACTTACTTTGGCAGGAGCTTACAGCTCATTAAATTAAGAATCAACTGCTTCAGAAGTCCACGAAGTAATAATTTACTCCCAAGTGTGTATTTACATCTGGGGACTCATAACAGGGGGCCATGGGCGGGGATTGGAGGGCGGGGAAGCAATGGGCCTGCAAACTCCCCGGCCAACGCTGAGTCTGTCCTCCTCAGCTGCCTCACCAGACCAGTTACCTAACCAAGCTGCCATTTTAAGATAAAAGACAGCTGTTGTACACCACGTAATGATGGTGAGGGGCGAGCAAAGGCGCTCTCCCCAGCTGCCCTGCGTGCAGGGGCGGCCTGTGGGCTCTTCGTGCGCAGTTCACCGGTTTCGAACCTGGACTTTTCCGTTCTTCCTCCTTCCGCTTCTCAGCCTGGCGGTGCTGGCCCTTGACTGCCCATCACAGCGTGTCGAGGAGCGTCCATTGTCGCCTAGCAACTGTTTAGGAATTCTGGCTCAAGTTGTCTGGGTGGAGGTGGAGTTTGGTTAAAATAAAATCCTCCCCCAGGTGACACAGATACCCAGAGAGGCCTGGGAGTCAAGGACTGTGCCAGGCGACTGGACTGGCTGATGGACATTCGCTTTTCCTCCCTCTTTTCCCCTTACATCTGTGGTATTTAAGGCTGGCGTGGTCGTGCACTGCTCCTCTAAACCGTGACCTTAAATCGCTTGCCCTTTTAAGTGGTGGGAAGGAGCAGTTATCTTTGTGAGAAGTCACAGGCTGTGTCCAGCTACTGTTGAGGGCAAATTGTTAGTTTGCTGCCCTTCAGGTTTTGAACTAGTTTAGTAATCTGTGGATTTCTCAGGAATTCCAATTTTCAAGGCTTCCCGTGTGTCACACTCTGGGGAAGAAATTTGGGAGCTTGGCGTCAGTTCCTCCAGCCAGTCCCTGCGCTGTGTAAGCCTGGGGTGCTTCACCCTTTCCTTCCGTTCTTACTGCCATTAAAAATTGGTGAGCGCTTTTACCTCGTTGTGTAAGTACAGAAGGTGGAAGACTGTGAATGATGTCATCGCTAAGAGACAGAGGTCTTTCCTCGCTGACCTCACAGCAGAAGCCAGTCGGTTAGCCAATTGGAAGATGGCCAGCAGGCTGGACACTGGCTTTGGGGGGTTCGTCTAGGAGATAGCTGGTCTGGACTGTGGTCCCCTTCTCACAGGCAGAAGCTTGTGATTGAATAATGACACCTGATCTTAATCATGTAGTCCCGAAATGCTTTTCAGTTTGACAGATCTCAGGATCAAAGGTCCATTATTTCTTTGAGCTCTTCTTGTCATTTATGAATGTGCCCACCATACGCAACGGCCAGGCTAGAGAGGCAGGCTGCTTAAGGCCCTTTCTCTGCAAGAAAATGGACGCAAGGTCTCTCAAGGTTAATGAGGGAGTTGGGCACAGTGTCTGGTCTCAGTGTTTTGCTTCAGTGTGGTCTGATTCAATCTAGAGCAAACTTGATTTTTTTTCTCTTTAATTGTGTAGTGCCTTCGCATGTTAATAATGTGTACAGTTTACTAAGCTGCTTTATAAGCACGTACACTTTACTCCGCTGCTCTCTAAAGGGCCTCACTTACAGACAGATAATGTCTATGTGATGATACTCTCTCAGCCTGTACTTTGGAGGTCTCGTGATGAGAATAAATACTACTTTGAAACTATAAGAAAAAAATCGCAAATACTTAACACAGTTGTTTTACAATGCCACTCCTATTGTCGAATGTTTTCTTCTGGGCGTGATGTGGCCATTGCCCTCTTGAGCGTCAGCGTCTGCATTTACCTTTAGGAGTTCCTACACAGGAGTGAGGCCATTGGCTTTCCATCACGGAGCAGGGTAAGGGACCAGGAAGCTCCACCCTTCCCAAAGGATTCTAGCCAGTTAATGATTGCTCATGGTTGTAGGGTTAGTTTGTCTCATTGCTAGGGCCAACTAACAAAAGCCATTGAAGGAAGGAAGGGAGGGAGGGAGTGAGGGAGGAAGGAAGGAAGGGAGGGAGGAAGTGAGGGAGGAAGGAAGGGAGGGAGGGAAGGAGGGAGGAAGGAAGGAAGGAAGGAAGGGAGGGAGGGAGGGAGGGAGGGAGGAAGGAAGATAGGTTGGCTCATTTTGGCTTATAGTTCCAGGGAATACCATCCATTGCAGTGGGGAATGTATGATGCCAGGAGCTGAGGGCAGCTGGTCATTGTATCTGTAGTCAGGAAGCCGATGTGTGTGTGTGTCTGTGTATGTGTGTCAAGATTCAGCTACTTTTCTTTTAAGCGGTCTGGGACCCTAACCTTGGAACGGTGCCACCCACATTTAGGGCGGACCTTCCTATGTCAATCAACCTGATTTTGAAAATCTCCCACTGGTGTGCCAGAGGTTTGTTTTCAGTCTGGTTCTAGATCCTCTGAAGTTGATAGTATAAACCATCCAAGGTCATGAAAGTCATGAAGCCCTGTCCCTCCCTAATGTAGACAGTTGCCTGTTGCTGGGGAAGAGATACTTTTTCTCCAGTGCTGTAGTTGCCAGTAAGTTGTCCATGCTCTTGTAAGTGATCCCGGTTAAGCTCACTGATTCCCAGACTGTACTTAGGTGGAATTGTTTGTCTCTGTGGTTGGTTTTCTGTTGGAGTTGATGCTTGTTCAAGTCTCTGTAGAAAAAGTCCCACACATTACCACCCAGGAAGAAAACTTCACAGTTCAGTTCTAGGTAGTTATGTTTTAAATTAATTAACTTTTTTTTTTTTTACCATTTTATTATTATTTTTGTATATTTTAAATGTTTTAGCACATTTTGCCTGCACGTATGTTTGTGCATAGAGTGTCCCAGGAGGCCAGAAAAGGACATCTCATCTGCTGAGACTGGAATTGCAGATGGTTCTGAGCTCTCATGGGGTGCTGGAAACGGAACCAGATCCTATGGAAGAGCAACCAGTCTTCTTTAATTTTGTTGTTGCTGTTGTTTGTTTTTGAGACAAAGGTCTCTCTCTGTAACCATGGCTGTCCTGAATTCACCATGCAGAACATGCTGGCCTCAAGCGCACAGAGATCCTCCTGCCTCTGCCTCCTGAGTGTTGGGATGAAAGGTGTGCACCACCATGCCTGGCACAACCAGTGTTCTTAACCACTGAGTCTAGACAGTTCTTTAATGACAAAACTTTACTTTCTTTTTTCCCCAAATGATATTTATTACATACAGGGTCCTGTGTCCCAGTATCTTCAGATGGCAACATTATTTATAGTTTAACAATGGCATATAGTTTTTACTGATGGAATGCTCCCAGAAATCTTACTTCAGTGTCTGTTAGATGGCTCACTGGGAAAGGCTGCTGGTCCCATAGGGTTCAGGACACATATAAAGGCAGAAAGAGAGAATCAGCTCCACAAAGTTTACTCTGGTCTCCACATGCATGCCAATGCAGAAGCTCCCTCAGAAATACACATACACACACACACACACACACACACACACACACACACACGTTCACACACCAATAATAAAATACTTTAAATATATAAATATTTTCTGGCTTTCTTCAGGCAGTTTTGTTAAGAGAGCAGCACTTCAGTATAAAATGTCCAAATGAATCACTAATTATGACGCAAGGACCACATAGAATGTCATAGAATCTTTAAGTATCTTTAGCATCACACACAACCTCTTCAGATTTACTGTCGGCTCTGACATGTTTTAGTGGTTTACATTTCCATCACACAGATGTTAATGGTCTCTTAGAGTCTCACACGAGCTAATCTGTACACACTCTTCATCCTGCATCCTAGTAAACATTTTAATTATCTCCTTAGTAAAAATGGCTGCCTGAGCTGGCTTGGGTGAATCCTGTCACTGAGTTGTTTGTTTGAAGGCACCGATTCGCCTTCTGTGATTTCTTCTGCCTCTTCAGCCTCACATTTCTGAGGGGATAAGAGTTTTTCAGCTGCAGGGTATAGAACGGCGTGATTCTCACAGGTGTAGTCCACTGTTGATGGAAACATTATGTAATATGTGATTTTACTTTTTAAGTAATAGTTGTTTGTGTTTCAGATGTGGTAGTTTCATCATTTGGTTTTATATTTTTTTTAGAAGTTCTCTTGAGATGGCCTTGTTTAGACCACAGGATGGTTGGGCTCTAAGCATTTGACCCAGGTTGTATTAAAACTCAGGGTCATCATGTCTTGGCCCTCTGAGTTCAGGGGTTACAAGTATGCCCCGACATGCCAGCTGAGATCGTTTTTTAGTAAGGAATAAGTAAGACTTCGCTGTGATATGTACATGCTGTGGAAGGCTTCGGAGCCCAGAAGAGAATAGGGCGATGTTTATGGGTGGCTTGGCCATGGTCACAGAGAATACCATGGTCTGACACTGAGTTCATGCACTCGCTTTAATTTCTGCGTGAAGCTGGATCTAGCCTCAGTGAGGCTGAGGCTGGCCCTGGCAGCTGTCGGTTAGGAACTTTTTTTTTTTTTTTTTTTTTTTTGGCACAGTTGTCAGGCACAACAGCAGTAGGTCAGGGAGGGTGCCGGCTCCCTTATCCCTCTTAGAGCAGTGAAGGTGCTTGCTGGCAAAGCTGAGCTCCCAGAGCCTGCCTGGCTGTGCTCACATCAGTCCCTGGTGGGAGCTTCCCCGATGGGAAGGCTCGCTCTCCCCTGTGGGCTTTTACTCATCTTCTCAGGTAGGAGGCTGTTCGTTTCCCTTGGAGAAGAGTTGGCCTCTCCCCATGTCCTCACACACTCAGGGCATTCGGTGGCTTTGTTGTCCTTTTAGCTAAAGCTGGGGACACAGAGCTAGAAGCCATGTTGATGGTGAGTTCATGTGAAATAATAGAAGAAAGGAGAACGAGTGACATTGGTTGGCTTTCTTCTCTCCTCTGGCTGAGTATCTTTCTTTACAGAAGAACAAGGATGGTGTTTTCAGGGTCTCCCTAGACTGTACTGCCCAGTCAGCGTTTCAAGGTGCCGTCCCATGTTTGTCACCTGAGATGTGGAAGTAAAAGGAAGGGTGGTGTTCTGGTAGGTTTTTTTTTTTTTCCTTTTGTCAACTTGATGAAAGGTAGAAGGAAGGAACTTTAGTTGAGAAAAACACCTCTGTAAGACCGGCCTGTAGATAAATAAGCCCATGGGGCATTTTCTTTAATAGTGATTGATGGGATGGGGGAAAGGAATGCTCAGCCTGTTGAGGATGGTGTCAGCCTTGGGTAAGTGGTCCTGGAGTGTATAAAAACATACCGAGCAAGCCAGGAGGCCAAGCCAGTAAGTAGCGTTCCTCCGTGGCCTTCGGGCGAGTTCCTGCTTCCAGGTTTTCTGCCTTGGGTCCTGCCCTGACTTCCCTCCAATATGGGGTGTGGCCTGAGAGTTGGGAGCTGAACTAAACCCTTTCCTTCTCCCAGGTCTCTCTTGGTCATGGTGTTTTATCACACCAGTAGAAAACTAACCAGGACATGCTGTCATGGCTTCGTTTACAAACTTCTTCCAGTGTGTCTTGTAGCTAATGCTCACCCTAGTGTCACAGCTTTGAGTCTGACAGTTGATTCCCACCATTTTTTTTATATTAGATTAAAATAAGCATGACATCCCTTTAAATCAATATTGGGCCACATAGATGCAATTAGAAATTTCTGTGTGCCTTAAATGACTGTAATGTGTAAGCTTAAAAAAGAAAATCTATCGGGACTTAGGATTGTTAGTTTTTATTCGAATAAAATTTATGGCTGAAGGTTTGATGTCCCATTGGAAATAATTTAGGATCAGACAGAAGTAATTTGCTGTAAGGATATTTGATGTCAGGTTTGAGTAATTTTATGGGCTCGGTTTATGAGGCAGACGCTTCGGAGGCTAATCTTTTACGACATTTCCAGGGCTTAGCATGGGCTGCCCCTCCGTGGGGAGAGGCTTTCTCAGTGTCCTCCTGCAGCAGCTGCGCCTATTAACGCAGTGACTAAGAGGCTGAAGGAGGCCTCGCTTCATTTCATCACGCCTCTTAAAAACACGAAGCGCCGGGGCTGACTCCTTTATGGAAGGAGCTAGGAATGAGTGTAATTGGAAGTACTAATTAAGCCATATATAAAGCTAATCATTTGGCTAGAAATGAGCACACAACTTGCCCCCGAAACTGTAAAGCTAGAGGGAGAAAAGAATGATGCCGTGGTTTGAAAGATTTAAATATGTGTCTGGGTCCTTATTTCCAGAAACGTCTCCCACTTTGAACATCTGTCAGGAGTTGAGACTGAAAAGCAGCCTCTGAACAGTGTCTGTTTGAAGGTTTGAGAGATACAAATGCTCTCTTGAAAATGCACAGTTGAGGCTGCATAGGATGGATTTCTTTTGAGTTTTGTGTCTCACTCTTGATCATTGGTGTAGCCAAGTATTTTTATACAAATCTGACAGTTTTTGAAGGATTTTCAGGTGGTATCATTATGAAGCAGACAAAATGTCTAGAGTCAGTTCTTGTCTGTCTTAAGAGTTAAAATACATTATTTAAAAAAAATCAAAGCAAGGAAGTTATATCATAGACATATTGATGAAAGCAATGTAATAAAATTATAGTTTTTCTGGACCGGATTGGGGGCGGAGAGGAAGCTTAGCATCTGACACTAGGACTAGAGATGCCTTTCTTGCAAGTTTTTGTTCTTTTCAGGTCGTCACATAGGCAATCTCTGATCTCAGGATTTGTAGCGCTTGTGTTTCCTGATTTGATTGATGTGCTCAGAGCCGGCTCTGCCTGGTACTTTACTCTTGCAGTTAAGGACCAGGGCTGAGCGGTCCCTGAAGTGCGGGATTTTCTGTTACCTAGTCTTCCTTCAGGTTACTGTGATGAATCTGCTTGAAGGGTAGATTCGAATTTGGCTCTTCAAAGTTGTGCCGCCAGCTAAAATCATAAAATAGAGAAACGGCATGGCTCTCCCGTCATTAACATCATCTTCTTGGGCTGAGTACGTAGTTTGGTTGGGAGAGTGCTTGCCTTGTGTGTGTGAGGCCTTGGGCTCTATCTCAGTACTGCATAAACGGGGTGCAGCAGCCTGTTTCTGTAATCCCAGCACTTGAAAGGTCAAACACACACATACTCAGTTCCAATAGGTTGGTACTCTGAGCCAAATGCAGCTGAAATTGCCTTTTTTATATCTGATAAAATTAGAGCAAGCCTATTATGGTGAAGCCTATTACAGTGATGGGCTGTAGTTGCAGACTGGCTTCATCCAGCATTTGTCTTGCCAGCTTTCCTGTGAGCTGCTGAGGAAGGACTGTGGAGGGGTGAACCTGAGCTCAGTGTCCCATTGAGTATGGTGTGTGGTGCCATACCTTTTCAGAACGCTTGGGACTTTGCGTAAAAGGGTGTGCCTTTTTTTCTGGTCTTGAGAACTTGTCTCCCCTTCGTGGATGAGAAAGAAGTAGTAAGCATGTCTTTGGGGTTCTCTCTTCCTCTTCATTATGGCCAAACTTCTGCTGCCACTGACTTTGGGTCCTGCTAGTAACCCTTTCCTTCTCCGAGGCATTCCTGCAGCTGTGCTTTAAAGCCCCTTTTTGTTTCATCAAAATTCACCTTTATGAGTGATTTTTTACTCTCTCTTGAAGTATTTTGATGTTAGCTTTATCTGTAGGCTATGATCTAATTGTAATAAAGAAAAAATTAAATGCATGGCAGATAAGGGGAAATTTGGGGAAGGGGGACTGTTTTATACATAAAACTACACGAGACGGAGCAGTTACAAAGTTCTGATTTATAATTTTAAGATGATACCCTAGATGTTTGACGGCAGATGCATAAGCTCTTTATGGCTCCCCGGTTGGTCACTGAGAGCTGGAGGGCCGGCCTAGCTTCCCCTGCTTGCCTGTCACTCGGGGTTGCTATAGGGAGAAAGAATCAACACTGACGCAGTGCCAGCTGTGCCTTTGCCACCTTTAGAAAGGGGCTTGCATGCATGTGCGCCTCTGTACACCCCTTCATTCCTTCCCACGCCCACAAGTATCCGATCTAGGGGGTGTGGGCGGGAGGTGAAAACGAATGAAGAACACATCACCGTGAAATGGCCCCCAACCTCACCCGATGTGGAAATAGCACTAGCTGGTTAAAATTAGAGTTAACTATTGAGCTAGGCCTCGCCATGGAGGCTGGTCTGCCTACCATGTAATCAGTTGCTTTAGAGTAATCACTCCATCCAATTGAGCGTCTGATGAGGAAGGAAGCGTGCATTTAGAGTAGGTATTGTTTGAAAATGCACTTGGACTACTGGGAGCAGACTCTGTGAGCAGACAGTCTCAATGTGTACCCAAGAGGCATGCTGGAGCTGACTGGGAGGAGGAAAGGACCCTTGCCCTCACCGCCTGCCCCTCCTCAAATGGCCCTCAGTCTGCCTGGGTTAACGCTCCTGGGTGGTTCCCTGCCGTGCAGATCTGTTCATGCCCTCATCCAGGAAACCGTCTTTGGGAAACCCCGTGCAGATTTCTCTTTGCTATTAATTTGCATTATGTCTTGCATTATGCCATTTACATCTTGTTAGCCTTGGATTTTTTTCCCTTTGTTGATTTTAACAGTTTTGAAAGATTTAGAAATGAAAGAATAGATCACAGTCCTAGAGGAACAGCCTTCTGACCCAAGTACCGCGGCAACCTTAGAGTGACTAAACCTAGCAAACTGTACGGAGCAATCTGTGTAATCGCATGCATCCAAAGTCGGATGCAGAAGACAGGCACTCGAGGCCGTGGAGTACCAGGACGAGCATAGCTAGGAAAAATCTCCAGATTTTCCCTGTCCACCCAGCGTTTCCGTCCAGAGCAGTTTCAGCTGCCTGGGTTGAAACAGTCTCCCTGCACATGATTTATGTAAAGCTAGAGAGGTTTCAAGGACCCTACTCAGGTACAAACTGAAGGTGGCAAGATTCTTGTTGTTTGTTTGTTTTGCGTCCTGATTATGGATTCGGAATCTGCTGGATGTGAATTGGTGAGTTCTCCCCATCCATCTGTAAATATGCTGCGGAGTGAGTTCCCCTGAGAAGTAATTAGGTTTGCTGCAGTCGGAGAGCTCGCAGCGTTTTATATGGTGATGTGAGTCTCCGGGAGACAGCTCTGGGAAGGCAGCGGTGTTCCGCAGAGGGGGCTTGGAGCATTTTAGTGTTGTTCCCTCAAGCTGCAGCTGAGGGCCGAGTGTGGGCTCTGGGGCGCTGTAGGCTTGATAGCTAAGAAAATGTTGAGCATCCTTGTGGAAGTAATTGGTTGTGGCAAGGCTACAGAGTATCCCTTCCTTATTGAATAAAATTAGGCAGCTGGGATTCCCGGATCGTGTATGAAATGGTGGGACTATAAGTGATCATTAAATGAAAATCTCTAACACATGTAAAGGTCACTTTCAGGTGCCTACTGTTTGTAGTAGGCAGAGTTTGGTGGGCAAGTGTCCTTTTAAAAGTTCACCCCTTATGAACACTCATGCACAGATACAAAATTTTGTTTCTCTCTCTCTCTTTCTTTCTTTTTGAGATAGGATTTCATGCAGTCTAGGCTGTCCTCGAACCCTCTATGAAGCAGAAGGTGGCTTAGAACTCCTGGTCATCTGCATCCACCTACTCTGCTGAGTTTTCCGGGCATGTGTCACCATACCTGGCTCTACAGGTTTTCTATAAAAATGTTACATTTTATTTTCTGATATAAATGCCTAAGAGGGCAATTACTGCAATAAGACAGTTGTGTATTTAATATTTAAAGTAACTGTCAGCCGCAGACCTCTTTTCCGCTTGACAGTCCTTCAAGCAGTGTCTGACTGGCCCAGAGTCCTTGTATGGTCTTCAGAATTTGGGTCAGCAGAGGCCCTACATCAAGAGCCCAAAGACCATGGTGACATTTCTTCATTATTTAGCATGCTGACAATTGTTCATCAAGTAATTTTTTGTTTAACTGATTTTTATTATTGTCACCTGGCTATTGGAATGGTGATTTAATGGTGGATTCTTTTTCATTTTGAGTTCTTATTGAATTGAGTTCTCAGTGCCGTTCTCATTGAAACTTGCACATTTTTATGTCATGCCTGAGATGTGGGATCCCGTTTTGTCCTGTTTTAGATGGCTTAAAAAATACTGATCTTTCCTGAGAAAGGGTGTTTGCATGTGTCTTTTTTTTTTTTTCCTGGAACAGTCTTCTAATGTAGCCCAGGCTGGCTTTGAATTTATACTCCTGCCTTTGCCTGGCAAGTGCTGGGATTACAAGCGTCTGTCCTTGTTCCCAGTGCGGACCATCGTATTACTGCCTGTGTCTGTGGATTCAAGACAAAGGGGATGAATGAGCGTTTCTGGTAATTTACCTTGTCATTCCCAATATGCTCCTGGGCTTCATGTTTTTGTCAGACCCTTGAAGGGAATCTTCAGCTCTTGACCCTTTGAGGTTACCCTGTGAAGGGAGCTAGAAGCACCAGCTAAACACAGTGCCCGGCTTCCTCTTCCGCTGCCGGCTGGTGGAGTTTGGCCCTGGTGCTTTTGAAGTTCTCCAGATGATTGTAACCTACAGTGAGACTCAAGAGCGCCGCCCTGCAGACAGAGCTTGGAAATGCAATGTTCTGCTGAGGCTTCCTACACTCAAACTTAGTTTCTATGTCCATTTTTGGTGGCATGGTGGAGGGGTGAAAGGCCACAAGATAGATTCGGTCCACTTTCTTGGAGAAGCAGTTTTTCTTCATAGAAAAATGTTTTCAATTAACCTCTGACCTGAGGCAAAAAGCAACCCCTGCCCCATTTATAGAGTAGAGCATAAAATCTGCATCTCTCTCTCCCCTTCCCACCCTCTCCATCCTTCCCTTTCACCTCTTCCTTTCTTCTTCTTGCCCCTCTTTTTCCTCTTTCTTACCTTTCCTCCTATCTTGCTCCCCTACTCCTGTTGCTGTGCCCCCCAGGCCGGGCTTGACTTCCAGCCTCTCACTGCTGAGGTTACACGTGTCACATGCCCCGCTGATGGGCAATCTTGTTTTTGAGACAGAGTTTGACCGCACATTCTGTCTGGCTTTGAACTTACAGTCCTCTGGTCTTACCTTTCTGCGTGCTGAGGGCATGCACGTTTAGATATGCAGAAGCCAGGAGAGGATTCTAGAGAGCCTCAGCCGTGAGCTCCTGTGCCAGCATAGCACCTTTACAGGACTCTGCTACTGGAACTGTTTGGAGAGGCCTGAAGACCTGGTGGGCAAAACACTGTGGACCAGTGTCTGTAACAATTGTTTCATAACCTAGGTGACTGGACTGATGTGATGTTTCTGTGGTATGAGTCATTTTTATTTAGCAGACTTTGCCTCTTTTCGTCATCTTTACCACCGTCAAAGCATTTCTCCTGAATAAAGAGTTTTATGTGTGTACATATAACACACACACAAACACACACACACACACACACACACACACACACACACACACACACACGTATAAGGCTTCTTGCTTTTCCCTCTCCCTTCTTCCTTCCTTCTTCCTGGCTTCAGCTCGGGGTTGACCAGAGTCCCATGGCTCTCAATTCTGAACGTGGGAACACTGTTCATTCTCGGAAGGTTAAGCCGCTAGGTAATGAGCGTGTCCTCAGCCTGGTCATTTGCTCTTTCACGTCAACGTGGATTAGCTGCTTCCTTCAGCTCTGCAGTGTGTAACGTCAGCTTAATAGTGTAGTTGGGGCCCTGGGTTACCCTGTGGGGCTGCTTCCGACATTTCAAGAGCGCCACGGATTTCTGAATCAAGCACTCATTCCACACTAGTAATTCTCCTGACTAGACGTTCTCACAGAGATGGCTGCTTCTTACCCTACAGACTCGCACTCTGGCAGAACAAACAAGTATGCACATGAGTTGCTCTCTCAACACATGTTGAGGGAAAAGTTATTTCTCTTTCATTCACGTATTAGCCTGATATTCTGGAAGGGATTGAAAGCTTGACGAAATGAACACGTGTAGCTTCAGCATTCTGTAAGCTGTGCAAACATTTGCTTGAGCATTTCCCCCATTAGAATGTAAGCTGGTGCTGTGTGTAAATTGAGTCTTCCAAAGAGAGACTACAGTTATTTCATTCTATTCCTAAAGAGCCTGACTTTGAAGGCAGACTTTATAGCAGTATGTGAAGGAGAGCATGGGCCCAGCTGCTATACTGCATGAGTTCTAATCCTGCCTTCGGCCATGTGCTGACTGGGCGGGTTACCCCTGCGTCAGTTTCCCCTTCTTTAAAATGGCACTAAGATTTTTATTAAGACAAAATACATTAATATATTGAGAACTCAGTAATGAATGGCATGTGACTAATGCCCAGTAAAGTAGCTGGTATTTTAATGGAAAGAAAGTATAAGTGGCTTTCAATTTCTGCACACTTGACATATATTTAGAGATTCCAGAGAACGCTATCGGGAAAGAGAAAGTCTCAGCAGAGATCTGGTGGTGGCACAGGAGAGCTGGGGAGGAAAGGGGTATGGAGGGAGCTGAGCTAAGGCTGCCCTGAGGCCGGGCATCTCAGGAAGCCCTGGTCCTGTCAGCACACCATCCTGCTCCGCAGTGTCTGCAACCTGCTCAGTGTTTGCCACAGGCCACAGGACTGGAAAAAGGGGTGTCTCTGCCCTCTCTCTCCTGTTGAGGAGCTGCATTGGGCAGGAGCTCCTGCTCAGTCTGTACCGTGGGTGTCTGTATTTCCAGCCGTATGGTTATATCTGAGTACATTTTCCACAATAGACATTGTCCTTCTTGGTTATTAAATCATTTCATGATTGTTCCATAAATAACAGGGAAAGCTGGCAAGATGGCTCAGTGGGTAAATGTGCTTGCTGACAAGCCGGTGATCCAAGTTCAGTACCCAGAACCTACAAGATAGACAGTGAGAACCCGCTCCCACAAGTTGTCCTCTGACCTTCATTGTTGCAGCCCCCCTCCCAGCCCATAATAGATGTTTAAAAGAAGCCTAAAGAATAGTACAAAAGCTGGGCGTGGTGGCACACACCTTTAATCCGAGCACTCAGGGAGGCAGAGGCAGGCGGATCTCTGTGAGTTCAAGGCCAGCCTGGACAGCCAAGGCTACACAGAAAAACCCGGTCTCGAAAGACAAAAAAAAGAAATAGTATAAAAATGTTTGCGTTATATGGCAGGTATTCAGGGAATGTCCGTCTACCTTCACTTTGAGTGTTTGGTCAGAGTCACTTTCTGTTTCCCCTTCTTATTCCCCCCACCGTTAGAGTTTGTTTCTCTATCTGGTAACCACGGTGAGCCCGCTGTTCAAAATTCACAGGTGGTTTTCAGGGTACTTTGAGCAAAGTCCAAGCTCCCTAATGAGACCTGCTACGACCTCTCAGGTCTGTAAGGTGTCTGCTTCTGCCTGTTTCTTCTTACCTTGGACCACTCTGCTTGTTCAGAGCAGCGTCAGTCATGTTCATCTCTTACTCGCATCCCTGAGGTAGTGAGGCTGTAGGGAGCCTTCTGTAACTTTGGCTTCTTTAAAACAACAACAACAACAACACAGAAATGTTATGGGAATACGTTCTTGTTTTCATCCTAAGTGTGGGGATAAGAGGCTGCTTCACAGGAGGGGACTGTGATTTGCCTCTTGTTCCAGCGGGGGAGTGGTTTTGCCAGCTGCGGATAGCTTCTGCCAGTTTGTGATGTTTGGAATTCTGGGAACTTTTCAGAAGCTATATAAAGCCTAGGACCCCAAGAGGCGGGGTTGCTCTTGTCGGATGGTTGGTGGTTGGATGATGGTTGCTTTTGGGTTGTCAAGTAGTTGTGCACAGAGAAACAAGGAGTTGGATATCCTGAGGGCAAAGATCAGACTTGCCCCAAGGAACTTGACGCTCCTAATCACAACTACGCCTCCTTTCCCCTTTATCCTTTTTTCCCTCATATCTAGTGGTCGGAGGTTAATAAGATGGAGAAGGGTGGAAGAGAGAAAGGAACCCGCAAAGTAGCAAAAGCCAGCTACAAGGGTGATTGTATCCAGCACTGTTGAGTTCTCCTGTTTGTGTTGGAGCTGCCAGACTCTAGAGATAGGAAGCTGTTGTCTATTCCTTTTCTCCACAGCTTCCTGCTGGTACATGATGATGAAAGCAATTCCTGGTCTTGATTCTGATTAAGTTCACAGTGAAAAGTTTGTAGCTAGTTGGCATGGTAAATAAAGAGCCTGGATAAACTGAGCTCAGTCCTTGGTACATTGACAAGCACCTGTATGATTAGTTTTGTCTAACATAGGCAGATCAGCTGGCCATGGCTGGAGTCAGCAACGGAGGCCCATGAAAGAGCAGGGATCCAGGGATTTAGCATGCTTGAGGTGTTAGGATTTCAAGCTTGCTGGATTGTATGGTGTTTGGTTTCAGGAGTCTTTTAAATAATCACATGTATCAGAAACTACTCATCTCAAAACCAAAATTAATTGTAACAGAATCTTCGTTAATTAGCAGAGCTTTCGCTGAATTTTTAAGTGTTACGTAAAGTGCGAAGCAACATGGTAAGTCCTGAGGACAGTACTTGAAAAATGCCTATTAACAGCTGCCAGGGACTTGATAATATACACAAATGTGAGAATACACATGGAGTATTCACGTTTATGCCAAGGTCCCCATATGTTAAATTTCAGAGATTATGCTAGATAGCGATCTTTGCTTTATTTGCTGCTGTATCTCTATCACTTAAAACAGTGCTTGTTGCCTGGTAGATGTTTTATGACTGCCACTACCATCACAAAAACAACCTTCTATCAAGACAGGGTTTCTCTGTATATCAGCTCTGGCCGTCCTGGAACTCGATCTATAAATCAGGCTGGCCTTGAACTCATAGAGATCTGCCTGCCTCTGCCTTTCAAGTGCTGGCTTTAAAAGTGTGTACCATCCACTGCCTGGGCTCAGAAAAAATCATTTCTATGCTCTAAACTACTGGCTTACAAACTTTTGGAGGAAAACTTATTATTATTTTTTAAGTTTGGAATTTTAACTTAAAATTAACTGTATTGATCAAGGATATCTAGAGGAGCGAAGCCAGTAGAAAAAAAATATTTAATTTTTATATATACACTACCAGTATATACATATACACACATAAAGTAAAATTTTGGGGCTGGCTTAGTCTGCTGGTGGTTATCTTTATACGTGGAGAATGTGTTATCTTTATGCACAGGAGGCAGAGAAACCAGTAACTGTTGAATCCAAGGAGTGCAAAGCCCTGGTCCCCCACTAAGCACCCGAAAGCTCCCTGTAAAGCTGCTGGCACTGAGTTTCTGTTGAAAGACGGAAGAAGCTGGAGTCTGATGTCTACAGACAGAGGGATGGAGACTGCCCTAGCCACTCCAGGAGCGTGCAACTTGCACATTTCCCTATCTGGACCTCTTTTTATTAAAAATGGATTCTTTTCCTATACAGTAAATCCTGATTACAGTTGCCCCCTCCTCTGCTCCTCCCACTTCCTCCCCATCTCCTCTCCCAACCTGCATCCACTTCCTTTCTGTGTCTCATTAAAAAAGAACAGGCTGCTAAGTGATCACAATCAAACGTAACAAAATATAGTAAGATAAAACAAAAAACCATCACATTGAGGCTGGACCAGGCAACCCAACAGAAGGAAAAGAGGCCCAAGAGAAGGCACAAGACTCAGAGCCCCCCCCCCCCTGTTCACACATACAGCAGTTCCATAAAAATCCTAAACTGAAAGCTTCAGTGTATGTGCAGAGGACCTGGTACAGACCCGCGTCAGCCCTGCGCACACTGCTCCAGTCTCCCTGAGTTCATGTGTGCCTTGCTCGGCTGATGCAGAGGGCTTGGTTACCCTCCATCCCCTCCCGCTCTTACGCTCTCTTCGCCTTCTCTTCTGCGGAGCTCTCTGAGCTCTGAGGGGTGGTACTTGGTGGGACATCCCATTTAGGTCTGCGACACCAAAGTTTTTAAGGAATCTGTAGAGGCAGGGATGTGGCCCAGTAGATAAAGGGGCTTGCTACCAGGATCCGTGACGTGAGAGCCTTCCCCTGGACCCACGTGGTAGAGGAAGAGAGAACTGAGTCCTGAATGTTGCCTTCCAGTGCACACCCGTGCCCTGTGGCACATGTATGTCCTCTCCCACTCATGCACACACACAAAATACATAGGTAAAACATGATCAAACTTGGTAAATATCTTGAGCTAGGTGAAATTGGCGGGTGGATTCTTAACAGTCAGGCACGTCTGATTTGGTTAGGAGGATGTTTTGTACACAGTAGTGGGAGAGCAGTTTTTGCTGTCCAGGTCTTTCGCGATGTTCCCAAAGGAGAATTCTTCTTAAAGTGCAGTGAAGTGGTCGGCGGCTTTCAAGAAGGTAAAACTCTTGCGTGACTCCTGGAAGAAGGAAGAGTACTCCTTTCGCAGGGGAGGGCAGTGGTGTAGGTTGTGGGCACTCCTCCGTGAGCTTTCCTTTCGCTGCAGCCTGCAGCAGTACCCTGGGACTGTGTCCTACGAGGGAGGTACGGCGGCTACCCACCCTCCTCCCTCATGGCCTGGTGTTCCCCGTCATTTCTAGACATATTTGTACAATGGACTGCCTTTAAGAATCTTGTAAATAAGTGAATTTAAAAAAAAAAAAAACAAACAAAAACAAAGCAGCATAGCACATGGTGCTCATTATTATAAATACACAGTAACTCAATCCCAACTTAATAGAGACCGTTTCCGAAGCTGAGGTTTGGCTGCCACTTACTTTGACTCAGGCCCTGCCAGAATTTGTGACTTTGATATGAAAAAGTCATATGCTTTTTTTTTTCCCAAAGTAGGTAGCATGAAGCAGAGTTCGGGTTTGATAAAGATGTCTTAACATGGGCTCAGCAGAGGCTGAAGAGAAAGGGACACTTAGAAAGAAAGGATGCTTTTCCAGAGTCTTCCTTGGGGGGACTGGAGACTGAAGCTATTGTCTTCAAAAGGCAAAGAACCTAAATATCTGGAGGATGGTTCTGGAGGGTCATCTGCCAGGGTTACACTTGGTGAGGTCAAAGTCCAGGTTACAGGCATGCTGGGAGGTAAGGCATCTGTACCATAAGCAGAGTTAAAGCTCTTGCTTGAGATTCCCAGAAAACGCCCTAGAAAAGCACTGAGACACTGCCCAGTGTAATACTCACTGAGGCTGGAAGCATGGGCAGTTGTTATCCTAACATGGAAAATGTCTGAGAAGAAAGTGAAAGCACAGTGGGCAGGAAAGGTCAACCTCCAGAGCAGGGAGAGCACACAGCCATGGTAGGGAGAGTTTAGGGTGGCAGAGCACACAGGCTGACGTGTCCAGTGGCCTTTGGCGAGCAGGTGCAGTGAAAAGAGCCGCCAGGCCTGGAGTGTGGGAAAGGAGGGTGGGGAGTTAGGCATGGAGAGGGTGGGACTCCTGCATGAGGAGCGTGGAGTAATGGCATGGTAGCTGGGGGACTCAGGTGGAGGCCATGGGAGGCTTGTTTAGTTTAGTTTAGGTTAAGGATTTGATTGACCAAGGCATACAGATTGGCTGGTAAGGAAAAGCAGGTAATGGGACAGCCTGTGATAAAGGGGAGACAGAAGCAGATGGGCCGATGCTGGTGTAGGTAGCCAGGGGTGCTGTCAACCACACAGGGTCGGGAATGGCCACCGACAAGAATGGAAGACGGAATGTGAAGGGCCTGTAGGTGGCATTTAGCAGCAGGGAGATGAAATAAATGCCAAGGCTTTGTGAGAAGACTTTCTGTGGTCAGGTGTGGTAGTATGAGGCCTGTAACCCCAGCGCTGGGAAGGCAGAGGCAGGAGGGCAGAGTTCAAGGCCAGCCGCAGCTACAAAGAGAGAGTTGACCATATCTTAAAAAAGGGGGTGGTGGTGGCGGATTGGAGAGAAGTCTTCAAGATACTATTCTTTTCACATCTTTATCTTTAAGAATCAGGTTAGGGGCGTGACAGGGCTGAGCATGAGAGGGTCAAATGGATGGAAGTGCTTGCCGAGAAAGCCTCACGACCTGAGTTTGATCCTGGAACCCATGGTGGAAAGAGACCAGGCTCCTGAAAGTTCTCCTCTAACATCCATACATACAGCTGCTCTCTCTATCCTCTCTCCACCTCTGTCGATCAGTCTGTCTGTCTCTCTCACACACAAACACACAACTCTTTTAAAAGATCATGCTCAATTGAGAAATAGGATTAATCGAAGACTTACAATGTGTTAGAAGTTTATTCTTCAGCACTGGGGGAGGCAGAGACAGGCAGATCTCTGTGAGTTCGAGGCCACCCTGGCCTACGAAAGCAAGGATAGGATAGCCAAGATACACAGAGAAACTCTGTCTCAAAAAACAAAACAAAACAGAACAGAACAACAACAACAAAAAATGTATTCTTTTGAGCCTTTCAAATGCTTTGGCTTTTGTAAGCTTTAAAATGATTCCCCCCCTCAAACCAGTCTCTCTACAGACTTATTTCAGTGAATTAAATGTAATCCTTGAAAAGGATCTTTTGTAAAAGAAAGTATTACATCATATGCCTTGTGCCACTGGTGGAATTTAGCTCTGCTAGTCTTCTGGGCAGACTGGCATTATTCTTGGTGTCCTTTGTCTCAGCAGTCAGCTCACCATTTGCTAAGCTAGATGCTTGGGGCTTTACAGACAGGACAGTCATAACAGAATTTAAATGTCATTCCTGTGGCTCTTCAACCTTTCCTGTTTCCATTGTGTTTTTGAAAGGAGAATTGGAAGCCCTTAATTAATGCAGAGGTGTCTGCACACAGGGCATTCATGAATCTCTGAAGCATTTGCTCCATCGAGGGTGGTGTTGCCTCTAGAGACATTACCCTGTCCTGGCAGGCAAGGCTCCAGAGAGAAAGATGGCAAAAGTGCTGAGAGAGAGAGAGAGAGAGAGAGAGAGGAGTGGGGAGAGGGAGGCACGCTGGGGGAGAGGGAGCTAGAGAGAAAGAGCGTGTGGGAGGGGCTGAAGAGGGATGCTGAGGGTGTTTTCCAAGGAGGTTGTGGGTGATTATTTGGTGGGGTAATCCGGTGGTTCGGCATTGGCTTGGCAGTGGGTACACAGTCTGCCCTGCATTGGCCTGGGAGCGTCGGGCACAGCTGAGCTCTTGGTTTCACTGTGGAGAGAGCTCTTGAAGCCTCTTTCTAGTTACAGAGCAACCATCAACTGACTGTTCCTCTAGCCCGTCTGGCCTCTCCCCCCTTCCTGTGCTCAGCCGGCCCTGTGTGCCCTCTGTGTATTGACCTTTCGGCACCCCGTCCCTTCGAGTCCGTGTCTACTTTGAGATTTACCACTAGGGAGTTTTCAGGAAACCAGTGACCCCATTTGGGAGGAGTAGATGATATAGCATGGACAGCGTCACAAACATTAACCTGCAGGAAGCAGCTGGGCAGAGTGGTGCACACTTGTAATTAACTGTCACTTGTTGGCCGAAGCAGGGGGATCTCAGGTTTGAGGCAGCCTGGGCCACATATCAACATTCTGTCGAAAGAAAAAAAAAAGTGAATTGTTTTAGCCGAAGTGTATTGCTACTAAAATATTTACACAGCTTTTTTTTTTTTTTTTTTTTTTTACTCACTAGCCGATCGTGTAAGGAAGATGGTAATATTTTGAAACAAAGTAAAATTTAAAAAAATTCATTATATTTTCTTTAGAATTCAGAGCTGTTGAAATTCCCAGTGTCCCCTTATTTTTTTCCCTTTAAAACTTCATTCCTAATTCAGCAAACATTTATGTAGTACTTGTTGCCAGGGACTGAAGTACATTTAGGAAATGCATAATAAAATAAGAGACAAATTCTGTTGCCGCTAAGAAACATATGTCTTTCGTTAACTTTTCTGCATATTTTAGCTATTTTTCAGATCTGTGTCACCCAGTACACTGTGCTGGGCACCCATTATTAAGTTCTAAAATGTCTATGAATATAAAGATACGTGCAGTTAATTCTATGTGAGATGTGCATCTGTTGTGCATTTGTTTTATGGTTTATTTTAATTTGAGAAGTAAGCTGGGATGTAGTGACTATCCCTGACCTTAACCCAGAGGCTGACACTCTCTACTAGGGTTAATTGATTGGTGATTAGTGGTTAATTCAGAAGTCTGACAGAATTCTCAGCTATTTTAAAGTTAGGGTATATATAGAGAGAGCTTTCTTTCTTTCTTTTTTTTTTTTTTGGTTTTATTTTTTCCAGACAGGGTTTCTCTGTGTAGCCCTGTCTGTCCTAGCCATGCTTTGTGGACCAGGCTGGCCTTGAAGTCACAGAGATCCTCCTGCCTCTGTCTTAAAGGCGTACGCCACCATCCCTGGCCGTAATTGTTTTATGTTTTTACTTTTTTAGAAGATTTAATTTAATTTTAATTGTGTGTGTTTTTAATTGTGTGTGTATTTAATTGTGAACATTCAAGTGCTGGTGTTCACAGAGGCTAGGCAAGGGTGTCGGGTTCTGTCTTAGTTGTTTGTTCTGTTGCTGGGAAGAGCAACTTATAAGAAGAGACATTTAACTGGGGGTTTGTTGACAGTCACAAATGGTTACGCCCCTGTCATGGTGGGAAGCAGGCAGGCACGGCGCTGGAGCAGTGGCTGAGAGCTTTACCTCCTGATCCATAGGCAGCAAGCAGGTAGACACATATAGCACGCACGCTCGCTCACTCGCTCGCTTGCTCACTCACTCACTCACTGGGCATGGTATGGGCTTTGAACATCTCAAAGCCCACCCCTAGTAACACAGTTCCTCTGACAAGGCCACACCTATTCCAACAAGGCTACCCCTCCCAATCCTTCCTAAATAATTCCACTCAGCATGGACCAAACAGTCAACCATGGGCCTGTGGGAGCCATTCTCCTTCAGAACCACCATGGGTTCCCTGGAGCTGGGGTTTTGAGGTCCTGACTTGCCTGCTGGAAACTGGACACTAGTCCTCTCTGACAGCAATTGCTCCTATCTACTGAACCATCTCTCTAGCCCCTGCCTTTGTGTGTGTGTCTGTGTTTGTGTGTGTGCCCGTGTGCATGTGCTTTTGTGTGTGTGTGTGCACATGTATGCAAGCCTGCCAAGTGCATGTGCCCCTTCATGCACACCTGCTTTCGTATGAGTGTGTGTGTGTGTGAGAGAGAGAGGGAGAGAGAGAGAGATGGGGACTCACATAGCTGTCCTCAGACTCCTGATTCTCCAGCCTTCCCCTCCTGTGGGCTGGGATCCCGGATGTGAGGCACTGTGCTCACTAGGAGCGCCCTTGAAAGCAGAGCCGCCTGTAAAACATTCCTATTCTCCCTTATCCCCCACCCCAGGGACTGAAGTGCTACGGGGTGTGTATTACTTTGGAAGGGATATTCCAACCTTTTCCAGGCCATGTTAGGAGTTGTAGCGTGTTTTTAAGTCCCTGCTCCCCCCCCCACACCTAAGGAATTTGTAACAGCGTGTTTTAGGTCCTAGGCCTGGTGTAATCAGTGCAGTCACGAGTCAGATGTTTCGTAGGCCTTCAGGACGGTGGACCTCCACAGTCTAGATTATGGCGGAGAGGGAAGTTTGCAGTCTTGGCAGAAATGGGAAAAGGTGCATGTCCTCTTGTGTTCTTTACATATTAGTAAGGCATTTTCTACCGTAATATCTTTATATCAGGTCTAGATGTGCACTTCATTCAGTAAATTAGCCATCACCACGTGAAAACATCTCAGCTTGTAGTTGTTCTCCAACCTGGTTGCTTTTCTGCATAGACCAAAGGCACAAACGAAAGGGACACAGCAAGAATCAGCACCCTCGGACACCTCAGGATTTGATAGCGGTGTTAATCTCTACGGTTCTTTGTTTACTGGCTGAGAAGAGCATCCATAAGGATGAGCGGGTGGAGGATGGCATTCGAAGGTCCCGCAGAGGCTATAGTTGTGTCAGCAGAGATTGGAGGAATATTTTTTTTTCACACGTTCCCTGATAGTTTTTGAACCTGTCTCTTTAATGAGGAGCTAGGCGAGGGCGGGCAGTACCGTGAGTTGTTTGGGCTGTGAAACTCAGCCCCCGCTGATCCTTAGACACAGTTAGCACTTCAGAAGCGTGTGAAGCCTGTGAAGCGTCATTCTGAAGTGTGAAAAACACTTGTGGAAAAGAGGGTGGACGGACTCTTTTCCTCCTTGGAGACCAACCTTCAAGAAAGTTCTGACTTCATTATTTAAGTAAAAATTTGGACAGAATGTGAACACTTAGGTTTCCCTTGGATACTGTAGTAACAAACAGCATAATATTGGCACAGGGCAGGACAGTTTAGACCAATGGAACAGAACAGATGACGAGGAGGTAGAGTCATGCCGCCATGGCCACCTAATTTTTTCTTTAAATATTTAAAATTCTGTTTATTTCTTTATTTAGGCCGTGTGCGTACACATATGTGATGGTCAGAGGACAGCTTGGCTGAGGCAGTTTTCTCTTTCCACCGCTTTGTCGCGTGTGGGGCAAGGAGGCTTTAACTGCTGAGTCAGCTCATCAGCCCCAACTACCCAATTTTCAACAGAGGCGTTAAAAACATACATCAGTTGGAAAACGGGCAGCCTCTTTAATAAGTGGTGGTGGAGTGGGAAAACTGGGTATCCACCTGTAGTAGAAGGAAGCTAGATTCCCACTGTTGACCTTGCACAAAACGGCAAGATGGACAAAAGACCAGAAACTTAGAAACTTCCAGAGTAGAACAAAAGTCAAAGCTTTCTGTACCTTTTGAAAAGGACTCTAGTAACACAAGAAATAATTCCAAGGGATCCCATGAAATTAAAAATACTATGCTCAGTGAAGGAAACAGCATACTGAAGAGACACCCTACAAAATAGAAAAAAGAAAGAAAGAAAAACCTTTGTTAACTCTATACCTGACAGGAGATTATTATTTCAAGTATGTAAAAACTATAAACATTAAACAAAATATGATTCCTTCAATGAACTGAATAGGCATTTTTCATAAGAAGAAACATAAATGACCAATAAATATTTGAAAAGGTGATTAACACCCTTCTCCATCAAGGAAATTAAAACAGCTTCGAGAGCCCATTTTACCCTAGTCAGAGTGGCTGTCATCAGAAATACAGACAACAAACATATTCTAGCGAGGATATGCAGGTAAACCAACTTATATTACACTGCTAGTGGGAATGCAGTCTAATGCAGCCAAAACCTAAAAATAGAACTGCCATAGGACTCGGCTATACCACATGCTGGAGGGCTTCTTAGCACATCACAGAGAGACCTGTACATCCAGATTTGTTTGCAGTGCTAGTCACAGTAGCCAAGAAATAGAACTGGCCTAGAGGGCCATCAACAAAAGAATGGATTATTAAAATGTAATACTCACAATGGCCTTTTTTAGCCATAAGGAAAAATTGTGACAGTTGTAGGAAGATGGGAGGAACTAGAGGGAGACCCTTATGTTAAGCAAAATAAGCCAGACTCAGAAGGGCACATACTGTGTGTTTTCTTTTGTTGGCAGAAGGTAGGTGTATGTGTGTGTGTCTGTGGGTGAGATGGAAGTAGAAAGGGTTCACGAAAGGGGAGAAAGATGTTTTTAGTGGGTCAGGGAGAGACGGTGACGGAATACACGCAATGTGAAGGCGGAAGGGAGAATTTTTGGAGAGGATGAAGAGGGAGCAGTGGAGGAAATAAAAAGCAAATTATGATGACTAATGCATAAAAATAAAACAAGGAAACCCCTTGCTTTGTACGCTAAGAGAAATTGCAAAGTTTTTTTTTTTTTTTTTTTTTTTTTATTTAGGCAAAAATTGGACCATAATGAAATCACCTGAAACACTTGGTCTACACACATTTTATTTTCAAACATCTTGGTTGTGTAGGGACATCTTTGAAATAAGTTTCCCAGCCTTGTATGTTACTAATTGTGAATAAGTGTGCAGTGACAATTTTTTTTTAAACTCGATTATGTTATGTGAATGTTTTTGTTTTAATCCTAGGTGTGGGATATGGGGTTGCTTCAGTTGGTCCACCGCTGTTAACTATGATTGTCTGGTGCTCTAGGAGGGGTGTGATTTTTGCCAGCTGCAGATGGTTTAATTCTGGGGACTCTGGAGAGGGCCGGTGACAGCTGCTGCCCCTCTGGATAGTCTGACGATGGAGACTGGACTTGCCCCTAGGTACCTGACACCCCTAATCAGCAGGAAGTAAAGAGGTCTACACCCCCTTTTCTCCTTTAAACTTCGTTCTGTCCTACCCAGGGTTGGGGGATTGGGAGGTATTGGGGTGGAAATAAGTGTTAGGATGGTAGTAGATAGAAGAACCCAATAAGGTAGCCCCAAAATGTATGCCTATGTAAGTGAAATTACTTTATCACTTATTTTTGCTTATAAATTGGGAATGTAGCTTTTCTGGCCGTGGCAAATGAAATTTGAGCAGAAACTTGAATTTTATGTGAAGTTTATAGAAATATCAAACAAGATTGTGATGGCAGGCATTTCCTGATGGCCCAGTCTCCAGTCCTTCCACCTTTGAAAAATGTCCCCTTCTCCTTTTCACTGTCTTGCTAACTGTTCTTAAATAAGAAATTTTAAAGGTGGTTTCCAGATTCACACATAACAATATTTGTTTTCTTAAAGAATGTTCTGTTGTTAATGTATTAATGTTTCAAGACTCAAAAAAAAAAAAAAAAAAGTAGCTGCAAATCGGACCAAACATTTATCTTAGCAAAGACCCCAATGTTAACTATGTCAGTATTAACTTCACAGCTTATCAGTCATGAAGAATAAATTAATCAGACATTAGGCTTTTGGGGGCCGGGGCTGGGGGATTGCATGAGTTTGAGGCGAGCCTATCCATCTAGTAAGTTCAGGTTGAGCCTGGGCTACTAAGTTAGGGTCTCTGTTGCCGCCACAAGCGGCACGGCCAAAAGCTGTGGGGATGAAAGGGTTTGTTTGGTTACCTTTCATCACCAAAGGAAGTCAGGACAGGAACACAAGCAGGGCAGGAACCTGGAGGCAGCAGCTGATGCAGAGGCCATGGAGGGGTGCTGCTTACAGACTTGTTCCTCATGGCTTGCTCAGCCTGCTTCCTTACAGAACCCAGGACCAGCAGCCCAGGGATGGCACCACCTACAATGAGCTGGATCCTTGCCCTCCCCCACCACTGATCAATAATTAAGAAAATGTCTTACAGCTGGACCTTATGGAAGGAAGCATTTTCTCAGTTGAGGTTCCCTCCTCCCTGATGACTCTAGCTTGTGTCAAGTTAACAGCTATGTAATAAGATTTGGTCTCAAAAATGAAAACAAAACATAACAAAATGAAAAAAAGTATACTGTTACTCTGTTAAGACATGACTGTGTTCTGTTTGTGTTCTTTTTTTGGGGGAAAGGTCTTACTGTGTAGCCTTGGCTAGCCTGGACCTCACTGTGTAGACCAGGCTGTCTTCAAGCTCAGAGATCTGCCTGCCTCTGCCTCCTTTTAATTAATCCTCTGCTGGGATTAAAGGTGTGCTTGCTGCAGTTTTTTTTTTTTCTTTTCTTTTTTCTTTTTCAGCATTCCTATTAGAAAATAGTATTTTCCTTTATCAGTCTTTTCTGATAAAGAAATTTATTTGTAAATTTTATCTGGGAAAACAGGCAACATAAAATAATCACTTGACTGATAATTACTTCATGTTAAATTGGGCAGAGGCATTAAGTAGAATTATGTTCAGGAACCCTCCCCTCACACACATCATCTTTCTTTACCTCACTGACACTTGGCTGTCTCCTGACCCAGTGGCCTTCGCCTTTCTTCTGTGGCCATCTGTAATACAGTAGTTTGCTAGGCAGTTAGTCTATTTAATTTGAGCTTATCAAGAGATTTCAGCCTTAAACAACTCACATCACGGTTTCTTCTGTAACTGCTCTGTCCTTAACGCCGAAGTCATTCAGAATAACAGCAAAGCGACATGTTAACCATCCCTTCTGTGCAAGGTGCTGGTGTGAAGCGCCATCGTGTTCACGCCGAGTCACTGAACATGCAGAGAAACCTCATGGTGTGAATACTGCTACTATGCCCATTTTACAGGAGCAGTTATTTGCTCAAAGTCGCACAGCTGCAAGTCTGTAGGTATGGGTTTTGGACTCATGTAATCTGTCACCGGAGTCCATGTTCATTAACTTTGCTCCAGGGTTTTTCAACCTGGGTTTCATCTGAGAACTTCAAGCAAACAAACAAAAAACAAACAAACAAACAAACAAACAAACAAAACAAGCCAACCTGATGCCTAGGATACAAGAATGTACACCCTAACTGAGCCTCTGGGGAACAGGGCCAAAGCATGTTTGTATCTCTCAACGCCTTTTCTGGGGTTCTGCTGTGCAAAGAATTCCACATATTTAATACGATAGCTCTTAGGTGATCACCTAAAGTTAATGTAATTAATGTCAAGTAAAAAATCAATTAGTCAGCCACACAGTCACTTATGTGGCCAGCGGGTGCTCTGGAGTCCACGGTGATGGGGACCTGTTCCCACCCATGATGAAATTGTCTTGGACAGCATGGCAGTGCACCGTGCTGTCAGATTTCTCCGTTGTCTTCCCTCACCCCACGACCCTCACCACTGTTGTAAAGCAGCCCATGAGCATGGCTGCGCTTTAGGCCTCATCACCTCCCGAACCTGTCAGTCCTCGAAAGTCCTTTGACTTGTCAATCTCTCTTTGACTGGAACCTGCCATCCTGTCCTCTGTAGCTCCCAAATGCTCATCTCCCACCGTCCACTTCTTCCAGGCTTGCTTTCTTTTTTGCTGTTAATGGAACATAAATACCATTGTGCTCTGGACATCTCCACGGTTTTCTGCTTTCCTTTTTTTCTTGGTGATAACCGCAGTAGGCATCCTTCATGCGAGGTATGAAGCCACCCATATTCCCTGCTGCTTCTGTCCCATTTCTGATAGAGGAAATTGTCTTCTCAAATATGTCTGTAGAGCTTTCCAAATCTGTGTAGCCATTGTTCTATTACCTCTTGTGTAACTCTTTCTACCTGCTTTATGCAGCTTTTACAGACCTCTTACTTCCTGGTCTATTGATTGGTCAACCCTGCCCAGCCTGAGGGAGTGACCTAGAAGAAATGGTGCATACACTCCTCTGTCCTCTACAATTGTATGCCATTACTCACTTAAGTGTCAGGGTCCCAACCCTTTCCACAGTCCCTTCTCCAGCTGGATATCTGAGCCTTGCCTTTCTGCACTAGGACTCAGCTCAAGTCTTGCCTATCCTAAAGATGTGTAGATTTCTTTTCCTGACTCTGCAGCCTCCTACACAGTGTTTTTCTCCCACTCTTCTCTCTTGGTGTGAGTGTATGTGTGTGTGTTGCTGGAGTGGAACCCAAGAACGTCACATATTCGAAGGACATGGCAGGCACTGAGATGTGTCTCCAGCACTCTTTACTTTGTGTCTTGAGACAGGGCTCACTAAGTTGCTTTGGCTGGACTTGAACTCACTCTGTAGCCAGGTTGCCCTTGAACTTCTGTTCTCCTTCTGCCTCAGCCTTTTAAATAACTGGGAATACTGGCTGTGCCCCACCAGGCACGGCCCCTTTGGCAAACTCCTGCAGTTTCGTATTCCCGTCTGTCTGTGGTCTCCCTACCGAAACCATTGCCTCTGTGGCGTCACTGACCTCACAGGCTAAATGTGCTCTGTGCTGACAAAGTTGCTGTCACTGCTCTCTCCTGAAACTGTCTGTGCTGTTGGGTGCCCTGAATTGTGCTTGCTCTTTCTTTTTGTCTGCTGGCTTTGTCTTCCCAGAACCCTGACATCGTGTCCCATGTTGTCCTGCCGCTCTGAGCTTGTCTGTGAGGAGTTGGTGCCGTCTTGATCATGTCCTTCTCTAAATCTCAGCATCGCGCCTCGTGTTGTCGGGAAGAGAGCTAAAAGGGAGGAAGCTCAGCCATTGGCGTCCTGCTCTCCGTGCTGAGCAATCCTTAGGGTTTCTCAGTGGCTCCAGCTTTTGTGGGCAGCTGAGCAACATCCGGAAGAACCACGTCCGTCCTCTATAGATATACTTATTTTCCAACGAAAACAGCTTTCTGCTCAGCTTCTATTCTTCATTGTCAATTCTGAGAACGATTACTTTACCGTGACATTACGAGGACGGTGTTCTTGGAGGTGCAAAGAGAACTAGAGCAGCAGAGTCATGGCCCTTGAGTTTGCAAGCCGCTAGGAAAAGGTTTTGTGTGTTTTGTTGTAATTCCAGTACAGGCGTCCGTCGTGTGATAACTGTACCTGCGGGGAGGCCTCACAGGAGGTCTCGTGAAGGAGATGCCTGGGGGAGGGGCTTGGGGGAGTTGGAGGGGCGTAAGTGATTTCACCTGGAGGTGCCGACAGTGGGGACAAGGCAGTGACATGGACAGAGGCGGTGAAAGCATGGCACTGGTGTTAGCAGAGTGTCGGAGGTTGATGGCTGGACGATGGAGGGAAAGTGAGCCAATGTGCAGCAGGGAACATCAGATGCTGATCTCAGCAGTGCACAGGGTGTAAGCAGCAGGTAGCCTTTGGGAGGAGCTTCTGCTGGAGGAGCTGCAGGGACTGGTAACTGTAGAGAGTTGAAGGTGTTGGAGGGTGTGAGGCAGGCCACCTGTGACCGGTGGCTGGAGCAAAGAGGTGGTGGTGATGTGGGGTCCTCTTCAGGGTACCTGGGTTCCCTTCCCTGTGCTCCACTGTGATCTGTGGCCTTTGGCTGCTCAGCTTCTTAGACTTAAGCTTTTCTCTAAGTCTCTGCTGGTTTGGTCGCTCCTCGCTGCTCTCTTCTGTATTGTTATGTTCTAACTTGCCCCACGGCCACAGAGAAATAAGGAAGAGTAGAAGTCAGTTACAGAATGGGTAAATAAAATCTACACAATGGTCCGAAAGCATGTTCGACACAAATACAACACCTTGTGTTCACAGGTGAGTCTGTGTAATAGTTCTGGGGTAGAGAGTTACGCTTTCAGGCTGACGAATTGGTGGGGGGAGTGTCAAACTCTGTAATTAAGAGGTGTGAATACTGATAGCAAGGATCTGCATCTTAATCAACAGATGTGAATTAACTATACTGCTTGAAGAATTATCAGGGTGTTCCTCAGTTCTTTAATAATCAGCTTATTCTATCAGCACGTTCCTCATTCTGTGCCTACCACAAAGCAGAGATGCCCTTCCATCTTTAGTACAAATGCCAACACAGTGATACAGGCAGACAACATTGTAATATAATTACAAGCCCATTTCTGATCCTCTTAAAGGTTCACCCTTTGAAAATACTGGTGTGTGTGTGTGTGTGTGTGTGTGTGTGTGTGTGTGTGTGCGCGCGCGCGCGCGTGCTTTTATGCTTTTTTTCAGACCATTTTGGAGACTGGATGGGATTAACAACTTACAGTTTCAGGTGATTTTCTCTTACCATGCGTGTATCAAGCCCTGCTACATCTATCATTGGAGTGTAGATCAGGGCAGAGTTGGTTTATTGGCTTGTGCCCAACTGTGGTTTGTATTAGAGACAGTGTTGCTATTGGATGTAGCTATCAAAATAGCAAATATGGCAGTACCTACCCACAGATCGCCTCCTTCTCCTCAGTGTTTGGGAAGTGTGAAGGGTGGTGGGGAGTTCAGCAGCATGTCGGTGTGTGTCTCCTGCAGTCCATCGTTAGAGAAGCCTCGGAGACCATGGTTTTGGGGAAGATCTTTATGACTAACCAAGGAAATGATGACTTGAAATTCTTATGTAGTTTGCACTATTTTAGATTAGGAACATGACAAAGTGTTGGCTGTCTTGTACGTGTTTGTAGTGTGGGTTTGGCCGTCACATTTCTGTTTATGAACCCCCCCAGGCTAACATTTTTCATAACAACCAGAACAAATTATCTATTCTAAAAGGTTCTTTCAGTTTCTATTTACTAATCTCTAGGCACTTATAAAATCTTTCTCATATGGGCCCCTCTGGTAGGTTAAGAGTAAATAATTGGCATAACTTTAAAGGATTAGTCATTGAAAAAAAAAAAAAAGGCAAATGGTTGTATCTGTTGAATAAATGATGTGGCGTCACCAAACACTGATAACCTTAGGAGGAGGAGGCAAACACAGTATGACACCATGAGAGGCTTGGCCATGGTATTTTGTCGTAATTTAAGATTATTAGGCAAGTGTATTAATCTTTTGTCATTAGTGATATCAATTAATGAGCTCTTTAAAATTTTGACTTACTCTAAATGTTTTAAAGTGGAAAGCACTTAAATTATCAACTACCCTCAGCATTTGGAAAATGAAGGAGAGTATTAAAGCCTGGTATGCGGCTCATACCTGCAATCCCAGAATCCCAGAGGCAGAAGCTGAGGCTCTCAGCAAGCTCAAGGTCTCTTTGGGCAACGTGGTGAGACTGTATTAAAGAACAAAACAAAACAAGGAGCTGGGGGTGACGGCGCACGCCTTTAATCCCAGCACTCAGGGAGGAAGAAACAACTGGAACTCTGTGGGTTTGAGGCCAGCCTGGTCTACAGAGTGAGTTCCAGGACAGCTTGACTATGCAGAGAGAACCTATCTCAAAAAAGCAATCATCAATCAATCAACGAGTTAAACAAACAAAAAACCCACTGGCAACAAGCAGCTAAACACTGAAGAACACTTACTGCCCTTGTAGGAGACCTGGTTGCTTCCGTTCCTAGTGGCTTCAGTCTCAGGGGATCTTAAGCCCTCTCTGGCCTCTGCAGTGTGTGGTGCAAATGAGCTCACTCAAGCCCAGACAACACATACACATGAAAAAAAAAAAAGATAAAAGGTTGCTGTGTGTATGTGTATGTGTGTGTATGTGTGTGTGTGTGTGCGCGCGCGCGCGTGTGTGTGTGTCTCCAACCACATCTGGGAATTTCCATGTGTGCACAGCTGGCCTTCAGTGTTCCAGCCCCTTCCTGCCCTGAAGTTATCAAAATCTGCAAAGACCTTGAGTTCCTCAGATAAAATGACGTAACACATATTAAATCTGTTACAGAGTTAGAACTGTGTAGACAACTGTATAGTTTATGTGTATATTTAGTATAGACGCATATTTAGTATAGACTCATTTTTTTTAAGTCTTCAATTGCCTGAATCCATGGGAAGAGGAACCATATATGTGGAGGGGAAACCTCTCTCTCTCTCTCTCTCTCTCTCTCTCTGTGTGTGTGTGTGTGTGTGTGTGTGTGTGTGTGTGCGCTCATGGGTGTACTGTTAAGTAATGGGCCACGATAATGGGAATGTTTTGTTTTCTGTTGGGTTCTTATGTAGATACACATTTTTCGAAACTCGTCAGATTGTTCTTAAGATTTGTATTTTTCTCTGAAGATTGTGCTTCAGTCAATAGCAGTAAGAAGATGAAAATCGCCCTACAACTTCAGAGCCCAGGACAACCATGGTTGACATTCCTTATAGTTTAATGTATTTTTAAAATCGAAGTCTGGTTTGTATAGAATACTGTGGCCTAAAGCTAGGTACTGTCGTACTTTCCTATCATCCTATATCATAGATGTGATAGAAGCAGAGGCAATAGTGAGACTGTCTGAAAAAACCAATGAGGGACAAAAGAATATTACAACCTACTTGTAAAAGTACTATTGCTCAGTCTAAGTTTTTGACTGCTGTGACTCATCTCCACCCGGCTTCCTCTCAACACACTGAATGAGAAATTCATGTTTGGCTGACTCCTAGGAACCTGGACATGTTTGAAATTATGAAGCCAAATTTGAACAAGTGTTTTTTTTTCCAGGGCCGTTGGGAGAACAGAAATCAATTAATTCTTCAAAGCACAAGATGTGGTGGCAAAAGGCTCGCTTGTCTGCAGTCAGCTGCTAGGCCCGGCTCCTCATGTGTGCTTTGTTTACATGATGGTTGCTTTCAAGTGGAATGTGTCCCTGCAGGCCATGTTCTGAGTACCACAGAGTCACGGATGCACCGCAGGCATCTTCTCGGAAGCCTGCTTGGAGCACACTCACTCTGTACAAAGGGTCTTATGTCATTCTGGATTGTTCTTTACTTCTGGGTTGTGACAGGTTCGTTTGTGCTGCCTGGACGGACCGTAGACACGTGCTTTTTCGGGCATTTGACCCAGGAGTTCGGCCATGCTGCAGACCTGGGTGCCTCTCCACGGACTTTTCCCTGCTTTGTAGGCTCATCTGCTAAGGGCAAGCATAGAAGCTCTCCTGCCCTTCAAAGCTGACCTCCAGGCTCCCTCAGGCCAGGTGGCCACTTTTTCTTGCTGCTCTTCCAGCTCTCCAGGCACAGGAACGGTCGACCTCTCCATCTCTGGTGTGCTGACTGATCTGGGTGAAGCTGTTACCGACAGTGAGCACAGGAGATGTTGGCGTGACTGAGCAAAAGGGACTGTAAAGTAAAGCGTGTCTGGCATTGTAGGAGTTAAGATGCCATGGGCCCAGCTTGTCCTGTCAGCCAGACCTGCAGAGGACTGTGTTGAGCACAGCTGGTGTGAACACCTAGCAGCAGATGCTTTAGGTACGGTGTATGATAAGGTGTGCTTCCTGCGTCCACCACAGTGGGAAGCGAGAGAAGAGGAGGCAGAGGAGCGGGCAGGGAGGATGGGGGAGCGGGAGCTGCTGAGCTGGTCCGGCTCATGCTGCATGTCCAGCAACCATGACTGTCTCCTTGTTACTCAGTATCTCGCCTTTCGTGAAGATGGTAACTTATTAACACCTTCTAAAAGCGGTTTGAAATTTTTTGACAGTGTACTTCTTTTAAGAGCTAGTGATTGCCTCCTGCTTTGTGCATTGTCTCCATCTGTTCTGTAGAATGAAATAGTTTTACATACAGATACTAAAGCAAATCATCTCACTTTTATTTACAGAATTAAACAGGTTAGTGTGCAAAATTTTCTCAAGTATTTTTTTATACGGGGATTTATAGTGTCCAGTTTTTCAGAACATACAGTTAAGGGTAAGCACATAAAATAATTTCCTTTCAGGATTTTTGGAGGCTTTAACAAGGCTGTCAGAGAGGTTATTTTGGATAAGAGCCAGAACTGCCCCCGGGGGCCTCCCACTGGGCAAGTCTTCTTTTATTGCCCCCTCATTTTATGTGTGCGCGTTTATGTGGTACACCTGTGTGCGCATACGTGTAGAGACCGCAGAGGACAACCTTGGGTATTGTTCTTTGGGTACCACTGCATTTTTATTGTTGCTGGTGGTGTTTTGTTTCTGTATCTTTTGAGACAGAGCCTCTCATCCTGGAGCACACATAGTAGGCCAGGTGGGCCAGCTGAGCCCCAGGGATTCACCTGTCTTTCCCATACCCACGCTGGGAACACGAGCCCCAGCCACTGCAGCCAGCGTTTCACATGGCTCTGGGGACTGAACTGAGGTCTTCATGCTATTATACTTCACATGCAGGAGGCTCCTCACTGAGTCAGCTCCCCAGGCCATGCCCTCATTTTTTATAGTCTTGCCGCTGTCCCCACACTTGGGAGTTCTTCTCTCATGGCTTCTCCTGCAGCTGTGAGGACTGGACCTGTGGGAAGCATCCTGGGCCCTCATCAGGAGCTCTGGATTCTGTTTTTCCTTCCTTTCCTTAGCCTGCCGTGATGTAACGGGATTTAACTAAGCTAGGTCCTAGCCTTCTCATTTATAAGTGCAGAGGATGAGTCTTGCTAGGTCATAAACTGTTTCTTTTATCAGGCCAGACATGATTCTGTTTGCTTTAGTGTTTGTGCCTTTGAGGGGGACAAATATGCTCAGCTCTATGGATTGCGACTCGAATTAGTCATCAGATTGTTCGTGTTAGCTAGAGTTACCAAAACCTTGAATTTTAGTTTGTCCCTTAATAACGGGGCCAGTTCGTTTCTGGCAGCGCTGACTGCCTTATCAAGGAGCCAGGCACTATGCTTTAAATCCACTGATGGTGTGATGGTCAGCCCTGATGGGGAACTTGGATTTGTGGGTGTTGAGTGGAATCTGCATCTTTGCCTGAGGAACACAGCCCCTGATAGTGCTGTTGAGTGGGTCTTCCTCTCTTCACCAGCACCTAAACTCAGTCGCCAGGCCTGTTGCGCTGTCCCTCTGTTTCTTTTGCATCCACCTTCCATATTGCTCATGCCTCCACTCCATTGCCCCGGCCTCCCGTTTGCTTTCTTTGACTTAAAAGGTGATTCTGAGAGCTGTCCACCTGCTGGGGTTTGGGAGTGCCCTGAGATGGTCTGAAGGTTGCCTGGCACACAGCAGGAAATACAGAGCAGATGGGACAGTGACATTCTGGCAGGGGCTGGCAAACCTTGCGGTGAGAGTTAGGCAGTCATTTTTTCAGGCTCTGTGGCCCACGTAGTGTACACCACCCTGCCTCTGCCAATAGGCAGAGCAACAGAGGGCTACCTGCATTGAGAGCTTAGGCAGTACGGCCGCTGCGGCCGCTGCATTGTGCTTTCCTTCCCAGGCCACACACAGTCATCTCGTGTGTGTGTGTGTGTGTGTGTGTGTGTGTGTGTGTGTGTGTGTGTCAAATCCCTTAGAATGCAATGGCGAAATGAGGAACAATGAGGGGATGAGTAAAGCTGGGGTGGGGGTGGGGGAAGGGTGTTTTCTTTTGTTCACTGCTGATGGAGGCCTTCTCTCTGATCTGAAGAAGGTGGAGGAAACAAGAAGACCCTTCCCAGGGTAGGAACGCAGGTGCTGATGGCCAACATGACCGCCTTGGGCCTATTCAGGCACAGCTAGAAAGAGCCAGGGCAGAGAGAGCAGCAGGGGCAGTGGGAGGCAAGAGGGAAAGCAGACAGGGAGGTAGAACTCTGCAGACAAGGAGCGGCCTGGGGGAAGCTGGGAGGGGCAGGACCAGGATGCTGGCTGAGCAGGGAAGCCAGGCCTGTGGCCTTGTTGGCAGGGGAAGAGATCTCCAGGAGTGTGGGGAGCTGAGGTTAGGAAAGTTTTCATGGAGCATCCCACTGTGGGCAGGCTTGGAGGCAGAAGAATGATATCTGCCCGTGGGTTGGAAAAGGTGACAGCTGGCATATGGTGGACTGAAGAGATGGGGCAGGAGAGGGGGGGGGGGGGGGGGGGGAAGGGCTGATCGGGATAGATTTTTGTGGCAGATGGATGCAGACCAGATCAAATGTTGTAGAGCTGACTGGAATCAGTGGCTGTGTGCTTTGTGAGAATGAAACTGGGGATTTCAGAGACATTGACACACACACACATCCAGAGATTCTGGAAGCTGTAAAATTCCTGTAGAAAAGACGCTATGAGGTCATTTGCACAGGCACATACAGTCGTTAGCAGTATTAATGCTCAGATGCTCCTGTGTCTTGCAGGATTTTTGCCTGACACGCTCACCACACAAACACTGAAGGGAAATAATTAATGTCAAGGATGCACCTTGCTTCCAGATGGAGAGCTACCTGCTGTGTTTGGGTTCTCAATACCCTTTGCTATAGCTATAAACAAGTGGTTTATATTGTCTTACGAGCAAGATTTGTGCATAGACTACAGAAGAGAACTTGCTATTGAAAAGATCTTTTTTTTGCCCTAGAGAGGGTACAAACTGATCTTTGGATAAGTCTCTGAAAAATTGCAAAGATAAAGACTTGATTTCGTGTACTTCTAGAATGCTGTCTGTTTGCCTTTCCTGCAACTCAATTAAAGACAAACAAACAAACAAAAACCAGGTAATATTTGACCTTTACTCATGGGAAATCTGTCCTGGTTCCCCAGGAGCCCAGGCACCAGGCCTCAGGACCTTGTACTCATCTCCTTTCCGTCTCTCACCCTAACTTTCTTATCTTGCGTTGGATCAGCTTAGTGGCAAGCCCGGTCACAGGCCATCTCACCAGGGACCCGGAAGTGCTATCTTTCCCCTGAGGATATCTTGGCCATAGCTTACTGGCCACGATAGTGATAAATGTGAGGTAAAGAACACCACTTTGGAGCATTATGAGAGGGGGCAGCAGGGACAGGAGGGATGACTAGATCGTCCTTTATTCTTGAGAAATTGTGAAGGAAATTGCTGCTGGTGTCCTAGCTCACCGTCTACAGTTCGGCTTACCCGCTAATTAGCATACAGAGAAACTGGCGAGGACTCCTCCTCATCCCGACAAGCACCACCTTGAAGCCTTTTGATGTGCAGTGTCGAAGGCAGCACAGCCCTGGTTCCCTAGGTAATAGCCACACCTCCTGTTTGATCCCTAACTTCTTAGTATGTATCTATTATTGAGGGATTTCTAGCTCGGGTAACTCCTTGGCCGGGCTGATGCGAGAGAGTCCCACATTCGTGCAGTTTTGACTTCCATGTTAATTCTGCCATGGGTTCTTGTAACTACGGCTGTTCTCTGCTTTCTAGGCCTCCTTGTGTCTTGCTCATCTCTTCCTCACGCCTGGAGGACCTTCTCTTTTCCTCCCACCCTTCCAGGCCTTCCTCATATGTGAAGACTTGTTTCTCTAGGCCGCCTTTCCAAAGCACAAGGAATCACAAAACTCACCCTAATGGACTAAAACGGAGGGGCAGGTGGTGGTCCCAGACAGGACGGCAGGTGCAAAAGATCTGCACACAGATGCCCCAGTGGCTGGGTCCCAGGTGTGGGGAGAGTAGCTCCAGCTGTGGTGAGTCAGGACTTGGTTGCAGGGGTTGCTTGGAGATCAAGGTGTAGGAATTTGGGTTTTGTCTTTATTATACCGAAATTCTACGGGCAGATTCTAAACAAGACATGCTAAAGTCAGCCTTGCTTGCTAAGGTACTCTGAGGTGTGAGGGAAGAGCAAAAACATACACGGGGATGAAATTAAGAGGCGGTTGTATCAAAGATCAGTATGTTGAGTGGAATAAGCCAGACTCAGGGAGATGAACATAGCCTGCTTTCCCTCATTAGTAGACTCTTGATTTCTGTGTGTGCATGTGTGTGTTTGTGTGTGTGTACGTGCCATGGAAATAGAAAGAGGGTGTGAGAGGGCTGGAGAGATGGCTCAGAGGTTAAGAACACTCGCTGTTCTTCCGAAGGCCCTGAGTTCAATTCCCAGAAACCACATGGTGGCTCAGAACCATCTATAGTAAGGTCTGGTGTGCAGGCAGAATGTTGTATAAATAATAAATAAATCTTTAAAAAAAAAAAAGAGGGTGTGAGAAAGAAAGAAGAGATCTTAAGAGAAGAGGAAGAGAGGAAAAACAAGAGTAATGGGACACATGTGACATGAAAGCAGAAGACGGGACTATTTGCTATTTGGGAGGAGTTGGGGACCAGTCAGAGGAGCCAGGAGGGGAGGAGTGTGTTAGTGGAGGAGGGAGATGAGTAAGAACAAATGACACATGTATGACAACACTGTAATAGAACCCATTCCTCTCTCTGCTAACTTAACAATAAACAAACATACAAAAGCGTCAGTTGCAGTTGTGGTGGGTAGCCAGGGCCGTGGCAGTGGGGTTGGAGAGTTTGTGTCCAGAGTCTTGTCAGAATGATCCTTCTGGCGGGCTGGTGTGACTGGGGCACATAAAGTGTGTGGAGGATGTGTTTGCCAGCCTGATGGGGTGAAAGCCTGGGAGCCCTGCACCTGAGGCCCTTTCTCATGGCTCCCCTCTCCCTGACTGTCTAGACATGGTGAGAGTTTTTTCTTCTTTTTTCTTTTTAAAGGAAGTGGTAAATGACATTTTCTGCATGCAGACCTGCATTAGTTTTGCTTTTCCTGTTAAAATGTAGCAGAAGACTTCTCTTATGAGGCTCAAGGAGGTCTGGAGCACAGAGTCTCTCTGGCTTTGGAGCTGGGTGGCGGTGGAGTCTGGCTCAAATGCTCTGGGTTTGCTCCCCCTGCTCTGGGTCCCTCCCCTTGCTTTCCTGTGCTCAGGGTAGAGCTCCGTCTAGCTGCCGTGGAGCTGTTCTGTGGCTATCGAGTCATTGTGTAGCCTCCTGTCTCCTTTAAGCTGCCATAGTGGAGTTATTATTTTTGAGGGGGTTGGTTCTCAATAACTTGGGGGAATGAAAATGGTTTGGCAGTGAGCTTCTATGCTAGTCCAGGCCAGTGTTTGGTGAAACATTCCCCGGAATTGTTTTCTCTCTTGAAGTTTAACCTTTGGCTTTGCCCAGTGGGGCATCTCTGAAACACCCAGACCTGTTGCCTTAAACTCGCTGCCATTGATGCCTTGCAGCCCTGTCGCTGGCCTGAAGTAGGTGCTGAGCGGGCAGTTTTAGCATCTCGACAGGGAAAATCGAAGGTGCCACGGAGCGGAGGGACATGTTGATCAGAAGCCTTGCAGATGGCTGTGGTGCCGGAGAGGCACTTATGCAAAAAAGAGCTGGTGACCTGTGTTTTAGAAAAGTAGAATAAGATTTGCTGTCAGTATGTGGCTGTTTGTGTGTGTGTGTGTGTGTGTGTGTGTG
>NW_026596069.1:2654301-2682114 GCF_907164565.1 Psammomys obesus
AGAGAGAGAGAGAGAGAGAGAGAGAGAGAGAGAGAGAGAGACTTAGTGTCCATGTGGAAGAGAGTATGGTGGGAGAGGGGAGGACAGGCAGTTTCAGAAAGCACAGTCTCCCTCCCGGCAGAACCTCTCTGAGCCAAGCGGCGGCAGACATAGCATCCTGTTGTTCCGCTTGTCTGTCAGTGTGTGTATTTGTTTCATATCCATCCGAACCCCGTCTCCTGGGGCTTGGTGTCATAACCATTATCCGTCTGTCGTGAGCTGCCTGCAGCGCCCCGCGAAGACCAGCAGTGTGTCTCCTTAATTGGCTGGCAGGGTCGCTGCTCATTGACATGTGTGTTTGTGTTGCTTTCCCTTCCCCACCCCCGGCTCCCTCCCGAGTAGCTTCTGGAAGGGAGGCCTTAGAAAAATGGCAGGCCTGGATCAGGGGTCTTACGGAGAAAGGAAGCCTGCTCAGGTGTAACTTCTCAGTTGGTGGCTCCTTTCCAGGGCATGGTGTACTCTGAGCCTTTTGAGAGGTTCTCCACCTAAAGCTCAGAGGAAGAAAATAGCCCTGCAGTTAGGGAGCTATCAGCTCCCTAATGATTCCTGGGTTTATTGCTTTCGGAGGCACTGGGAACTCAGTGCAATCTTGAAAAATGTGAGGAGGTATGCTTATAAATCAATGCCCGCCATTTCTGTGTCCTCACTATCCTGCATGTAGTTTGTGATCTGAGGCTCTTTGCACCCCGGGTAGTCTGGAACCTTCAATCCTCTGGCCTCAGAATCCTGAGTGCTGGAATTACAGATGTGGCCCTTCATGGTAGGTTGTGATGCCGTCAAGAAAGGAGAGGAAGAGAGCCTTTTGGCATTTGAAAATAGCCACAAAGTACACAAGCAGAATTGTAAAAGCAAGAATGTGTATCTCAGAATACACAGGTTTCTACAAAGGGAAAGTGGGGTGGAAAAGAAAATTGTGTCCCGGTTAGGGAGTGGAAGACAGACTTTTAGGGGGAGTTTGAATGACTCAGGAGCCTTAGCGTCAAACACCTCCTCCCAGAGGCTTACATGGTCTTGACAGAATAAAAACGGACGAGTCATTATTGCACGGTAGATACTTTTACATTCTGAAATAGTGCTAATGGGGGCAAGCACAGAGAGGAGCCCAAGTTCTGAGTGGTCCCCAGGCTAGACAACCAGTTCAGATCCTGGAAGCAGCGCTACCATCCTAGATATGCAGTTGTTTGCACCGAGAATGGTCCACGCCCAAGGCTTTGTTGTATTAACAATGGCTTAAATGTTCCAGTTTGCGTTCTGTGTGATAAGCACCGTTGATCTGGTGACCCAGGGTCAAAGCGTCTTCATTGGCTCATGTATACATCCAGTAGGTCTGATTTTGGGTGGACAGTTAAGTGTTTTTGAGTGATGGTGGGATTGGATTCTTGGACAGTGTCTGTCTTCGAACCTGGTATGAAAGCTAGACGCCAAGGGTTCAGGACCTTTTCAGTTCGCTTAATGTTTAGTGGGCACTGGAGTTTGATTGATACAAGTCAACATATCTACTGTGCTGGCTTAAGGATTTGCAAGACTAGAAAGATAAAGTTCTTTAGTGTGCTGAAAGATGACTTCCTTTCTGTAAAATAGCCATTGACTTAAACAAAATCACAAGACAGGGCGGTCCAAATAATATAGGATTTGTAGAATAGAGAAAGTCCTTTGTTGGACTTTGGGTGGAATCTGGTAATGTTAAGAATTTGCACAATGCTGCTGCTTGAACACAAGTCCCAGCGAACACTGGACTTGTTGCTCTACCCGCCTCCCCCAATTTTAAAAATGTGAAAGATTCATCAGTCCCTTTATTCCCTTAAAGATTACTTTAGCAAAGTAATGGAATGTGCTTTTACTGCCGTCTCTCGGTTCTGTGGAGCCTGTTTAACATGAAATAGAGACATGACTGTGTGCCTCCAGCACTGGATGGTAGAGATGAGACTTGAAACCATCTCTGCAGTGCTTTCTGCTTTTAAAGAGAGCTGCCAGGTATGTTTTATTTGATCTCCCAATACAGCCTGTGATGTAGGTTGTGCAAGGGTTATAATTCCTCTTGCAAACAAGGACACTGAGTTTGAAAGCAATTTCAGGTCACGGAGCCTTTCACAGACCTGTGAGGGTACAGGGACCCTGGCTCTTGTTCAGTATGGCAGGAAACCCCACAGGCCAGTCTTCACCTTTTATGTTCAGCTGAGGGGAGGGTGAGGGTGCTGAAGGTTTCTCTTCTGGAGCGATGGGTTTGCTCACTGCTGTCTACACCCCTTTTCCTGTTAAGAGTGACACAGATTTCATTTTCAGGACAGTTCCTGGGCTGAGTGTTGCATTTCAGGCCACTGGACAGATAAAATCAGGAAGCGTGAGGGTGTTGCAGTTGTGAGGGGAAAGGGGCAGTGAGTCGGATGTGGGAACTGAGGATCTCAGCATCTTCATTGTTCAAAGAGATGAATGGGTCTTGGGTGCTCTCTGGCATTAAAGATGAGGGTGCAGTGGCATTTCCAGCTCCCCCAGGAAGTGAACTGCAGAAGCAGGACTGCGCAGGCCAGGCCTGTAATGATGTGATTAGTAATCAGACCTGGCATCATCCTGTTTCTAACTCAGGAATAGCTGAGTTTCCAAAACCCATGATTTAGGAGTTGGTGATTCACATTATAAAACGATTCTTAATGTCTACCATAAATTTCTTTAGTGTCATTTCACTTTCTTCTAGCATATTAACTATTTAACTGAAAATCGTGAGGAATTAACCCGTTTTATTAGGTATTTGGCTATTTGAGTATTAATGAGTTGCGTCAAAATTTTCTGACATGAGAGCATAAGTGAGTTATAAAATTGCAATGACATAGATTTTCTTTGCTGACAACTTCTTAGCTGAACATTCAGCGTTTACAGGCTTAAGCTTAATGGATTTTTTATATGTCAGTCACTTTATTACCCAACATTAATCATATACAATGATGTGTTTTGCTCAGACATAGACAAACATACATAAAACACACTTTGGTTACATCTAAACACTCATTGTACCCTTTTATTTCTATCTACCACTACCCTCATCCCCCTTTTTTCTTTTCTTTCCTTCCTTCCTTCCTTCCTTCCTTCCTTCCTTCCTTCCTTCCTTCCTTCCTTCCTTTCTTTCTTTCTTTCTTTCTTTCTTTCTTTCTTTCTTTCTTTTTATGTGCACTAGTGTGAAGGTGTCAGATCCCTTGGAATTGGCGGTACAGACAGTTGTGAGCTGCCATATGGGTGCTGGGAATTGAACCTGGGTCCTTTGGAAGAGCAGATAGTGCTCTTAACCGCTGAGCCATCTCTCCAGCACCCCTTATTTTCTAACATAGCATTTTCTTTTTAAAGATTATTCTTTTCATTTTTTTGAGATTATAATATAATTACATCATTTCTCACTTCCTCTTCCTTCCCCCAAACTATCCCATACATCTCTCCTTGCTCTCTTTCAAATCCATGGCCACTCTTTTCATTAATTGTTGTTACATCATAGATTCATATGTAGATACATATATTCCTGAATACATAGACTTTTGATATTTCCATATGTATGGTTTCAGGGCTATTTGGTGTGCCCTTCCCCAAGAAAGACTTATTTTTCCCTCTTTCAGGGTTCTTCAGTTGCCTGTAGTTGATTGTATAGGTCTCTGTAGTTTCTCCTATGCTTCCCCCATCAATGGTGGCATTTCTTGTGTTGTCTTTTCTTCAGGTCATGTTTAGCTAGTCGTGTTGATGATACTTTCTAAATGTAGCTTCCACCATTACCAGGAGTCACAAGCTCACAGCAGACTCCCCGATCCTCTGGTTCCGAACAATCCTTCTGCCCCACCCTCTTCCTCAGCATCCCCTGAGCCTTATGTGCAGTGGTTGTTTTGTATCCGTTGGGACTTGGCTCCGCAGCTCTGCAGTTTGGTTGGCTGTGGTTTTCTGTAATGGTCTCCGTCTGCTACAAAAAGAAGTGTTATTGCTGAGGGGCGCGGACTACACTCATCTGTGGCTGTAAGAACAAAGGTTTAGAAGTAGTTAGGGGTTGTGCTGGTTTAGTGAAGCCGTGGTTGTGGTTCTCCCCCAAGACCCATGACTTCACCAGCGCTGCAGAGTTGGCTGAGTCTCCAGAACTGGGCAGGCTTGGTTTCCCTCCTGCTCAGTATGTGCTGAGCAGCATTTTAAAGTGAGTGGCTTGACACTGAGCGGTGGGGGAAAATGGCTTCTGGTGTGCACTCTGGTTATTAAGTGACTCTGGGATACATTGGAGTTAGACCCATTCTATTGTTTTTATGGCAGTCACCAAAATCGCTTTATTTTTCCAGGAACTGGTTCATGATACAGCCGAGGGAAAATGGTTGCCTGGTATGCAACCCCTTATTGTTCAGAAACGCAACCTTTTATTCATGATACTCTGTTTTTGAAAGTGTCAGAGTCTGCCAAGATCGTTTCACCTTCATCTTCTCCTAGACTTTACAGCATCTTTTTAAAGGACTGAATTTGTCTGAATTTTCTAAACAAAAAAAAGGCAATGAACCAGAAGCAAAGTAAATTCATAGTGGAGATATGATGTGATGCAGACTATTATCATCGACAGGGGAGATGTGACGGGTAGACTGTCTGGGCAACCCCATTGCCATTTGGGCTCCAGCTCGCCCTCCTGTCTTTCCTTTCTCCTCTTCATTATTTATGGTAATTTACTGAATGCTTGCTGTCTAGCAGGTATTTGAATTTATAGCTGACATTTGTGGTTTTGCAGTCTTATCACAAGAGAAACAAATGTCTTGCTGTTTGTTTGAAATTACTATATTCTTAGAAACAGTGCTAAAAGGTATTTTGTAGAACCAATGGATTTAAACATGAGGCGTTTCTCGTTTTTGAAAGCTTTGACTAGGCAGCATTTTCAGTTTGTTTTCTAATTATCCTGGTGGGAAGCATGGTTCTTCTGAGTGCTAACATATTTGGGAAAGAGCGAGGTCAGGAGCCCCGGGCTTGCTTCTGCACAGTGGCTGCTGCTGCCTTGTCCCATCCAGCTGTAAGACTTAAATGATGCGGAAGCTGCAGTGACGTCTCGTGCTGGGTCATGGAGGGACCCTGTCCGCGACACAGTCAGAGCTCTGTGTCTTTGGAGAGTTTACCTGAATGTCATGTCATAGACATGTAAGCACCGTTGGGAGTTTGGCTGAGTTTGGGAAGTGGGGATGGAAGCAAAAGAGAGCCGGTAAGTTCGGGACAGCTCAGTGGTTATAGCACGAGCTGTCACACGTTACAGCCCTTCTGGATGCTCCTAAGTAGATGGAGGAGCCACGCCAGGTTAAGATCTCGCCTGCAAAGTATCACGGAGTAAGAAAGCTGCAGATTGTAGAACGTTTGTTCTAACAGTATTCTTTCCTCTCTCTGTGCCTTTTCAGAAATTTGAGATGAAAACAAGTACTCTGATTTATTTTGTTTTCCTGCTTGGCCCGTGATCCTCTACAGGGTTTATGGCTTTTCCACGAAGCTGGGAGGCTCTGTTTGAAGGAGATTCAGTAAAGAGTTGTGTGTTGTGATTGCACATGCCTCTTCAAAGTCCCTTGATAGGCCTGTGATGAGGTTTTTTTTTTTTTTTTTTCCCCTAGGTGTAAGGTTGGGTATGATAGTCAGAGACTGATCAAATGACCAGAAGATGATAGTGTTGGCAGAGGAACAAACTATTCATTCTACCACTATTTCACTAGTAGGATAGCATTCTACTCTTCAAAGTTCCTTCAGGCCACAGCACAGAAGACCCTTTATGTAACCCAGTCATCCCATTTCACATAGGTGGGCTGGAACTTCTGCGATAGTTCAGTATCGGCCGTGATGCTAGTTTAACAGTTATCTTTGGTATTTTTGTTTTTTATTAGTGTGGAGATCAAACCCAGGTCTCCAAGCACGCTCGCTTGGACACTCTATTACTGATGTTCTTCAAAGCCCTTTTTACTGGCTGAAAAGTACATTCTGAGCCTTCCTTTGGTTGCTGTATAGTAGAGCCAGGGCAGAAAGGCGCCCCACATCAGGAAGTTGAAGCAGAGGTTAGATATTGCAAACATTAGTGAAATAGCTGAGCAGGGCCGGCAAGATGCGTGTCGGGTGAAGGTGCTTTCTGGGCCCACTGGGTGCACCAGTTACTCCTCGTGATAAAACACCCTGACCAGAAGTGACTTATGGAGGAAAGCTTGTTTTGGCTATGAGGGAGAATCCATAGTGCCGGGGGAGGTGTGGCAGCGTGAGGCTGGAGCAGGAAGCTGGCCGGCCGTACCTCATCACCACACAGAAAACAGAGTGAAGCCCAAATGGGGCAAGCCTATAACCACGGTTCCCTCCAGGAAGGCTCCACCTCCTCAGGTTCTGTGCTCGCCCTTGTGAGCCTGTGGGAAGTATTCCTTATTTAAACCGCCCTGTCTGCTAACTCGGGTTCGTCCTTGGAACCCACATAAAGGCAGAAGGAGAGAACCTGCTCCACACAGTTGGCTCAGACACCCACATTCTCCGACCTCCACGTGCCCACTGCGGCGCACGCTTCCTCCTCAGCACACATGCACACAACGAGGATAAATTAAATTTAAAAGTAGCTGAACAGTAGCCACAGTGAGCTGTAATATAGGAGAAAGAATTTTGCCAATAACATAGAGGATAACACAGGACTATTTATGACAAACCAGTCAAGCAGCTGTGGGTTTTGTTTTATCTATCTATCTATCTATCTATCTATCTATCTATCTATCTATCTATCTATCTACCTACCTACCTACCTACCTACCTACCTACCTATCTATGGTTTTTTTTTGAGACAGGATTTCTCTGTGTAGCCTTGGCTTTCCTGGACTCACTTTGTACACCACGCTAGCTTTGAACTCACAGAGATCCCTCAGCCTCTACCTCCCTGAGTGCTGGGATTACAGGCATGTGCCACTCCCTCCGCCCAGCTTTTTTTGTTGTTGTTTGTTTTGTCTTTTTTTTTTTTTTTTTGTCCTCAGAGATGATGTTTCTGCTTCTTTGTACTCCTCTGCAGAAATGGAATTTAGAATATGAAATGCCACAAGGAATGCATCTTTGTATAAATTACCTAGTCATTGTGTTACTCCAGGCAAGGTGGGAAGAAATGCAAGGGAGGGGGGGCAAGGCTTTTTGGAATCGTTTCCTCGTGGGCTTTTCCTGTCCAATCCATTTCTGATCACCCAGTGCCCTTTGGCCTTCCCTCTGGGAGAGGGTCTGTGCCCATCTTCTCAATTACAGTTCTTGTGATCAGGTTATCTTGTGGCCCAGACCTTTGGACTGTCTGTCCCCTGAACACCTTAATATAAGCCTAGCTTTATAGTACTGAGTTTCCTCTGCATCTATCCTGATTTTAAGCAGGACCACAGAGACCCAGGAGGCTCTGCTCCCTGAGGTCCCTGAGATCTTTGCTAAAACTGGAGGCCAGTGGGACTGCATGTGCCACTTCAGATGTCTTCACTGAGTGAGTGAGTAAGCAAGCGAGCGAGCGAGCGAGTAAGTGAGTGAGTGAGGTGCCAGGGTGCCTCACATTGCTGGAAGAGGGAGAATGGAGTATCCCCCAATCTTTCTGCCACCTTGTGGACCACTGAATGAAACCGTACTTCTGTTTATGGTGTGTGTGTGTGTGTGTGTGTGTGTGTGTGTGTGTGTGTGTGTGGTGTGTGTTTTGTGTGCATTGTTAACAATATTCTGGCAATATAACCCAGGACCTTGTGCCTTGTACATGCTAGATAGAAGGCCTGTCTTAAATGCATTAGTGAAGTTAAAGATTAAAAAGCAACAAGCACTGTGCACAGCCCTCTCTTTCAGCCTTACCGCCTCTGGGGCCCTTCTTTTGTGAGATCACCTTCCTGCTCAGGATATGTGAGGAGATGCCCAGCAGGGAAACCTATGCTTAGAATCATGTATGAATCAATCCCTTTCTTCCCCGCTGCTGCAGTTTTAATGCATTAACCTTTTTGTAGAAGAGATAGTTATTGAAATGACTTGAGCAGAATGTTTTCTTCGGTCACACTGGCGTGATAAATGTTAAGGGGGGAGTTAAAATGTGCCATATATCTAGAATTTCAGTGGGATCTTGTGTTATGTTGTGGAATAGAATATAGATGATTCATTTTGGGGCTTCATAGCTTTCTCTTCTTATTTTTTCCCATACAGCCTTCTCCCTCAACTGATCCCTTAAGGAAGGACAAAAGGACCGGGGATAGACACATCAGAGAGCACGTTGCAGGCTGTCCAGAGTGAGGGAGCCCTGGAATTTTTGAGGAGCCAATTAAGAAATGATGAAAGATTTTATTTAGCATTCTGTTGAAATAATTTCAGTCTTGCAGAAGGTCTGAAGGAATAATGTACAGAAACTGTATAGACCATTCTCAGAGGGTATGATTCTTAGTAGTTGGCCGTGTAAGCTTTATCAGGGCTTTCTCTCCTGCTAAAGCATGTGTGGGTTGCAAACGTGACAACGTCGCCTCTGAGTGTTTCACGGCGTGCCGTCCACAGACAAGTAGGCTGTGCCTACTACGCAGTCATGGCACAGCTATCACTGTCAGGAGACTAGACACAACAACATCCGGTCCACAGACCCCCGTTGTGTCAGTCTTGTCCTTTGGGCCAGAGGAGGACAGCCTAGGCTAGTCTGCTGCATGTCTGTGTGTTTCCGAGGCCTCTTCAGTCCAGTGGCTTGGTCCCTTTATGACCGTGCTCTCTGCAAGAGGTTGGGTGATTTATATTGTGGTGTACTTGGGGGCTGGGCGTGTCTGGTGCTACCTGCTTACTGCATTCTTGTGCTTTCTTCCCTACCATGGTTTTCACTTGTTGAGCATCAATGGGAAGACAAAGAGCTGCTAGTATTTGGTGTGAGGTTTGGCTGTCCTTTGTAGAGTATCTGTTGGGCAGAGAACACCTAGGGCTGTGCAGTAGTCCAGTGGTCTACAGTTGTATAGCTATGTAACAACCCCCAAAGTGTGTGGGTGGACCCTAGTCATTACCTTTCGTGGTTGTTAAATCAGGGCACTGCGCCAGGCCAGCCTGGATGGTGTTCTTCAGCCTGGGAGCCCCAGGTGTCTTCATCCACATGCCCAGGGCTTGTGAACGAGACCGACTGCTCTGTTCCCTTAGCCTAGCAGCAAGGGAGGACTGCTTTTACGGTAGCTCAGGGCTCTGCATCAGCAGGGAGAGCCCACCAGCTAGAAGAGAGGCAGCACCGTTTGTGGGGAAACTCACATGTGATAGTAGCTGCAGCCTAGCCCAGGGAGAAGGGGAGATGAGACAATCAGATTCCTCCTCAGGGTGGCCAGAACCAATGTGTTTGCAGCCGTCTCTGCTACACTACTGCCTGAAAGAATTATGATTAGACGATGAATGGATTTTTTTTTTAAATTTTCTTAAAGCTTCTATACAAAATTAGGATGTGATTCTTGTGCCTTCTCTTGGGCTCTTTTCCTTCTGTTGGTTTGTTCTGTTCAGTTTAGACGTGATGTACTTGGGTTCATCTTGTTATGTTATATTTCATTTTGTCATTATCTCGTAGAAACCTGTTCTTTTCTAATGAGAGACAGAAAGGGAGTGGATCCAGATGGGAGGAGGGGTGGGGAGGAACTGAAAGTCGTGGGTATAGGTATGGGTGGGGGTTGGGTTGGCGGGGGGAGCTATGGACATACCATAATGAGGATATATTATGTGAGGAAAAAAAATTTACTTTAAATACGAGGAAAAAAGATAAAAAATAAAATAGGGTGCTAACTGTTATGAATTTATTATTGTTGGCGTTAGCAACAGTACATTTTGAGATTATGAGATGTCTTTTTAAAATTCAAATTAGAGTTTGTTCAAATAACCACATATAATTTTGCTTTGTGTACGTGTTTATGATAGAGACAAGATATCAAGCTGTAGCTATGATGGTCCAGAATTTACTGGGTAGCCTAATATAGTCTCAAACTCATGGCAGTTTTCCTGGCATCAGGCATCTAGATGCTGAGATTACAGGGGTGAACCATCATGCCTGGCCTCAAGTAACGATTTTAAACAGGATGTTACAGGGGTGAACCATCATGCCTGGTCTCAAGTAACGATTTTAAACAGGATGTGTTTATTAAATATAGACTATTGGCTTATTACATGGGTTTCTGAGGCTTGTGGGAAGCTTTAAAACATTAAAGCCAGGTTATCAAATGAATTTTCAAAGATTTCAATGTAAATAGAACCTATTTTCTTAAAAAAAAAAAAAAGGCAGCATATGTGGTAGCCCATACTTGTAGGCTCGACACCTGTAAGTTCTAGGTCACAGGGAGATCCTGTCTCAGATAAACAAAAGGCTCTATTATGACAATGTCTTTTTGTTGTTGTCTCTAACCTGTAAAGAATGCAATGGACCATATAAGGTTTCTGAAACATTTTATATCTCTCAGTGTTCAGAGCTTTTGTAATTTTAAAGCCAAGTGCTAAAATCTTTTGGGGTGCCATAAAATCAGATTTATAGAAGAGTTAACAAAGTTAAACCACCGAGTACTGATTACTCACCTTCCCTTAATGCTGCTCTCATAGAGTTAAACTGTATTTGTTGTACCAAGGACGTTAACAGGTACCGTTTTAGTAACTAGTCTATGCAGTCACACTGTATAGATTACTTCTGGATTTCAACACACCTCTTTCCAGTCCAGTGGCTGTTCTGGAACTCGCTCTGTAGACCAGGCTGGCCGCAAACTCACAGAGATCCTTCTGTCTCTGCCTCCCAAATGCTGGGATTAAAATCTTACACCCCCACTGCTGGCTCCCATACCCTTTCTTATTCTGAAATTTAATCTAGGGCGGTTAAACCAATTTAGAAAGATTAATTTTTAAGATCCTGGACTTTACGAATTGGACACATTCTGAGGATAGCCAATGTGGTTGAAAATTTGCCTTGTGGAAAAAAAAAAAAGAAAGAAAATTCGCCTTTTGTTCATGCGTTGGTATTTTAGTCCAAACGTGATGAAACTAGCATGTGCCTTAAATTGGTCATGGAACTAGCTTCCCTGTGGTAGTCATGATTTCTGCTGTCAACTCCTGGTGCTGTTTGTCAATGAGACTCTGAGCAGCCTCATGCATGGTTCCTCTGTGTTCCTCTGCGTTTCCTTTCACTACGGACATGAATTTTAGAGTCTCCTGTTGTAACAGGATCTGTCAGACATTGGAAAAGGAAAATCCTGGTTTCAGTGGCAATCACCCTGCATAGATTATATTCTTAGACTGCTTGCTCATTGCCCTGTGTGTGGCCTGTGGGCAGCTCGCCCTTGTGGCCTCATTTCCTCACATACTGAATGAGGAGGGGCTGGCACACAAGGCTTTCCAGAAATAAAGGGTCAATAACGTTGCCCGTCTACATACATATACACTCATCACCAAGAATATAATTTGTTCTTAGTATACTGGGGAGATTCCTAAGCTGCTTAGTTCAGAATTGCCACACTATTTAAAATTACTGAGCCCTAAAAGGACTTTTGCTTATAAAGGTTATTACATATATATTTTTATTATTGTTATAAATTAAAACTGAGAAATTAAACTAGTTCAAGAGGCAGTAATAGAATCTGTGTGTGTGTGTGTGTGTGTGTGTGTGTGTGTGTATGTGTGTGTGTGTGATGAAGACCAATGGGAAGATTAAAGTACTATTTTGGAGGAGGAGTAGACTGCTAAGGCGGGGTAAGGGAGGACATCGGGAGCATATACAAACAAAACAATGACTTGTATCTATGGAGATGTCACAGTAAATGTCACTTCACCTACGCTAGCCCAATACTGAATGTGAAAAGCCTAGCTCATTAAATAATACATGCAGCCGGGCGTGATGACATATGCTTGTCACATCCCAGCACTTGGAGGTAGAAGCAGAAGATTCAGGAGTTCAAGGCCATCCCCTGCTACATAGCAGCATCATGGCCAGCCTGGGTGAGACCCCTTTTCAAAACAACAACACATATAATTGTACAACTTTCGTGTCAACAAAATTGTCTCCATAGAGTAGGTTTGTTTTTTTTTTTAAAGTGAAACAATGTTCGCTTTGTACTTTCTCAGATTTCTTTACTGTCTGACTTAGTAGTAGATGGCTGGACTCTCTTACTGTTTGATGTGGTGACCTCAGGAGCCATGTCAGTGCTTCTACAAGAAAGAGTGTGAAATGACTAACAAACTGACAGTAATTTAAGTGCTATTCTCTTTTTGTTTATCAGTTTGAGACAGGGTCTCACTCTGTAGCCCAGCTGACCCTCCCTGAACTTGGAGCATATCTCCTGCCTCTGCCTTCCAAGTGCTGGGGGGAGGGTATGACCCACACAGAGTGCTTCTCTGATTTCATGGGAGCTTCCTCGTCCACCTCTTAAGAATAGCTGGTGTCACAGGATGAGTTGGGGCTTTAAGTCAGATATATTTGCGTAGAAATCCTTTCCCATGCTTTTCTGTGTGGCAGTAACCATGCTTCCCTTCCAATTCTATAAAGTAGGAGCAAAATGCTCACTTCTTGTAGCTTTTGTGAAGCTTTTGAAAGCATCTAGGATACTGTCTTAAATATAGAGAGCCAGAATGACTTTCTCTTGTTTGTTCTGTCTTTCGTTTTATTGTAATTTGAACTATGAGAGAAAGGATGAGTTAGGTGGGGGAAACGTTATAAAGAATAGAACCAGGCTGGGAAGAAAATAAATCAAGTCAGTTGTCTATAAAGGTGGCAACCTCTGTTCACCTCCAGTCACTCAGTGTAGGCCCATGCTATTTCCTCCTGTCAAGAGAAGGAGTCTGTTTTTGTTCTTTTCCCTTCTGGGCTGACCCTAGGGCCTGCTGTAATCAGCAGAGCATAGCAAGACTCATGCTGGGCAGCTTTGTCTGTGTTCTCTGAGCCCTGGCTTACCTCAGAATGAGATCTTTTGCTGGAGAGACTTATAAGGTGAAGAGAGAGGATGAGCCAGCCCTACCCTTCCACCTACGTCAGGTGACTTGTCAGTCTGTGAGTGAGGTCACACCGGGTTCTTTATCGCAGCGAACACCAGCTGTCCTGAGCTCAGGCCAAATGTAAACCACAAGCCAATGACAGCTGTTGAACGCTGCTGTTTTGAGATTGGTGCATACCAATAAATAGCTAAAACTCTAAAGATCAAGAAGTTTATCCCCAGCTTATCAGTATACACAAATTGTATGTGAAAAAAAAATAGCAGCTTGAAAAAAAAAAAAAACCAGTGAGGATGGCAATTAGTTAAAAGCCACCAAGAGTTGCTTATTTTGCTTCCTAAGCACAAGAGGTCCCTACTGGTGTCTGAGAAGTGTTTCCTCTGGGTACCTACTTACTGGGCCTAGCTAAAATACTTAATGTGATTCACATTTTCCAAGAGAACTAGAACTCCATTTGTTCAAAATAGTGAATAAAGACAGAGTAGATTTTTGCAGGCTTAGCAGTTAAGACTTCTTTAGAAGGTTTATTTCCCTTTGGGAAGGAGCAGGCTGTCTTGTTGATTGCAATAGTTATCATTCTGTGTGGCTGGCCAAAACCTGCCTTTCTGGTTTGTAACGTTGAATTAATCTGCAAAGGTGTTATTACTCATTTGAAGGATCCTTTGTTCTGGCTAAAAGGCCCACTGGTGATATTTCCAAACCAGCTTGTCCTCACTGGGAGTTGATCCCTAACCCTGCATCCAAGTCTCTGGAAACTGTTGTTCCCAGAAAGTTGATGGTATGAAAATAGCCCATCTCTATTTGTCAAGTTATGCGTCACAACGTTCACAATCCATAAATGCCACAGGTGCCGCCCTCATTTTAAAGGCAAATGAGTGTGCTGGCACATTTAGGGTTTTTATGAGTTATGAAAGGGATGGTGCTTTCCTTGTTTAGTTAACTGTCTTATGCCTACTCTTTTCTGTTTTCTTAATGATGGAAAACAGAATTCTTGTTAGCTGTAGTTTACTGTATAGAAAAATTATATATCTCTACATATATAATTTAATTTCAGGATCCTCTATTTTTTAGTATAATTTTAAACATAACATACTGATTTCTTATTGTACTTTAGAATATATTTAGCCTCTTGGAATTATATATCAGTGAAACAAAGGGGAAATTTTTCATAAAAAATGAACTGAATAAATTTTGCTTGTCTGATGTAGTAGGGTGATGACCCGTTTCCTCTTATCACCCTTTGTCTGATTGGCCAGGAAAAATGGAAGCTTCATGAATTATGGGAGGAAAGGTCTGATGTTTTTATTGTATCTCTGTTCTTCAGTTGTTCATCGGCTCTCAGTGAACTTTTAAGGTGTCTTACTGGGTATAAATTATTCGGCTATTCACAAATGAAGTGGACTCTAATAGGTAGCACCTGCTTTCAAATCGTCTGAACCTCATTGTCCCTCAGGTTTTTGGATAAGGCCAAGTGTAGACTGTCTACACATGAGCAGAAAAGAAAAGAGCAGAAAAGGTCAAATAAATTCAGAGACAGGCAAAACCAAGAAACTTTGTGGGTCTGGTGGACAGAGGTATAAGTCAGCTGAGATCTTGAAGTGATAGAGCATTCTTAGCATGGAGGGATGTGCCCGTGGCCATGAGGCCAGACCACAGGGGAATGCCCATAAAGCGGGAAGAGTTCCATTCCTGGCGTTTGAATTCTTATCCAACACTGTTGCTAGAGTCTCACTAGCGGAGGTCGATTATAGAGACAAAGTTTTGTTTATCTGTTTAGAACCTTCTTAGGCGTGTTGCTAAGAGCCGTGGTTGAGATTATGTCTTCGGTGGCTTCTGGATTCCTCTTAGAAACGGAAGGAAAGCCGCGGTCACATCCACGCCTGTTCATCTGCCAGGTGCTGAAAGAAGTGAAGGATCAAGCTTTTCTTAAATTTCAAATGACAGTAGCAGTCTTGTCCCCCAGGAGGCCTGGGGGACCTCGGCGTCCACAGTGGGGACTAATTTAGATTGTTTTGCCTGGCTGCTGGAAGGGCACAAGAAGAATTCAGAGTAAGATGTCCTGAAGTAACCTTAAAGGAGAATAAAGCAACACATTTCTTTCTTTCACACCCAGATGCACAACAGGGCAGCTTCAGTGAGCAAAGCAGGGTAATGACTTGCCTCTACTGCTCTGCCTTCGTTTGGTTTAATTAATTAATTAATTAATTAATTAATTAATTAATTAATTAATTAACTTTACATTCCAATTAGAACTTCCTCTCCCTCTTCACCCCCATCGGTTCCTCCCCTCCCCTCCCTTCCCTCTATGCACCCCCTCTCTTTCTTCTCAGAGAAGGGGAGACCTCCCGTGGGTATACACACACCTTGTCGTATCAGGTAGGACTGGGAACATCTTCTTCTACTGAGGCCACCCAGGCCACCCAGTTAGGCGAAAGGGAACCAAAGGCAGGTGACAGTCAGAGACAGCCCTGCTCCTGAGGTTAGAGGTCTCACATGAGGACCAGGCTATACATCTGTTATGCCTTTATTTTTTAAAGATATTTTACGCAAGCAATATGTGAAAATTGGGTATCTCCCTGTCTCCCTTCAGAGGCCGATTTAAGAAGATTTTTTTTTTTTTTTAAATCACTCCCTATCTTTAGTGTCTCTAGGGTTTTGATACCAGACAGGGCCTTCTCTCACTGTAGACCTTTGTACCGGGAAACTTCCTCTCCTCTGGTGCCTATTAATTTACTTTTCCCCTATCTTCCAGAGAGTAATAATTTGGGGCTGGGGTATAAGCTCGGGTTTGAGCCACAGCACCACATTAAAAACAAACACAAACAAACAAAAACACACACTCCTGGGTGTGACAGCACAGGCCTGTAATCCCAGCAGTGGGCAGGATGGAGGGAGTGTGGGGGAATCGGAATTTTTAAGACATTTTTAGCTAATATATCAAGTTCAAGGCTAGCCTGGGCTATGTGAGGCTGAGGAAGACAGTCATGGTGGGGAGACAGGAAGAAGAGAACCCTAGGTAGGCTTGCTGCCTCTGGGCTGTTATCCCCCAGCCCCTGTGTTTTATTCTCCTTACTGGAAGATGGTTTCTTAGGACCATATAAGAAAGGAGGATGGAACGCATGATTCTCATGCTGATCTGGCTGTGTTCTCCGGGCCTGGTGTAGACACACCCCTTCTGTATAGAACAATACATGGAGGGAGTCAGGGGTCGTCATGTTCTTTCTGAGGCCAGGATGGGATTTATTGCCCAATACTGGACTCTCTTCTTATGGTTTCTCTGTAGAGGATAACAAAATATGTTGAAGGAAAATAATCCTAAATATTTTTCAGAAGCAGATTTTCTATAAATGCAGGATTCATAGAGGGTTAACAGCCTACATTCTGGCAGTTTGGGAATGATAGTTCTTTTTAAAAAAAATGGTGTCTTCCTCCTATACAAGAAAATTTAATAATCTCCACATTGAGGAGGCTCCCCAGCTCTCTTTTCTTGGGGCAGGGTCTCATTTTGTACCGCAGGCTGCCCTCAAACCCATGGCAGTCTGCCTGTCTAAGCCTCCCAGTGACAGCTGTAGGCATGCACCCCCGTATCAGGCCTTGAGGCTGTTTTCTAAGCTTGCTTTTGTATATGCCCCGCACGACTAAGCCGGTCAGGTCATGCTATGTTCCGTAAGTAGATTATATGTATGGAAGAATACCTAGCGTTTCTAGAGGATGTAGGAATGGGAAAGTAGTTTTCGTAGAGAAAGCTTGACTTACATATTTTTTTTTAAAAGTCTCTAGCATTTCCTGCATAGTTATTTCCATTTTTGTTCATGAATTGCTTCTTGTTGGCTTGCTCGGAGATAGAATATTAGGAGCTGTGTGGCTGTGCATTCGCTTATTCATCCGATTCTCTATCCCTGTACATAAGAAGAGACTCGAAGGGGAGGAAAGGATGGGAGATTAGACTTACACTCCAGCTCTCCATAAACATTTTGAAATAGCAGAAAAGATGTTTAGACATATTCCATATTCCTTGGGAGGTAAGAGAATATGGTTTTATTTGGCCAGACATTATTTATTCATAATTCCTGAAAAAAAAAAAAACTACCAGGAAACAATGGAAGGTGCAGATCATTGCCTGAATCGTAGCCAGGAGGCAGTGATGGATCAGACAGTCTAGGTTTAGTTGCTGTGGATGTATGAGGCCAGGTAAAGCCTGAGTCTCTCGTCAGGTTAACGTTGTGGAGCCTACGAGATATATAGTACTTTTCCAGTCCTTTTCATAGCTTATGCCAGAATCATCTTAAAAAAACCTACTGGATTACTTCACATTTCTAGAATAAGTTGTATTTATGATGGCACTTTTTATACTCTCACTTGGGTTTTACTTGGAGCACCGCCATGGCTCTTTGGCCAAGCATCACTGCCTCCACAGAGCAAGAGAAAGGCAGGTGCTACACTGCTTGGCCATTCCTGGCTACCCCCGGAATAATGGGAACACCGGCTTAGGAGTCAGTCATCAATACTTTCTTGTTGCAGCTGGGTCTACAACTAGATGCCTCTGCTACTGGACGCCTCTGACTGAGTAATCCTGAGCCCTTGCACTGTCATTGAATCACTCATCTGGAGGACAAAGCCCTTGGCTTAAAACTAGGTCATGCATCCATGGCTGGGTTTAAATTGCTGTGTGTGTGTGGGGGGGGTTGGTTCCAGCCTCCACAGATGGATAGTCTCTCCTGATAGAGAGTGTGGGTGTTCATATTATATACCCAGGACAGAAAACTAAAATGGAGAAGTCTGTGTTAAGAGCATGTAACTCATAGATTAAAGATCAAAAGTTACATAGTCACCTCAGATTCCTAAGGAAGATGTGATGGATTTATCAGTTCTTGGTTGAAAATCAAATCAAAACAAAGCAAAACAAAAAAGCCAGAGAGAGCAGACAAAGAGAAACCTTCTGTTTGAAAGAGGGTATATTTCAGGGCTGTGCAGCATCCATCATGTTTGGTGAGAGTTTAGAAGAGTTCCGGTGGCCCAGGAAGAGAGGGACGTACAGCATATCCTGGGCTATCCCAGCAGCTAGCTAGCTAGCGACTGAGGTCCATGTCAGCACAGTAAGAAAAAAAAGTGAGTCAGCAGAGCCGTTCTGTAAAGGAAGAACCAGAATTCTTTTGTAAACTTGAAGCCATGGCTGGCCCCAAACACTCTTATGCCTTCCAGTGCTGTAGGTCAGGGTCCATGACCACCTAACACTTTGGGAGGGGGGGAGTTGAATGATCTTCTGGTGGGGGTCGCATATCAAATATCTCGCATAGCAGCTAATTTACATCATGACTCATAACAGTAGCAAAATTACAGCTAAGAAGTAGCAACAAAAATAATTTCATGGCTGGGGGCAACACCAGCTTGAGGAACTGTGAAGTGTCGCAGCATAAGGAAGGCTGAGAACCACTGCCCTAACCCGAGTATTTGTCTACCGGTCTCTCTTCCGAAGACCCTGGTGGAAGAATCTGCTCCCAGTTTAATTTTGGCTGTTGGCAGAAGCACTGTTTTGTGAGTGTGGGGTAGTTCCCTCTCGGCTGCCAGCTGGGGGGCTGCTTCAGCTCATCGTGACAAAACACCGCAAAAGGCAACTCAAAATGGGAAGGTCTTATTTAGGCTCATAGTTTCGGAAGAGATAGACTCCATCTCACCGGGGAGGCATGCAAGGGACAGCTGGTCACGTCATGTCCTTAGTGTGCCGCCCGGTTGGCCAGCGTGGCCCAAGCTGGGGTTCTCCGGGGAGGGTGGCTCAGTTGAGGAGCCGCCTCCGCCAGATTGGCCTGCATGCAGGTCTGTGGAGGCCTGGTTGACGATTGATGCAGAAGGGCCCAGCCAACCGTGGCTGGTCCTGGGGTCTACAGGAGAGCACTGAGCAAGCCAGCCTGCAGCATTCCTCTGCTTGCTGGTCTCTACTTCAGTTCCTGCCTCCAGGAGTTCATGCCTTGGCTTTCCTTAGTGATAGAGGGAGCATGCAGGCCAATGAAGCCCTTTCCTCTCTATGTTGCTTTTGGTCAGTGTTTAGTCACAGAAATAGAAACAGAGAGAGGCTGGTGCGTAACTTCTCTCCTTCTCTGGACCCAAGTCTTGACCGCATGAATCGTCCTTCCTCAGTTTAACCTCTCTGGCCATGCTCTCACAGACGTGCCCAGGTGTTTCCACCGTCCTTTTAAATTCAGTCAGCACATGGCTTCTCAGTCAGTCTCCTCTGTCTTTCAAATGACAAGGACGCTTGGAGTCCTCAAGCATGCACCTTCCCTTTCTGCTAGAGAAACAGCTTTGCATGTTGGGCACTGACTCACCAGTAGGCAGTTTCTCCTGTCTCAGTGTCACTGTACCACCTCACCCAATGGCTGGGGTGGCATCATGTTCTGAGGTTCCAGAGGTGATGACAGGACATGTTTGCTTGGGGAGAGGACTGGTGCCTGACACAAAACCTAAGTAAAAATTTATGACGTATTGTGTGTGTGAAAACTATCTTGAAGCATGTCTTAGTTACTATTGCTGTGATGAAACATGAGCAAAAATAAGTTGGAGGAGGAAAGCGTTTATTTGGCTTATGCTTACACCTCCATCAGTGAAGGAAGTCAGGACAGGAACTCAAACAGGGCAGGAATATGGAGGCAGGAGCTGATGCAGAGGCCATGGAGGGGTGCTGCTTGCTGGCTTGCTCCCAATGGTTTGCTTAACTTGCTTTCTTATAGAACCTCCGATTTCCAGCCAAGGATGGCCCCACCCACAGTGAGCTGGGCCCTCCCCCATCAATCACTAAATTAAGGAAACGCCTTACAGTTTTGCCTGCAGCCAGATCGTATGGAGGCGTTTTCTCAGTTGAGGTTTCCTCTTCTCAGACGACTGTAGCTTGTGTCAGGTTGACATAAAGATAGCCAGTACGAAGCATGTAACAGGAAACCCCTTGATTTTACCTAGTAAATACTGTGTCACCTCCACTGCGCTAATTTCCAATTCCTAACATTATTTATTTGTTTGGTGTTTGGAGACAAGATCTCCTCAAGGAGCCCTGGCTGGCCTGGAACTCGCTTTGTAGATCAGGCTGGCTTTGAACTCACAAACATCTGTCTGCCTCTACCTACAAGTGCTGGGAATAAAGGTGTATGCCCACTGTGCGCAACCCCAGAATTTTTTTAAATTAAGTTTTCAAGGTGATTCTAAACTTCTCATAAAGAAAACTAAGAACTGTCAATGACAATTTTGAAAAATATTTTAGATATCAAGCAAAGTCTATTAAATTTATTAAAATATTAGAAGCATTATTCTTTGAATGTCTGTGGGAGAGAATTGGGACTTTGGGAGAGGATAAATGAACTTCAGATCCTAAAAGGAATCATGACTTTTGAGTAAACAATGGTACATTTTTTTTGTCCATTTGGAAACAAAGTTAGGCCTTATTCCAAGCACAAAAAATAATTTCCAGATGGAGTGAAGAGTTAATACACTAAATAAGATTGTGTATTTATTTAAAGTCTTTAAAGTACCAAAGGTTCAGCTCATACACCAAGTTAAGGGGTACTTAGCCTCATGCTAGAATATGCAATTGGCTGGAAAGTACATGCAAATAAGCTTCTTTTTAATAAAGTCAAGGAAACAGAAACCAAAACAGTCCCCCTTTGCCATGTAGCCCCTATTCCCCTCCCCATATCAACCCAAGCTTTGGCAAGGATGAGGGAACATGCATTTTTACCGAATGAATTATAATGGTCTTCTTGGCAGTACCCACTCTAGTTTTAAGTATGATATTCTTCCATTGAATAATTTCATTTCCAGATGCTTATTTCAGAGAAATACATAGGGAGATGAGCACTAAGAGGCATCTACTGGACATGCTGCTGTTGTTATAACAGAAGCTGCTCGGCAATGTAGAAGTCCATCGTGGAAGGGTTCTTCTCTTTAAATAAACAGTTTAACTTGAAGGGGAGGGGGGAGCAATTTAGTTGAAGCAGTGTAATTTAGAGATTTTGGGGATTTGTAAGAAGGACTGTCTTTTCCAAGTGTGTAATTTTATTACTTCTTACCATAATCTATTTTCTAAAAGCCCTGTGGTATGTATAGTTTAACTGATATAGTTAAGCACCTAGTGGTAATTGTCCAAGAGAAGAAGCGGCAATTGAACCAGAGCCCTAGGAAACAGTGAGTGAACTGGGGATTTCTTTCACTGCCCAATTACACCTGCCCATGACGAGGCCATAGAAAGAGAAGATCTGACTGATCCTCCTCTCATGCTATCCAAATGGATCATTGTCAAGACCAGCGTGGAGCGCTGCTTGCTGACTGCACATTTCTTGTATTCGTAAATAACTATATAATATGTAACACAATAGGAAGCCTGAATCCAGGGCCTTGCTTACACATTGCATGCGTGTTGGGAGGGAGAGAAGACAGAGTAGCTAGCATATTTATACAGGTGCCAGTGCTTAAAATGCAGCCCAAAGAAATGTTATCTTCCTCTCTGTGCTCACGTGTAAGAGATCAAGTGAAATGTCCTCACAAGGGCTTTGCAACATATATTTAGCAGCTTTAGTCCATGGATTTATGATTTGAGGATTAAAAAAAATAAAAAGCTTTGGCTATTTAATTTTATGGGTTTTCTGTTTTAGATGTTTGTGAGAGTACCGGTGTATGTAGAAATCACTTCTTAAAAAACTTTCTGTTGGTTCTTTGTGAATATCACATCATACACCCCAATCCCATTCATCTCCCTGTCTCTCCATATCTGCCCTCTGCCCTTGCAACCTCTGCCCTTTCCAAAGGAAAAAAAAAATAAAAACAACAAAAAGAAGGAAAAAAAAAAACATAAAAGATCTTTCTGTGGAAGTGTCCGTGTGTCATGGTGTGTCCCACAATATTCCTTTTTACCCAGACAGCTTCACTTGCAAATGTTCATTGCCTCTGGCTCCTGCTACAACAATACTGGATCCAATACTGGATCCTCACTGGGACTCCTCTTGGATATCCTGTTGTCCTGTGTCTTGGAGATCTTGCAGCTTTGGATCTGCAGGACCAGCCTTTTCATGCAGTCCAGTAGTTCATAGATGGGATAGATGTTGGGGTGAGCCAAGTCAAAGCCCCGGGTCTGAGCCTGGGTGGTGACTCTGTTGTTCAACCTGCCAGCTCTCCCCATTTGCCCCATAGAGGGGTGGGTCCAGCTTTTCTGCTTGTGGAAGCTACACTCCTGTACTCATACCATTGGAGTCAGCTCTCCTGCATCCATGCCGCCAGGGCTAGCTCTCTAGCTCTGCCCCGATTCTCACCTATTCTCACACCCACCTGTTCTCACACCACCAGAGTCAGCTCTACTGTGCTGCCCAGGTGAGGTGCTGTGGGGAGATGGGTGGAGAGGGAGAGGGGAAAGAGTGGCTCTCTCCCAAGTTCTTCAGCCAGTGAGGGGTGGGGCCAGCTCTCCTGTGCTGCCAAAATGAGGGGCAGGGCCAGCTCTTCCACATTCACGCCCTCAGGGCAGGCTCACCCACTCCCATGCCACCAGGGCCAGCTCTACTATGCTGCCTAGGCAGGGTTTGGGGTGAGTGCTGGATCTGGTGAGATGCAGGCCCAACTCTGCACAGTCCTTGAACTTTAAGATGGCTCTAGGAGGCAGCCCAGACCAGGGATATCCCCATGGCCTTTGGTGGTAGCATGGGCCATGAACAGCAACACAGACCCTTGCTACTGTAGGACCACAAACTCAAACATGGCCCTCGGTGGCGGCATAGACTGCTTACATCAGGCTGATGCTCACTATCTTTGTGTCTCCAGTTCTTCCTCTCTTCATAGTACACACATTCCCTTCTCTTTTTTGCCCCATCTCTCTACCAGATACTTGCTTATCACAGTGATAAGCCTCTGGTATCTTTTGTACATACTCCAGCCTGTCTCTGGCTGTCTTCAGCCCGTCCACCACCACTTGGCAACTGGGCCTCTGGGTGTCTTTCATGTGTGCCACTATCACATGGTAAATCACTTTTCAAATGGAAGATGGATGGGAATTCTTAAGCTACCATTATGCTTAATGAATCTATTAAATGTTGTTTACAGAGAGGGCTACCTTCATTTAGAGGAACATTTTGGGGCTGGAAAGATGGGTCAGAGGTTAAGAGCACTGGTTGGTCTCCCAGGTTCAATTCACAGCACTCGTATGGTGGTTCACAACTACCTATAATTGCAGTTCCAGGACATCTGATGCCCTCTCGTTGGCTTCTGTTGCCACTAGGCAGACAGATAGTACACAGGCACACACGAAGAAAAAGCACCTATACACATAAAATTAAAAAAAAAAAAATAAAGAAGCACTTCATCCTGCAGATAATTGGTAGGCCCATAGTGGAAGGGGCTTGTATTAATTTAATGCTCCTAGGGTTTAAGGTGATTTTTCAGAGGCCATTTCTTTAACATGCTGTGATTTTAGCACACCTGTCTTTGTAACCGAGGGAAAGCCTGGAGAGAACAGCGTGGTCTAGCAAGATTCTCCCCTGAGAGGGCAGCTCATCAGAGATGAGGATGTGATTGTGTCCTCATGTGAGAAAGATGCGACACCTTGTTAAAAAGCAATCTGTGGCTTATTTTGCAGAAGTCGACAAAAGGTTCCGTTGTCCTTGACCATGTTTTCCGTCACATAAACCTCGTGGAGATAGATTATTTTGGGCTGCGATACTGTGACAGAAGCCATCAGACAGTGAGTACAAATGACTTCATGTTAAAATTGTCTGGTTATAAATCTCTGTCTCTGGCCTTTCTGGGTGTGATTCTAGGTGGTTAGGTTTTTTTGGAGCTGAAAATGACTTTGGAAACTTCACTGTCCTTTTCCCATGATCATTTCTTTTACTTTTTCCTTCTCACAAAAGTCTATAGAGTTGCTGGCTTCAGCACTTCTCTGTGTGAAATTCTTTTTGCAGGTGGCTCATGTGGCTTCCATTTTTGCTACCATCTTGCAGTGAGGGCTTTTCCTGTGTGCTGGTCCCTGTCTCGCTGGGAGGAAAGAGTCTCTGGAAGGGGCAGATTGCCTTTTAAGAAAGGAGATGAGGGTTGGAGTGATGGCGCAGCAGTTAAGACCACTGACTGTTCTTCCAGAGGACCCAGGTTCAATTCCCAGCAGCCACATGGCAGCTCACAACTGTCTGTAACTCCAGGTTCGAACTCCCTCACACAGACATACACACAAGCAAGACACCAGTGCACATAAAAATAAGTTTAAAAAAAGAGAAAGGAAATGAGTAAAGAGAATATGTGTGTCTCCTGTCCCCTATCAAACTTTTAAGAGTGGGCTGTCATAAAAGAAAATGGGTGTAGGTTTCCATTCTTCAGCATGGGACAGTAGAGACAGTAAAGACAGTCTATCATTTCCTTCCAGTGTCAGCTTGTCCACTGGTTAGCTCAGGAGACAAGCCTGTCTGCCCGGAAGGTGGAGCTGCTGTGAAGTTTGCCACACTGGGAAGACTTTGTTGGTGACAGACTTTGAAGGATGAAGGCTGTCTGTTTAGTCTAAGGAAGATTTGAGCTTCAGATAGGTGAAACCTAAAATGCTCGGAGGCTTATCTTGGAACTCTCCGGACTGGCCCATTTATTTCTCATCCTGTGCAGCTGTGTTGAAATGAAGAGTTCTTCCTCTCCCCTTCAGGTGTTCTGGGCTCCCATGGTCATTTGGGGATTAATGGCCATAGGGATTCCTCAGGCTGAGAAGAGGCAGGCAAGTGGGGTGCTGCCAGCCTATTCCATTTCACACAAGGATTTCACAAAATAGTGAACACTGGGGATTTCGGTCGATCTGCATAGAAAGAATGGCCTTCTCCAAGGCAAATAGGTATTGGTGTTCATTTTGACAAGGTACAGACATATTCAGAGATTCACTGAATTCTGTCCCATATGGGCTGCAGGTCACAGACTAGAACTGTAGACATGTACAGAATGAGTCAACTCCAGGCTTTAGAAGGTACCTCAAACCGTGTTCCTACTGTATTAGTAGTACTTTCCTAGTAGAGACAAGTACCGTCCCCTGACTGACGCCAGACCCTGCCTGGAAAGATCAACTGGCTTGCTAAAGCCACACGGACCTTATCTGCTTGGAGGATGTCTCGATGACAGGTATCCTCATCTGTGAAAGGGGGAGTCTGGACAGTCAGGGGGATGATGTAACGATGGAAACGGATGTTGGGGTGGCACATCACCAGAGGAGGTCTTTGAGCCAGGGAATGCAGGTGGCCTCTAGAAGCCGGAGAGGAGGGGAGGAAATGGCTGCCTTCCTAGAGAGCTGTTGGGAGGGATGCTAGCTGCCCTTATCCCATCTTATCCCAGTAAGATCCATTTTGGACTTAAAGCCTCCAGAATTAGAAGGTAATACATTTCTGTTGTTTTAAGCCATCAAGTCTATGGCAGTTTGTTGCAGCAGCAGGAAACCAATCCCCGTGGATGTATGGGGGAGAATTTCATTCTTGCTCGCTCAGTGAAAACGTAAGACTTTCTAGTGTGGGTTTTCACATCCGGCCGATGCCTGCAACACTAAGCCGTCTGGGCGGTGAGATCTTGTACCCTCCATGCGGACGTTATAGCTACATGTGTGTCACTGGCGTGCGAGCGGTGTTGCTGCTTCAGAAGCGCGTGGGTTCCTTGCCGAGGGAGAGGGATGGTGAGATCTGCTGGCAACAGGCACCGAGTTAGAACTGTAGCCCAGTCTTCTTCCCTGTAAACATTAAGGATCTGAAGATATTCAGAGGACGGAAGCAACCAGGCTACTTCTGAGGATCTCAGAGACCGTTGTAAGTGGAGTGTGATGAGGTGGAATGGCTGTCTGCTGCTGGAGTCACAGACATCTTTGAATCCCATATCTCTTCCCAGTAAACGGTTACGTTCCTTAGTGCACTTAACTCCTAATATCTGTATGACTCTTTTTTGTTTTACTGTAACGAAACGCCTGAAGCTGGGTAATGAATAAAGAAAGGAGGTATGTTTAGCTTACAGTTCCGATGTTCTTTAAAGGCAAGATGCTGGCATTTGTTCATCTGGTGAGGACTGGGAGAGATCACATGGCAAGAGAAATGGGAGAGACGAGGAGAGAGCATGATTGCTCATTTGTAACAGCCTTCTCCAAAGAGCTAACCAAGGTCCCAGGAGAGCTATAGCACTTCCTCCTGGGGGGGCAGCTCCTTCAGTAATCTATTTCCCACTGTTAAAGGTTCTGTGTCACCTCCAAATACTGCTGTACCAAGGAGCAAGCTTTCAATGCACGAGCACCTGGGTGGCAATTAATTGTGTTCAAACCAGAGTAGAAGCCTGCTCTGTATTGAAACTAAAGTGCCTTTGCCCTCAACTCTCAGGAGTGTCATGGTACCAAAGCAGATTTTCACAAAAGGTCCCTGTAGATTAGGCGGCACAGAACACGTAAATGGCTTTCCTGTGGGAACTAGTGCGAGAGAAAGCAACGCTCACTGTCTTTCATAAAGCAGGAAGAAGGGTACAGTCTGAAGAGAAGAAGAGAGAAAAATCTAATAAGGTCCAGATTCCTAAACATCCTTGGGAAATTTTAAAAGATGCGTGTGATGACACTGACTCAAGTAAGGATAGCCATGGTATCCCAGCGCGTCTGCTGGCTCTCACAGTAGTAGCAACACCGTGTTGTCTCTCAGGGTCAAAGCTGAGACTCCTTTCCTGATTACTCTTTCAGAGGCAGAAGCCATAGATAGCTTCTTGGACCTTTTCTCGTAGATGGAATTGACTGGCTCTGAGGACCATGCTTGTAGACCCACTGTGCTCTGACTTGAAGTGAAGGAAGGAGGAAGATCAAGCACTAGGCAACAGTGACGTGGGTGTCCTCTTCCTACAGTGGACTGGTCCTTGCCTTCACCAAAACAGTCGTAAAGAACTTCCTGTTCCTGCCCTGCTCCCAGACACCACCTTTTCCTCCCCTGTCCCAGGGAAGAGGCCCAGTAGTACCCCCACCCTTTCTGTGGGAGCTCTGACTCCCTTCTCTGTTCCTTCTCTACCAGCAGGGTGGGTTATGCCCAAGCGTTAGAAGCAAATTCTGAGATCTCATGTGTTCCTTATCATCTCATAGTCCGTCTTTTTCTTTTTCACATCTTTTGTGCTGCAGCTGCCGGAGGCCTTCTTAGCCCTTACAAAGAACCCCTTGCTGCCTCCCTGACAACAGTGACGTACTCTCTCACTCTCTCTCTCTCTCTTTTTTGAAATCTTACTTTGTTGCAGTAACATCACAGCATCCCTGTTTTTCTCTTTCCAGACTTTATTCTGATTATTCTTTACGATCACTCTTCCTCTGTCTATTCCAGGAAACATCGAGTTTGGCCTTTTGTTTGTTTGTTTGTTTGTTTTGCTATCATGTTTTATGGGTGGGCCTCATGTATATAGCAGGCAAGCTCTCTACCACTGGACTGTATCTTAGCACAAATATCGCCCTTCATCAGGATTTTATCTTTGATTCCCCGAGTGCTGACTCTGCAGAGGCTCATGCCTGTAGCGCTCCCTCCAGATGTTCTGGGGTTGAAGGTGACCTTATCCCCTGAGCACGGGCAGGCGGGCTCCACTCTGCACTCCGCTTTGCATCCAGATTCTGCATTTTGCAATGTAGGTGAGATTTCACCTGCTGTATACGTTGAAAAATACTTATAATGACTGATAAATGTTGCAAAGGAAAAAGATGGTCATACTTGGTTACACATGGAATTTCCCATCTGGGGCATCTTTGGGAACATGATAGAGGAACAGAGGTTAACGATGAGGTAGGAAAATCTACTCAGTGAATTCTCTGACCTTGTTTGTAATGATGGCATGTAAGCCATGTAGTGGCCTGGGAAGAGTGAGGACAAAGCAGATGGAGGGGGG
>NW_026596069.1:2682124-2695858 GCF_907164565.1 Psammomys obesus
CCCCCCCAGCTCATCCATGGAGATTCCTGGCAGATGCTCACCCTCATTAGGAGAAAATGGTCTTTTCTGGATATTACCACCAGTCGAGGCCTTAGGAAGATTTCTGAACTCAATTATGAAAATGACAAGCACTCCACAGTTCCTGTATGTTAACTAATGTGCTTCCAAACCACACCTGTGCTCAGGAGCTGTTGTCGGGACCCCTGCTGGGTAATAGGGCCCTTCCACCCCTTGCCTGGTGTGGTACCAGCTCCCGCAGCTCCTGAAGCACAGTTGTTGGCGCTGGTGCACGGAGACATTTTGCTCCTTGGGAAGTGGCTGCTCCTTAATTTGAATACTTATACTCTCACTAATTTCTTTGGGAGTTCTTGAAACTGAGTTTTAAAATACACACCGAGAATTTGGGACTAGGCCGTAACAGGCAGAAATAGGTTTGGTAAATGAAATTAACTCAATGTAAATATCACCTTCTTGTCACCCAGGAGGCCAAGTTCTTCCTGAAGTGCAAAGCCTTATCATTTGCATCTGGGCGGAGTGATCCGTGTTTCCAGTGAACAGTGAAGTCTCCTTCTCCATAGGTGGAGTGGTAAAACAAGGCGTTGTTTTTCTTCCGGCTTTAGGGGTCAGGCACCGTCGGAAGCCGAGCTGAATTACCTGCGGATTGCCAAATCCCTGGAGATGTACGGTGTTGACCTCCATCCTGTCTACGTGAGTAACATTTAATTAACACAAAATATTTTAAGCGGATGACATTTTTGTTAAAAAGTCAGAGGGAGTCCCTGAGGGAAGCTGCAGTCCTCTCGTTCAGCAGGCAGGCGATGCCTCCTCCTGTGCTTTTCAAACCCAGAGCAGCTCTTACAAGGATTAAACCCTAATGAGTTTTGCATGAAAGTCCGTGATCTTATTTCCATGTGTAGAAAACAATTCACTGGGCTTGCAAACACAGTCTGGATTACAGCTCCAAAGGGCTTAGCTAAATGTCAAGACAGTTTAAAAAAATCAGTCTGTAATTGATGATATCAGGCAGAAAATGGGAAGATTTTTCTAAAAATGGATTTTTATGGCAGAAAAACAAAGTTTTTGCCAGGTAAAGTGGGTGTTGGACAACAGTCCCGGTGCAGGGGTTGGTGGATCTAGGTTGTGTCGACAGGAGAGTGACTGAGCGGATAGAAATAGTTCTGTGAGTTTTCTTCAGTGGCTGTGGAAACCTGCCAGTGAGTACGCATCAGGCCTGTATCAAGGGTTCTAGAGCCAGGCCCTCCCCCCCGACATTTCTCTTTGACTATGGCTGCCCTACTTTCGCTCCTGCATTCATTTTCTAGCATGTCTGTAGCTCATTAGTGTTTTCTAAGACAAGAGAGTACGCTGCTTATTAATTCAGTTAGTCATTCAGGGTCTTGCTGTGTAGCCCATACCGGCTCCAGCTTCTCTTGTCTGTGCCTGTGGCATGCTGGGATTCGGGGCCTGTGCCATTGTTCCTGATTCATATTTCCTTTAGAGTTAGAAACATTCTCCACTGCACATTAGCGTGTCAGTGGAGGTTACAGAAGTTCCCTGATCATAGATACCGGGCTCACTGGAGAATGACAGGCTCCCCACTTTAAGGGTACCTCTGAGATCTGGGTAGCAGAGTCCTGTAATGGCGTCACCATAGTCCCAGGTGGATGCAGGACCCTCCCAACCTTTAAGAGCAGCCTGGACTGCGTAGTGAGCAATGAAAGAAGGGAAGAGAGAAGGACGAATCTTACAGACTCCATGAAGTAGTTGCCTTCTCCCCTGCCGCCCCTGCTAATCTTGGTAGGTTTGTGGGTGTTTAAAAAAAGACACCTCCTGGGAACTCTGTAGAGGCTTCTGCAAAATGCTGTGATGTTTGTCTTGATTCATAATCAAGTTTTTCAGCTTTGGAGAGTGGTAGGGTTGAGAACCTAGAGGAGACAACCAAGAGATGTTAGGCCTTCCTTCCCTCTGAGGAGGAGTTTCTAGAGATGAAAGTTGGCAGTGAATGGATCTTTCCAGAACGGTTGTCTTCTGCTCACAGGCCATTCAGTGGACAGCTCTGTGTAAGTCCTTGGTACCCACGTGGACTGTGGCTCTGTCACTTGGGGTCCTGTCTTATTACTTGAGATTTGTTGTTGCCTGGAGATGAAAGTTCTCCAGGATTTGCGAGAAGAGATCATGCTTCTCAATTTTGGGACAATCTTAAAATTACCAGTGGAGGTAGGAAGGGCTGTGATGGACCCCAGGAAACCAGAGCCTCTGTCTGCATGCAGCTACCTAAAATTTCTCATGGTAAACTGGGCCTCAGCTGTATCCACATCAGAGGGCAAAACCAAGACAAACCATTTCAAAGCACCCTCGATAGAAGCCGGTGGGTCTCAGGTTGTGGCTACAGAATTGTTGGAAGCCCCTGTGTGTTTTCGACACTAGGCCTCTGTCGCTGGAGATTCTGAGATAACTGATTTGGCGGCTAGTCTTCATCCGTGTTTTAAGCTGCATGGTTCCACCTGGATCTAAGCGCCAGCGTGTAAGCAGCAGTGGGCTGTCAGTCAGTGTTCCTTTGAAGAGCTGAAATCACACGTGTAGATTGGTGCTAAGAAAAATGTTCTTATGGATTGAGAGGCAAAAGAGCATCAAATTAGTTACTATTCGCTTAGCCAGCTTTTGTTTGTTTATTTGATGCCTTTCGAAACCTAGTCCAATATTAATCCAACAAATTATATTTGCTTGGCCAATTACAGCTTTACCAGGAGCTTCTTTACGAATAGTATAATGGTTTTAGGAGTATATGTGTTTGTTTGTTTTTTCAGGGGGAAAACAAGTCCGAGTATTTCTTAGGATTAACTCCGGTGGCCGTGGTTGTCTATAAGAATAAAAAACAAGTGGGGAAGTATTTCTGGTAGGTAAAATGTGGGGACAGCGTTAGAGTTAAAGTTGTGTAACTGTATACACTGGGCTTTGGGGAGCTTGTGTGCCAACAGGTTTGGCAGGGAAAAAAAAAAAAAACTTGTATCATTTCAGTAGTGAGTAGGAAAGTGGATGGAATTGGTTATAAGTTTACGAATCTGCTTCGTAACTTTCAGTTGTGGTCATTCTGGGCTCTCTCGTCCCCGGAACCATATAATGGGCTTCCCCACCCCCGCTCATGTGTGCCAGTGGACCATATATTCGGGGCTAACTGGAGTTTTAGCTCTAACTGGGGAGGGAGTGGAGAGATTGGGGAACTGTGGCCCCAGTGTATGTCTGGAAGGTGGGACCCTGAAGGCCAGGGGATTCCAAGCTTGATTGTGCATTAGTGGAGAAACGGGAGGGATATCCAGAGCAGAGGACATCCCCAACAGCACAGAGAAGAGCCTCTATCTCTCCATCTTTGTCTGCTGGATGCCTCTCCGGCTTTCTGAAAAATGAAGTGTCCTGGGAGCGGCGAGCACAACGCTGTCTGCTTTGTTTTCCAGGCCTCGGATTACGAAGGTGCACTTCAAGGAAACCCAGTTTGAACTCAGAGTCTTGGGGAAGGATGTAAGTTTCTGCGGGCATATAGCTTTACTGCGGGGGTGGGGGTTCTCATCTGCTCATTGGGCACCTAGAAGGCATTGTGAAGTGAGGCAACCATGCTTTCTTCAGCTGCAGCCACGTGGAACCACGTTAACTATGTCACACACACATTTCTGTGGAAGGGATAGGGAAGTGAGTGAGGTAGTGGAGGGGAAAATGTCTTTTTAGTTTTTAGCAAGAGAAAACAAAGCTCTCTGGGCAGAGTGGGGAACAGAGTGATCTACCTGCATCATCTCCGCAAGCTGCTTTTCAGTCCTGCCTGCGAGGGAGGGATTCACCTAAGCTGCAAGGTGTAGACTGTGTGGAACTGCAGAGGCGAACCTTCATTTTGCTCTGAAGTAAACAAAGCAGCCTGCTGGGTATCAGATGTTCTTAACTTGCTTTGTGTGATAGACAACTGGGATGGAAATTCTGGATGCTTTCAAGGGAGACCAGGAGTCAGGGGTGGGGTGGGTGGGGGGATGAGCGGGTGGTGGGTAGCTGCTGACCTCATAGCACCTTGGCAAGTTTGGGCACAGGGCACAGCGTGTGCTTTCACAGGTACACACCTTCACAGGTCGAGTTTAGAAGCTGGTCAAAGATGGCAAGGGTGCAAAAGATTCCTTTCAGCCTGTCTGTGAAGATGCTGCTGTCTCTTGTGCTGTTAGTGCCACCCGTGTGGGATAATCAGATGAAAGGGTGTTGGAGGAGGAATCCACCCCTCTGCCTCTTTTGATTTTTAACTTCGTGCAGAGTCAGACCGAGTATGGCATTGAACTGGCCCCTTTTACTCTCTCTTCATAACTTCTTTTCTTAGGCAGGATCTTGGTGTGTTTTCTTGTTTTGACCTCTAGCTGGGCAGCGCAGGGTAGCCTTGAACTCACAGCGGTCCTCCTGCCTCAGCTCCCTAAGTGCCGAGATTACAGGTGTGTGCTATCACAACAAGCTTTGAGTTGACCTTGTTTTGGCGCTAGAAACACTTTAGGTATAAGCCTGTGCGTATGTGACCACACACGGAGCCGCTGCCACAGCGGAGCAGCCCTGAGGGCTGGGGACATGTGTCCGTAGCAGAAGGTTTCATATAGACCACTCCTCCTTAATATCTGCTAAGTGGCGAATGGACCGATTTTAGAGGCGTACCACAAAGTCTGAAGCTCTGATGCTATCCGTTCGTTCTTCCTCTTGAGCAGTGATCCTCAACCTTCCCAATGCCACAGCCCTTTAATTATTTTTGTTGTTACCTCATAACTGTCATTTTGCTACTGCTATGAATCATAATGTAAATATCTGTATCTTCTGATCATCTTAGGCGACCCCTGTGAAAGGGGTCATTCAGTCCCTAAAGGGGTCGAGGTCCAGAAGTTAAGAACCACTGCTCTAGGGCCAAACAAACAAACAAACAAACCAAACCAAACCAAACAAACAAACAAAAACCCAAACTAAACAACAAAAAGGATTTGGCTGTTCTTATTGATGAAATTAAAATTGGGTTTTGGAGTGAATTTATGGGGATGGGAGATTTTAGGCCTTTCAGACAATGGCTCCCCCCTCCCCCAAAGTCACATACAAGCTTTTAATTACATAGTTTCTTTTGGTGGGGCATGGAAATTTTCGCTTTGTTTTTAACTGCTAATTAGATATGCCAGTGCAGCTGAAAAGATACACTAATGTATGAGTAAATTAACGTCATTTGAAAAGTAGAAAAGTTAGTTAGCTGGATTTTGTAGTTTTCCCCCCTCTTTTGCCAAAGGGTTCACATGACTTAATGCAAAGAATCCCATCTCCTAAGTGCATTAAAAATAATGTTTTGTAGGGGTGCTTGGACTCCCGTGGAAGTGTTCCTGTTGTTTAGAATCTCCTTCCTCTTAAGCCTAAGTTATTTTTGTGAGTTCCTTTATCTATCTATCTATCTATCTATCTATCTATCTATCTATCTATCTATCTATCTATCTATTTATGTTTGTATATATTCCCCCTTTAAAATTTCTTCTGTTAAGAAATTGTTGAAGTCGCCAGGGTTTGAACTTTCGGCTTCTTGAGCATCTCTGTTACCAGCCAAAAGCAAGGGCAGTGAGGTTGATGCCATTGCACCACCTCCCAGAGTCCGGCTCTGTGACACCAGATACCAGCCGCTGGGCTTCCTGGCTTTGAGATGGAACGGATGTTCCCACTGTCCTGGGTTCTTGAAGCCTGCATGTGTCAGTGACCTTTAAATAAGGTGCCAAAACTGGTCAGTTACTATGGCAGCTTTTCTCCTTATAGCCCAGGCTGGCTGTGACCTTGAGTTCCTGATTGCCCTCTTCTGCTTTCCAACCGAGGGGGTTACAGGTGTGCAAACGCCATGCCTCGTCCTAAATTTGTTATTAAATAGGCACATTAATTTAACCAAAACATTTCTATTTCCTGAGTGTTCTTGCTTGCAGCGCTTTTTTTTTTCCTTTCTCTCTCCACCAGGGTTCCTCTCTGTGAGTCAGTGATTTGCATAATGGTAGAATTAAGTTGATTATTATGGAGGCCTAACTCTAATCACAGATTGAATTAAAAAGCCCCTTAAAACCCATCACCTGGAACAGTAATCTCATTCAGCTTGAAAAATGGCTGAAATGCCTAGTCTGCTGGTTTTCTGGTCTGCTGGTCTGGTTAAAGAGACTTCGCTCCGGGCGCTCAGGGCTTTGAGCCCAAGTTCAGAGACACTTTCATGCGCTATAGACACTTCAAAGTGCACCGTGGTTTAAATTGCACCTCACAGAAAAGATAAACTCTGAATAAAGGTTTTGCATAGTAATGGTATAGGAGATGGGAAACACAACCCTAAAATTTAGAGGTTGATTGTTAACATTTTGGTATGATTGCTTGTACATTTTTGGGGTTCTGCTAGTGTGAATGTATCACGTGTTTTTTTATACACATAAAGAGATACTTCCTGTGTGTATGGCTGGGTACATCTTTTTAGTTGTCCTTGAGATAGAGTTGTACTCTGTCAACTGAATTTGGCCTGGCATCATGTCTTCTTGTTTCTGCCTCCCAACTGCCGGAGTTGTAGATAAGGACTCAGCATGTGTGTGCTTTTGTACTTAGTACTGCGTCATAGAGGTTTTCCTTCTTGTTATTTCCGTATATATTTGCCTGGACGACGAGAAAGAATTGGGAGTGCTTTATGTACGATGCACTGTGATACGGAACTCAGCTAAGTTTAGTGTCCCAGGATGTAAGGTCAAAAGGCCCCTGGCAACCCAACCAAGTGGTAGTAGGCCCTACTGGCAGAGCCTGGGAGAGCTTTGCGGAGCGGAGGCAGGAGGTAATGCTGGCTGGGAGTGGTCACTGTTGGTCAGCCCAACAGGTTGGTTTGTGTACACGGGTCTCTTCCACATAGTGAATACTATGTCACTCCGGCCCAGTTCTGTAAACGCCCTAATCGTGTCGCTTGGCCTGATCATATCTTCCGTGCGCCAGGCCCCCCCCCCCCATATTGTGGGCTTTGATTAGCTCCCTTCAGAGAACTTCTTTCTCGTTTGTGAAGTGGATGTTGTACACTGTGCAAACACTATCTTACCACACTGAAGCCAGGCAGAGCTTTCTTTCATGCCTCTCCGCTGTTTGGCGGTGAGAGTCTTACTCCCTCCCGGCTGTGTAGTCACGGCGGTGAGGTTGGATCTATCTCAGGGTTTCACGTAGGATGGCCATCTGCCCTTCTTGTCTGTTAGGTCTGATCTGCTGGCGATGATGTCACCTAATTTCTCCAGTGTTTAATTCCTGGTGTGAGCAGCCCCACCCCCAAGGTAGGAATTAAGCGGTCCACAGGGATGCACGGTAAATCTGTGCACGTCTCTCCTTGTCAGAATTCCCCTGCATATTTAGCGTTTACCAAGCATTTTGTCTAATCCAGTCTTTTATGGCGATGATGGGGCATGCTGGTTTTCTGGTTCTCCCGTCCCCTTCACATTTCTTTTCAGACCTCAGCATTCCACTGTAGGCAAGAGCCCTACCCTCTCTGCCTTTCATTTATTCATCTGTTTTGACATGGACTGACCACTTTTTCCCCCTCAATGATTTATGATACATTCCTTCACCTAGAGGCTTTGATGTTCAAGAATTCCTAGATTTAATTAATAGGAGCCCCCCCACCCCCCAGTCTGACCTCTGTGCTCCTAAACCTGTCTCCGTCATTATGTGGTACTTTTTATTGTTATTGTCAATTTTGCCCCCAACTTACGATCACCCACAACTCTAAAGATCCATGGTTCCCGGCAGTGGGAAATGGTCCAGATCTTGCAGCAAGGGGCGATTACTACTTCTTGGTGACTTTTCTGCCTGAGCTTTTCAGTGGCCAGAGCTAGAGAATCTCTGCAAGCATACATTCAAACACTGCCCCAAATACACATACATGATGTAAATGTATACATATGTGTGTTTTAAGTGTATACTGTACTTGTATATAGTTTAGAGATTATGGGTTTGCATCATGCACGCCTCTTTCTTACCTTCCTCATGTCCTTCCTTTGGCCTTTAGAACCTTTGCTGCCAGCGCCTGCACATTTAGTCATTTGCTTATTCCTAAATTATGTATCAAATAGCTTTAGAGTTGCTTTGGTCGGAACACCGAAACTGTAATTCTTTCATCCACATGTGAGGACCAAGGACCTGTGCTGTCTTGTGTTCACAGTTTACTTGGCTCACCCTCCCTCCCTTCATTCCTTTCGTCCTTCTTCATTGCTGTGGTTGTATATACCCTCACAATCTAATTAGGTTTATTTATTTCCAGTTATGGTTCCTTGTGCCTTACATTCTTGCTTGCTTAAGTCTATGTTTTAAATATGTGGACGACTGACGTTCTTCCAGAGGTTGAAACTGTACAGAAAGATAAACTGAGAGGAACGTCGCAAATACCCGTGCTCTTTCAGGCCTTTTCTTGCTCGTCCTTGAAGCTATTCAATTTTAATCCTTTTCAGTTTGTTTTCCCCATGGCTTTTTTTTTGGGGGGGGGAAGGTAAGAAAAAGTGTGTGTGTGTGTGTGTGTGTGTGTGTGTGTGTGTGTGCGCGCGCGCATGCGTGTGTATATGTCTGCTGGGGTGGAAGCAGGTTTTGTAATATGCCGCTGAGCCTCACCTTCCCCTTGTTCTTACAAGCTTCAGTGGGCGTGAGTCCCATGCTGTATTCACCCCACTGTCTGTGCCGGAATGCTCAGGTATTTGAAAAATATTTTGTGTCCTTTCACCCATCTGTGTGTTTGGAGTGGCTGTGTGGCATCAGTTCTCTGGAGCAGGATTGTTTAGCCAAAGGGTAAGTGCCTATGTGGGTTTTCTGTTTCACCTTTCTGTTCATTCCTCCTCAACTGCAGTCTCCTCTCAGAGTTGCACAGTTTTGTGTTTCCACCCACGGCATGAAAGTACCTGAAATACAGAGTATGAAGTGTGTCCCTCCTCTAACATTTAGGCCCTGATGCCTTGTGACACTTTTGTCTTTCATAATTAAGGATGAGCTGCCGGGAAGTGCATCACGGCGTGCTGTGCTTAGGTTACACCATGTAAGTTCAAGGCCGCCGCTCACCAGCTAACTTTGGGAAGTTTGCTGTTAATGCCTCACCTGTGCCCCTCACCTGTCGTGAAGGGTGAAGGATGGGGGTAGGAATGGTGATGGATGGGGCCTGTATTGGTAATGTCTACCTGTAGGAGCCTTAGGAGACAAACTACCCGGTCCAAGGCTGTATGAGGCGAGCACGAAGTCTGGGCTTCTCACTTGTGCTGTCTTGGCCGCTGAGCCTCCGACAAGATCACCTTGTGCCTGCCACCCGTGCCTTCGGGTAGCTTGTGCCGGGCGGAGGGAAGCCCACATCTGTCAGCCCACGGTTCCTCTGCTTTATTTGTTACTGCTCTTGCTGACTTTCTCCGTAATTAAGATAGATTAAACCATTTTTTTTTCCCAAAAGGAGTAAAAATTTTAGAGCGGAGACTGTCCGCTACCATTAAATGTAAATAAATGGAATCACTCCATTAAAAGCTCGTGTCTTTCCAATGTCTATACCTTCGATCCAACAAATGCAACAGTGTTTCCTCATAGCAGTCGGCAGCACGTTACACACGCAGTCCTTTCCCCAGCCCTTGCTTTGGTTTTTTGGGTGCAGAATTGTCAACCAGGGTGACATAGTGAGACCCTGTCTCAAAAAACAAACAACGACACACGGAGAGAAAAACCCAAGCCAAACAAAGCTATGCGCGCTCTCTCTCTCTCTCTACATATATATATTTCAACATGAACATACGTGCATACTATACATACGAGTGTGTGTATATAGAGGAATGTTTGTATTTTCTATCTTTTCAAACTGGAGAAATTAAAATACACTTTTTTTTTTTTTTCTGAGACAGGTCGCCTTGGCTGACCTGGAACTAGCTCTGTAGACCAGGCTGGCCTCACAGAGATCCACCTGCTTCTGCACTGAGAATGCTGGGATTAAAGGCGAGTGCCACCACCGCCTGGCTTAAAATACACTTTATTAATATACGCAGTTCTTTGACCAGATTAGTTCTATAAACACCCAGTCCCTTGCCTAGTAGACATTGACAGTACGTCCGGCCACATTAAACTGTGAGGGATTACCCAGCATGCCCCATACTTATTTGACCACAGACACCTGTATTCCCATGCCTTAAGGCACTGGTGTTGTGAGAATTATCATTTGGGAGCAATATGGTGTGTAGAGACCAAGCTTGGCTCAGAAGAACAAGGTGAGGTACACTCAGGGCCTTAACATTTCATTCTGACTCCTCCTTTTCAAGTAATAACAAAAGTGTCATTTGAAAAAACTCAGGTTTCAACTTGGCGTGCCTTGAGGGAGCAGTAATGAAAAATATGGTGAAAGCCGTTAACACAGAGATCAGGCCCGGTGTCTCGGGTCGGCCGGCACGATTCAGGGTGTAAAGCAGCAGTTACTCGCTCGCAGACACCAGAAAAGATGGACTTTCCTGACGTATTTAAAATCCTGTAGATCTGCTGTGAGTTTCCAACCGAAAAATGCGTACGTGTCCCAGTTTTGCTGCTTGCCTTTGCTTTATCAGCGGTTGAGAAGGAAGTTATTTTAGTCATTTGTTATCTTGTTTCTTAATTTTTTTTGTTTCTCCCTTCATGCCTAAAGTAAGTTTAAAAAAGTACAAAATACTTATACAAATCCTGTTTAGATTGAATGCAGAAATACCCACTCTGAAGTGAGACCTGGGTAGGAAGCCTCTCTGCCAAGGGTCTTCAGGTATTTGTGGCACGACTCTGGCTTGCCATCCTTAGAAACACTGCTCTCTCCCGCTTGCCAGTGGCCTATGCAGTGTATGTTCTTAAAATGATGTCTGTTTATGGATTTCTACGTGCGAATGTTTGTGTATGTGGACACGTGTGCCAGAGTGCACATATGGAAGTCAGAGGACAACCTGTGGGAGTCTGTCCTCTCCTTCCTCGTGTGGGCCCCAGGGATTGGAGTCAGGTTGTCAGCATTTACCCACTGAGTGACCTCGTTGGCCACCCCTGGCCAGTATCTTGAGTTACTTCTGGTGACCTTGGATGTGGGCTTATTTAATAGAATTGCGAATACCCTTGTGCCCATAATTCCAGACGGCTAAGGAAAGGCAGACATCCACCTGTGACTGAGTCTCCATGGAAACAAGGAGAAGCCAGCTGAGCCCAGGGCCCTGTGACACAAGCTCTTGTGTCAAGAGCACAGGCTTGAGAGACTCTGAAAACCGAGTGGCTTCTGTTGCCTAAGTGGCTGTGTCCTTATAGTGTAAACTGCTTCAGTAATCCTGTCAACAGTGACAGCACAAGGAGCAAATGCTAAGCAAAATAGACACACACACACAAACACACACACACACACACACACACACACACCCTTCTTTGAGCTCACCAAGAGAGACTTCCAGCAACGATGAGCAAAGAGACCAAGAAAATGAATGGTGCTCGGTAGGGAATTTGTGGCTCTACTACAGGTTCTGGTTCTTACAAATAATTCAGTACCGACATGATTGTCCCCAGAGACCCCAGGGACAGTGACACCCACAGTCCATATTAGCTACAGATGACTTTTGGTTAACGTATGAACTAACAAGAGCAGACCCAGACAGCAGCATTTCTTGCAGCACGAGTGACTGGAGCTTTCAAGGTGTCTGAGGAACTTAGCAAGCCTCGGGTGCTGGGCTAGGATGGGTTAGCTGTCCCGCACGGTGGCTTTCTTCAACTGGGTTGCTGAGCGAGTGAGTGGGGATGTGTGAATGGCCACGTCTGATTTGAGAGGGGCCAGGGCGCCTTGTCGGCCTGTTGGTACCAGCCGTCCATGACAAAAGTACACAGAGTGTACTCGGGATACCTGGCTCTCGTTTTAGCAACATTAATCTTCCTTTGGTATCCGGATCATTCTGTCAGTAACTCGACAGAAAACAGGCAGCTCTTTTGAAGCCTTCTGTAAATGGGGAATGCGTTCATACTTGCATCTGTTCACAGCAGAGGTAATTAGGAGGTTCCCCTGTTCCTCTAATATGCCTGTGCCCAAGAAAAGCCAAATTCCAGCTGGATTTGAAGTGCCTTTTATCTTTTCATTAGTGATGATAGATTAAAGTATGTATTAAGAATTAGACATCCCTTGACCAGCTTTCAATAAGAAAAGCAAAATAATACAGGAACATGAAGGATAATATATATATATATTCCAAAGGAAAGTTTGAAATTAGGAGAAAAAAAAATTTTTTTTTCAAGACTGAATAATTTTAAATTTCCTCTGTACTTCTGGAAATTTGGGTTCTATGTAAATTAAGTTTTAGGTACTTAAACACCTCCTGGCTGGAGGCTTTTGCTGAAGTACATGTCAGAGACCTTGTTCCCAGCTGCTGTTTCCACAGGTGTTGAGGCCCCATGTACACCACCATGCCTGGTGCGTCAGGGAAGACGGCCTATCCCAGTGACGTAGGGAGAGGCAGCCTGTCCTGATGTATTTCCTCTCCCTTAGTGACTTAGCCCTGTAGAAGGCACTCTCGGGCAAACGGTGACATGAGTTCCCCAACACTGTGGTTAGCACAGTCCAGTGGCGGCCAGCTCTGGAGATGGGAACTGGGGACAGTGGCAGAACGGAGGGATTGAATTGTTACTGTGAATCACCTTGGGTGCCTTGTGCGCGTGCGTGCGTGTGCACGTGTGTGCACGTGTGTGTGTGTGTGTGTGTGTGTGTGTGTGTGTGTGTGATGGGAGCCTGAGATTTCTTAACCCCCTCCAGCCTCTGCTTTTCTCCAGCCTCCGTTTCTTTTGCTATTGAGGTAAAGGATTCTCTAAATTCACTGAATTTCCTCCTCATCTCTAATATTCATGATCCTACGTCTTATACAAATGTCACCACATACTCTCGCTGTGGGAAGCAGTAGCCGCCTTTGAAGCCCATTCCTTGTCCTGTCCGTGTCCCTTGAGACTTCTCTTTCCTGCCTTCTGATACCTTGTCTCCCAGCTCATTTTGACCCACCTCACAAGCGTCGTCCTGTGATTCACCTTCAACACCCACTCTCTCTCTTCTGGCCATCTTACGCATTCTCAGGGGACAGTGCTTATGTCAGGAGACGGGATCTCTCTTTTGAGTGAGGCGCCTGTGTGCTCACTGGCCTACTTGGCATTCTGTGGGCATTTCAACTTAATATCTTGGCCTGACCTGGCTGTCCATCATCTCATTTCCCTGTTTGCTATCCACTGACAATAACACCCAAACAGCAAGGCCGAGAATTCCCCTAAATGTCTTCCTTTCCCTCGTAAGATTTTGGTAGTGGGCTTTGCAGTAATGCGAACCTGTGGCCTGCGATAGGCTTCTGTCCTATCTCACATTTTACAAATACACTCCTAAGTTGACGGCATTATTCCATTTGGGTTTGGGAGGGACTTCCTGTATACAGTGTCAGATTCTTTGTTAAAATGGTGGACAGATATTCCAGTTACACCCCCCCCCCCCCGCATAGCCAATATTGTGTTTATGAGTCCACAGGGTGCTCATTCCACAGGATTGCTGTGTCTGTGACTGGTGTTTGGTTTTTAAATTTGAAGCTAAATTAACAGCCTATGGCTTCATAGAGCCTATGGTACTCGTTCTGTTTTGCTTTGATTTTCTCTTTAGCCATTTAAAATAGCATTTCACACAGAAACACACACACACACACACACACACACACACACACACACACACACACA
>NW_026596069.1:2695868-2744694 GCF_907164565.1 Psammomys obesus
CACACACACACACACACACACACACACACACACACACACACACACACGAGAGTTACTTTTACCGTGTTCTCGGTTTGTCACGTATCAAATAGCCACTAGATTAAAATGGCAATGGAAGGTTTTTGTGCACCCATCACGTGACACCGCATCTGCCACATCATTTAATTGTATCCACCTGAGGGTTCAGCGCAGCGGAGGATGCCGCTCTCACCGGTTGCTCCTGAGACTCCAGACAGAGGTTAAGGGCGACTTCTTCGTCCCTGAAGTGTGGGTTTGGGACTGTGTGTGGGGGCCTCTCCTCTTTCTTGGGAACTGAATTGCACAGTGTTTTGTGTGCACAGTGGCTGCTTATGGCGGGCAGTCTTGTAGGATTCCTGTACTGCTGTCTGGCTAGTCCACAGTCATGACGTGTTGCAGAAGGCCATAATAAAGGCAGCTGCACTGAGATTTAAATAGAAGTTATGTTTCATAATTGTAGCCAGTGGAAAGTAACTGTTGTTTGTTTGTTTGAGACAGGGGTTCACTATGTAGCCCTGGCTGTCCTGGAACTCAATTTGTAAACCAGGCTGGCCTGGACCTCTCAGAGATCCGCCTGTGCCATCACTGCGTGGCCTGGAAAGTAATTTTTAATACAGTCTTCCCCCAAAATAGCTCTATTTCAGTGTTAATCTCTGTTACTTGAGTTTCTGGTCCCTCACGGAGGGCTGCTGCCATGCAAAGAGTATTACGTGTTACGGCCAGTAATCGGTGTTCTCTCCCTGTCTCTTTCAGTGTAACGAAACCTCGTTCTTTTTTGAGGCTCGAAGCAAAACTGCCTGCAAGCACCTCTGGAAGTGCAGTGTGGAGCACCACACGTTTTTCAGGTGTGCTAATGGAACGGGTTTGTCCCCTGTCGCGGTAAATGAAGGTTGTGTTTGGGTTTTGTTTCTGTGAATGTAGAAATGTTTCTTTAGTTTATTTGGCTCCTTATCCTCTTGGTTGCACTGATGCTCATCATTCATGTGTGTGTGTGAACATCTATGTTTATACTAATGTTCTGGTAGATCCCTGCTTGCACCGTGAGAAAGATTCAGGGATAGTTTTTAGAAACTGTGAAAAGCTCAGAACCTGCCTAGCACCTGCGAGGTATGCCACCACACCAGCTTTTAAAAATAAATCTTAGTAGCTGACTGTTATTCCTCCTAGTGTGTGGAATAAATAAAATATTTTGGCTATCTCTATTAAATAGTTCCCTGTATATAGCTTTGTGTTCAAATGTTGTATAAGCACTTGTATTTACAAGTCTTTGGTTTTCTTTTTAAAATGAATTAGAATGCCAGAAACAGAGTCGAATTCATTGTCAAGAAAACTCAGCAAGTTTGGGTCCATAAGTTATAAGCATCGGTACAGGTAAATGACATTTTTCCTTCCTTGGGGTTTGTACATGTAAATAAATTTTTAATTCAGTTATCTACATATAGGCATAATGAAATCTGTGCGCTCTTTCCCCCAGCAGGCCAATGTGCTGTGTAAATAAATGTTTCCTGACAAAAATGATTTTCCAGTTTTAAATGTATTTAACATCACCATTAGTTATGTAAAGTTTATGGGCTTTTAGAGCACAGTAGAATTTATTACGTTCAGGATTTCATCTTGCTGTAATTACCAGTTATTTCCAATTATGTCCTGTGATTATGAAACAAAGCAGATATCCTGGATTGTAGTTGACTGGTTGTGATGTTAGAATACTCAGTTGATCCCGTATTGAACACTGTGTCATTTATAGTCTACCAGTCTTTACGCACAGAACTTACGTATGTATAAAACCGGCTTATGGTGACGCTAATTGCATGTTCCCTTTGTTGAGTGCTGTGTCTTTATGTTTAATACTCTCTGCTGCTTCAGCTAGTCATCGTGGTCTTCTGTGATATTTTCTACATGGGGAAACGGACGCTCAGGGGACTTTTCACAGTAACCCAGCTAGGAAGCAGTGGGATTCATGGCTCCATGGCTTGTGCTTTCCCTTGATAATCAGGCCCAGCTTGTGTGAAGAAAGCTTTGACCACCATGTAGCTAGGCGCTTAGCTCTTTCTTCCTTTCTTTTTTTTAAAATTTTACTTAATCACCTTACGGCCTGATCCCAGCCCCCTCCCTCCTCTCCGCCCAGTCCTGCTCTCACACCCCCTCACCCTGTTCCCCCTCTCCTTCTCAGAGAAGGGGAGGCCTCCGAGGGGTACTAACCCACCTGGGCACCTCAAGTTGCAGCAGGACTAAACATCCCCTCCCACGGAGGCCAGACAAGGCAGCCCAGCTAGGGGGAAGGGCTCCAAAGGCAGACAACAGGGTCAGAGACAGCCCCTGCTCCCATTGGTAGGGGACCCACAGGATGACCAAGCTGCACATCTGCTATGTATGTGTAAGGTTCTAGGTCCAGCCCAGGCAAGCTCTTTGGTTAGTGGTTCAGTCTCTGTGAGCCCCCATGGGCCCAGGTCAGTTTATTCTGTAGGTCTTCTTGTGGTGTCCTTGACCCTTCTTGCTCCCTCAGTCCTTCCTCCCACTCTTCCACAGAACTCCCAGAGCTTGGCCTATTGTTTGACTGTGGGTCTCTGCATCTGTTTCCATCAGCTGCTGGAGGAAGCCTCTCAGAAGGCAGTTATGCTAGGCTCCTTCCTGCAAGCATGGTAGAGCGTCATTGATAGTGTCAGGGGTTAGCTGTCTCACATGGGGTGGGTCTCCTTGGGCCAGTCACTGGTTGGCCGTTCCCTCAGTCTCTGCTCTTTCTTTAATGCTCACCTTAAAAGTGGGAGTGAGCTCTGTATTTCGAAGAAGCTTTTTTTTGTATGTTTGTTTGTTTTTCAGTCCCTTCTGTTCAGTGTGGAGGTGCGGTGCTCAAGAAAGGCTGTTAGGGCCCCAGATATACAAAAACTCAGTTCTGACCTCTCTGCCATCAAAGAGATTCAGTTTACTTAGGCAGAGAAGTAGGCCCCCAGGCCCAGAGAAGCCAAGCAGGGTGCAGAAATGTCACCAGGAGATGGCAAGGGACATTACGGGATGAAATACTTCCACAGGACATTCAAAAAGAAAGTTGGGTTTGCAAGACTGCAGTATGCCAGGCCTTAATTCTTTCCTTTTAATGACCCACTCTGAAGTCTTAAATCTGAGAGAAGAGCCAACCAGTAAGAATGATCAACAGTAGATGTCTAGTACTTCCTGTGAATATGATATCCGGTAGAGCATTTACTCCCTTTGTGACTTAAAATAAAAGTATTATTTATTCCAGGTACTTTTGACTTTGTATGAAGGTTTTTGTCGATGTGTTAATATTTAGCCTTCAGGTTTTCAGAGTTCTTCCTTAGACAAGAATATATTATGAGATATTTAAGAAGCTAGTACTTTCATTCTGAAAAGAATGGGTAACACCGGGTGTTTTGTTTTTGCTGTTTTTCCAATCATTGTATTGCCAAGGCTAGAGAGAACATGCTTAAATTTGTCTCCTTGTCAACAGACTTGCAGCTAGTGTGAAGGCATCTGTCTTATTAGTGTTTAGATGATTAAAATTATAATCGTGCTGTTTAACATATGCTGGAGCTAGTTGGCTTCTACAAATATAGCCATACCTGATTTCTCAAGTTTATTGAAATGCAAATCTTATGGCTACTGGGAATTACTATTAGAAATTATTTTCATTGGATTTTGCATATTAAATATAGCTTTTTTCCAAGAAAGCAATTAAAGGTAACCTTTGCAGAATTGGATGCTTTGCAAAATCTGCTCTGCTTTCATGGGGAATGCTAACTGCCTGGTAAATCTTAATGGAACCCAAATCTATTTATTTGTGTGTAAAAAGCACTAACTACACGCCACCTGTGGGAGAGAGGCAGTTCATCTGTCTGGTCAGAGGTCAAGCAGGACAAGTCTGATTGCTGGATGGTCAGTAATTCAGGCTGTTTAGTGTCAAGAGTTGGCAAACTAACACCTTTTAACCAGTATCACGTGCCCACCTCTTTGTTAAAGTAATCCAGAGATACCCCGAAGGGAAATAGTTCTGGATTAAAATAGTCACCTCTTGCAGGCTGTGAGATAGAGGCAAAGGAGCCTCAGTGTGTGAGTGTGGATGCCTGTGTGTGTGTGTGCGCGCGCTGCATGTTTTCCCATGGGCTCTTTTAGGGAAACTAGTCATGACGTAAGAAGGGGAAAAACCAAACATTTTAAGTGATGTGGTACAGTCAGGTTTTCAATGTAAATTGGGAAGAAGGCTGAGCTAAAGTTAGTCTGATGTTTTGATTCTCTTGTTTTTATTTTGAGGGACCAGCATTCTGAAATGGAGATTGATTAAATCTTTGACTAATTAAGCATCTTGTGACATATTGATATCTTCTTATTGGAGTCTCTGAAAATTAGCCTTTCTTCTTAGCTGTTGTTAAGCTCTTTGAGAGAACAAGTTGCAGGAACTTCCTAGGAGGCCTGGGAAGCAGCATCCTCTGTGTAGGAGTGAACCATAGGAGCTCTTGAGTTTCATGTGTGGAGGAAAGACCCCGTTCTCGGATCTGCACCCCGGTGTCAGCTGCTTTACCCAACACTGCTTATTTTGTCTACACAGTGGCCCACCACAGAGGTATCATGTCCTCAATTATAGGATAGAAATTGGAGCGCTCCCCTGGGAAAGTAATTAAGCTGAGGACCCGTAAGCATGGAATCTGGTATCTGAAGCCAGGTACCTTCCCCTGTTATTTCTCTCTCTTCACTTTGATGCAGAAGCACTGTGGCTTTGCCAGCCAGAATAGAGACAACACATTGCCAGGGTGTGAGTAGGCATGGAAGTGGGGACTCTCATGAGTATGTGCCCATTACTTGAAACCACAGAGAAGGGCATTCTCTAAGAAGAGGTACAGTGTAATATTGATGATGAAAAGGGGGCTGCAGAGATCTTTAAAAACAAACAAACAAAACCCTAAAGACTAAATGGCTAGGAAAAGGCAGACCTGAGTTTTCCACGAGGCTTAAAATTTCAAATTAAATAGGTAAGTGTTCTGTTCTTCCATGCCTGCCGACTGATCTGTACTGCCCAGATGGGGAGTCTGAAGCCTGTTCTAGGCCTCTGGAAGATCAGTTGACATTTCTGGACATTTCTGGACCACAGTCTTATTAATCTTGGGAGTTATTTTTTCTTTCCTTTGCTCCTGAGAGGGAAGCTATGAAGAAAAAAATGAGTAATAAAGTATAATCCCATGTATAAAATGTCCAAGTGGTCTGCACATTTAGTTATATATTTGTGACAATGGTTTTTCCTCTGTGCAGGGAGATATGTATTAGCCAAGCCTTTTTGACAGCAGAAAAAGTCTGGAGTAGGTAGACCTAGTCTCGATGCCCCGAATAATAATGGAGTCTTGTCTCTCTATGGAATTTTTTAAGCTTTCCAGAAAAAGAGCCTCTGCACATAGATGCATCCAAGCTAAAGGAGAGGTTTATTTTGGTTTATGGTTTCTGAGATTTCTGTTGAAGGTTAGCTGGGTCCATAGCTTTGGACCCTGGGTAGAAACATCTGGTAGTGAGAGTGTGTGGTGGGACAGAGTGATGATCTCATGCTAAAGAGGGTGGGGGTGTGAGGGGAAGGAGAGGGCAGGACGGAGAGGTCTGGTCTAGACGTAGGCATGCTCCCTCGAAAGGCACAGCTCGGTGATCTGCTTCCTTCAACCATGCCCCACCGTCCAGCAGTCGATTGGGCTGCAAAGTAGCCAACAGGTTAACCCACCGATGAGACTATTAACTCCACAGCCTAGTCACCTCTCATGTGGGCCGCCGGATGGAGGCCAGACCTTCAACATACAAGCTTTTGTGTACGTGTGTGCATACATGTATGTGAGATGTGTTGGATATGCGGGACGTGCTACATGTGTGTTTGTGCGTGCATGTGTAGTGTGTGTGTGTGTGTGTGTGTGTGATATTGAAATCACAATGCTAGCCCAGGGAATTAAGCTTGGGCTCCAAATCCTCACATGATCTCTGGAAAAGCAGGCCTGTGTGGGCCCCCACACTTGTTGTCTCTCTCCCTGGAAGCATGGTTTCTTAAGTGAGGAGATATGTGCCAGGGCTCAGCAAAAACAAATCCCGCTGGTATTTCGGACGATGCCTTCCTGCTTGCTGTGTGAGCACGGCCTGGGGCCGTCCTGTAGAATTACCTGTTGCATGGTTCACCCACCATGACTTCTCTAGTGGTCAGCTGCGGACCTCAAGGCCATCAGCAGCCTCTATTTCTAACCCGTCCTTCCACCTGACATAAGCCTAACCTCTGGGAAACCTTCCCTTCCTGCTGGTTCCTCGGCAAACTCTTGTTTTCACCCAGTGTAAATCTCTCCCTTCCTTTAGTGCTGCTCTCGTGGTCAGTAGAAGAATGGACATCAATTAAAGGCCTCTGCAGGCTTATGGCCTGTTGAATCTGTGCCTCCCCCGCCCGAGATACTCAGACTGGACTGTGTTCAATTCTGTGGCCATCTGGTTTTACTTTCGCTGATCAAAAAATGTCTCCTTTTTCAAGTGGCAGGACAGCCTTGCAAATGAGCCGAGATCTTTCCATCCAACTTCCCCGGCCCAATCAGATCGTGGTGAGAAGTCGAAGCAAGACTTACCCCAAGAGGGTAGCACAAACACAGCCAGCTGGTGAGTAGTCAAAGAGCCCAGGGCATCCAAATGATCGAGTGCTTTCTTTGAGGCTGGTGTGGGAAACCGGTTCAAGGGGGTGACTGTAGTTATGTGACCTTTTTATTTCTTACTGTATGTTAAGTGCACAATGTGTGTGTGTATGTGCGTGTGTGTATGTGGGAGCACACATGGAAGTTGGGGCGACTTGGGGTGTTGGTGCTCCCTTTCCGTCTCGTTTGCTTGCTCATAGCTGCATATACCAGGCTAGCAGGCCTGTGAACTTTCGGGGATCGTCCTGACTCTGCCTTTCCCCCTCCCCCCGATTTCTGTATGAACACAAGGATCACAGGTGTTCGGTCACACCCAGCTCTTACTTGTCACCGAGGGCTCACGCTCGGGTCCTCACACCTCTACTGCAGATGCTTTGGCCACTCGGCCATCTCCCTTGCTCTAGTCATTCTGTTCCCGAGACTAGAAATTTTAGTTTGACTCTGGAAAGTTTCAAACCATCAGTAACTATTATTACTCAGCATTATTGTTGTATTATCATTTTCTGTATTTTGGAGGAGCAGGGTCTCATATATCCTAGCCTGGCCTGGACTATGTAGACAAGGCTGGCCTTGAACTCCTGATCTTCTGCCTCCACTGACCAAGCGCTGGGATTACCCACATGACCACACCTGGGTAGTGATCAATAATTGCAGTACACAGACAGAGCAGCCCCTTGAATAACTTCCCATGCCTTCCTTAATGACTGCACTTTGTTTTGGGAGGAGTCTTAAGAAGTGAGTATTTTCCTAATTTAATGGCTCTGAGATTGAACCAAAATAATTTCTAATAAAAGTTTATTTTTTTTTGTAATAATAAAGCATTGTTCGTATAATTGTATGGAGCCCAGAACTGCTTTTTTTAAATTACTGTCCATTAGTCTTATCATGAAACATAATACAGAAGTATGTAAGACCTGGAGAGGAACAGGAGCTCCACAAAGAGAGAAACAGAACCAAAATCTCTGGGCCCAGGGGTCTTTTCTGAGACTGATACTCCAACCAAAGACCATGCATGGAGATAACCTAGAACCCCTGCACAGATGTAGCTCATGGCAGCTCAGTGTCCACGTGGGTTTCCTAGTAAGGGGAACAGGGACTGCCTCTGAAATGAACTCAGTGGCTAGCTCTTTGATAACCTCCCTCAGAGGGTGGGGAGCAGCCTTGCCAGGCACAGAGGAGGACAATGCAACCAGTCCTGATGAGACCTGATAAACTAGGGTCAGTTGGAAAAGGAGGAGGACTTCCTCTATCGGTGGACTTGGAGAAGGGCTTGGGAGGAGAAGAGGGAGGGAGGATGGGATTGGGAGGGAATGAGGGAAGGGGGTACAGCTGGGATACAAAGTGAATAAACTGTAATTAATATATAAAAATAAAATTTAATTAAAAAAAGAAGTACGTGAAATCACAGATATACATCCATGTTTGGTCATGGGTATGTGTATGCATGTATGAAGTTTAATCATATCGTCACCATCCCATCTCCCCAGTCAGAAATCCTTGTTCAGCTCATGAAAACTGTTTATTTTTTCACTGTAACTTTGCTGTTTGTATAGCCTTTTTCTGAGCACATCTATTTTACATGTTTTTAATGCCGTGTGACTAGGTCATGGGTTGTGCTCTTCGGGGGCTTGGTTCTTTTTATCATTATATATGGAGCACCAAAGGCCGAGTATTCATTCTATTGCTTGTTGGTCTTTCTGTTTTGCTGTGGGTGGACATTGCTGATACATACCACTTCTTTAATAAAGCCGCCCAGTCAGTTTGGACGGTTGGTGTTCAAAGCTCATAGAATTGTCTTGCTAAGCGCCTCTCCAAGCTTTGTCTGGTCCTCTCCGAGTCTTTAGCCTCTCCTTTAAGCCCCATGAAAACCTGCAAGGCACTGAAAAAGGCCTGTTTCCATTTTACAGCACAGTAAAACATGGTCCTAGGAGCTACAGGGAGGTGGGGGCTTTCTGTTTGAGGACAGGAACCCTGTTCTTTCGGATCTTCCTGCCTTGTTCTTTGAAATGGATTGTTAAGAACCAATATCTAGCCATTGTGTGGGAGCTGGTGTTGCCTGCCTCCTTTCATTTCTTTTACTTCCTTTTCCTTTTTTTACTTCTTCCTTTATTCCTTGCATTCTTTCTAAGACAGAGTCTCTTATAGCTCTGGTTGTCCTTGGAACTGTGTAGACCAGGCTGGCCTTGATCTCACGGAGATCAGCCTCCCTCTGTTCCTCAAATGCTTGACTTAAAAGGCATTCACCACCAAGCCCAACTTGATGAATCATTTTGACAATCATTCACTGCTTTGATCCATTCTCACACCAAGCCCGTGAGGGAAATGAGTGAATATGTTGAGTGATTCCTGGATGTAAGAATGACACCTCATTTACCATTTCTAAAGTCAATTTAATCTGTCTGACCTTAGGTCTCCCCCTGCCAGTCTTGGGGACACAATCCTTTCTGATGATTCTGTAGTGGCAAAAATAAACCATGAGTTAAATTTGCAGGAAGAGTGCCTTGCTATGACCCCCATTTTACTGAAAAGGAGCCTGAGGTTCCGAAGACGGGTCAAGATCGCTGCAGAGTGGGTCTTCCATGTCCTGATTTTACTCCTGCAGGTCCTGAGTCCAGTGAGATAGCACACACTGGGGCAGTCACATGAAATGGATGTATTACTTACTACTTCAGTGAGAAGCTCGAAGCAAAAGGAGCCCAGAATCCCTGTGAGCCGGTCCCTCAGTGCCTAAAAGCTTCATGGGGCAGGTGGACTCTTAACTGAGCCTGTCTCACTTCTGCCACACCCGAGGGACTCCGAAAGGCAACGTGACTGTAGTCTGCATTCAGATGGTCACATGAGGCACCAAGCTAAAGCTTTGACAGGCATCTGGCAGTCAGGGAAGAGGAGAGGAGCTCAGACTGTCCTGGGAAGGACCTTTCTCTCTCACCCTGTCACCTTCCCTGGGAGGCACAGGAATGAGGGCTGGGTGTGAGATACCTCTTGAGACATTTCCCACCCATTTCACAGTTCTGAAAAGAGCAGGCAAGGAGATCGGGGCCAGTCCAAGGTCACCCAGAGAGCTTTCCTGCGTCACGTGGTAATTCAGTGAAGTCAGTGTATTCAGTGTAGACATCTACTCTTCTAACGCTGCCCGTGTGTTTTATTTTAATATAGTGTAATATCTTTTTATGTGAGCAGTATGAAATCCCAGCATGCACTCTTTCCTGTGCTTGTGATTAATAAGCAAGCGTCCCACTGAATAGTACTTCTGAAGCAGTACTTCTCCCCACCTTCAGGTCCTCCTTTTGTGTCTCTTTGTCACTTTTTGCTTGTTTATTTTAGCTCACTGAGTTTAATTAACTCTGCCCGTGTTCACATAGGTGTGCGGCCACCCACACTTTCCAGGGGCCCACACTGCTGGGAAAGAAAAGGTGGGGGTGGGAGTAGGGGTCCTGAATCGAAGCAAACATTTGAAGACAGACCTCTAGTCCTACGAGTTCCTGGGCAGACCCCTGACCCCTGGGCCTGGGGAGGAGGACCATCTCCGTGAAGGAACTCTGAGAGAGACTGAAACGGATGGCGGATGGATGGGGTCTACAATAAGGCCTCCTAGGCCTAGAATCCCAAACTCAGAGAATCCACCTTGCCAGCCTGCCCGCTGCTGTCCCTCCCAGCGCAGCCTTTCATTCACGCCTCTGTTGCTTGGACATAGTCGGCACTAACTGCCTGGGAAAGAAATGGTAGTTCCCATTTGCTAACTTTTTTTTTTTTTTTTTTTAAACGAGGCTGGTCATACAGTGCAGTGTTAAAGTGCATCTGGCCCTGGATTTTTATCCCTAGAGCTGGGAGGGGAAACTTAAAATGTTTCACTGGCTAAAAGTAAGCAAAAGTATGACCTTAATAAATAACCTTGCTATAGTTATTTAAAGCATCTTGAAAACTTTGACAATTAAAATGGCAGAAACCGATTCTTTATTTTCACAGTATTTGGAGATTGAACCCAGGTCCGCATGCTTACAGAACTATATCCCGGGTTTCTTTTTAATTTTTATTTTGGAAGACTGGAGAGGTGGATTAGCACTTAGGAGTACATGCTGCTTTTCCAGCTGTTGTTTTTTTATAGGTTGAATTCTATTAATATGCCCACTAAAGTTTTAGAACTACAGTTTTTGGATTTATCAGCATATAGTCTCACCTCTCACTTCACATTTTCGAATAATTAACAAGTTTGCAATAGAGCTGGGATGGTTAGTTCTTGCTAGCTTATGCTTTTAGCTTGCAGTGCACCAATTTTTAGCTTTAGAAGACGGTCTTTTATTCTTTCAGAAGGGAAAACAGTTCAGTCTGAGCAGATGACTTACCCCACTTAACCTGAACCCCAGCCCTCTGTGAGTTCAAAGAACCCTGCATCCATCTCTCAGTCAGGAATAATAAATGTCTGGTAGCTTAAAGGTCGTTGTGTTTAGAAGCTGCCAAGCTTAGGCCTTGGCACCTCTACGAGGAAGTACATTCCAGAGTTAAGATTCTGCACCCCGAAGCCTGCTGCCCCACCCAGACGAGCTCAGTGCCAGGGCAGGCAGCCAGAGCATTCCTGCAAATCAGAGCTGCCTCCACGCAGAGAGCCCCGGTGTGTGGAGCAGGAAGGGAGGTGGCAGGCAGGAGATACGCGTGTTTTCACAGCCCTGTCTCAGATAAGGTCTTGGCAACTCAGACAGGTGGATTCTTGTCAGAAGTGTCTGCTGTAAGTAGGACACGGGGACAGAATGTTTAGGTAGGACCCAGAATTAGCTAGAAGGGAGATAGTGGTGAGGCCTGTCAGCCGTGCTGTGGTTCCCTGGGGAGGTGTTTGACTTCTTAGAAATAGCCCGCTGAAGGACACGGGAGCCGCAGTGTCATCTAGGTCACAGAGGAGCAAGTCGGGGAGTTGGAGAGATGACTCGGTGGTGAAGAGCACCTGCTGCTCTTGTAGAGGATGGGGTCTGGTTCCCTGTGTCCACGCTGCAGCTTAGAACCCATCTGTAATTCTAGTTGCAGGGAGTCCAGTGCCGCCTTCTGGCCTCCATGTACACGTGGCTTGCACATGGCATGCACACATACATGCAGGAAAGCATTCATACACGTAAAATAATGTTTTTAAGCGAGACAATATCATTACTTCTCTGGCTCTGCGAAAGGAGCATGAAAGGACCAAAGGATATGAAAATGGAGTTGGGTGAGGATCCTTGAGATGGGTGTATGCGAGCAGACAGCCTCTGCCTGGGCCATGGCAGCAGTTTGTGCTCAGCAGAGCAGACCCACTATTTATTCATGAATCTTCTGGTTTTTTAGGAAGTGTTAAAACCTGGATACTTTTGAGTACTCCTCAAAACTTAAAATATCAGTCATTAACTTCATTTAGAAAAACTGTGTGCTGAATGAGTGACATTTTCGGTTGTGAACTGCCTCTTTGGGATCCCTTTTGGGCAGAGCTGGGATAAATGGTTGACCTGGCCCATGGCCGGGAGATGCCTCCAGCTGTCTTGGGACATCCTAACTTCCTAAATGCCCAGTAGTCGGAAGCCGACCTAGGGATGCACGCCATGTCCGGGGCTGTATATCTGTCAAAAGAAATCTGAGAACAGGGTTTGAATTTGTTCTGGCATGACGCCACAGCCCTATCATAGTTGCTGTGGAAGGCCAGACTCCACAAGGAGCCCTCCAAGGGAAGAGAATGCTGGTAACTACCGTTTAGTGAGCATGCCCGTGTGCCTGGCTCTGTACTTGAGCTCTACAGGTGGCGTCCAGTCATTTCTATTAGAAGACGCTATAACCATGAGTGTTTAGGTTAGAGAGCTGGAGCATGGACTTGTCTGGGTACCCAGAGCAAACGTGGCTGTCATGAGTGTGTAGAATAATCTTTGGGATACAGCACAGGCAAGAAATGGAGGAGAGGACAAGGCAGCTTGGGCCCCGGTGGTGACTCCTACGTGCCTGTTGTATGAAAAGACATAGAGAAATCATGGGTGGGTGTGGGGTGTGGGTGCAGACCTAATCAGGCAGGGTATATTGCAAGCCAGTAACAGTGGTGGCCTATATAGGGAAAGTGTTTCTGAGCAAATGGAGAATGAGAGGGAGATCTATTTTACTTGAATTTTGTTTAATCTTTTTCTGTGTTGTTACTTTAAAAAGCCCAGCAGATAACTGTCAGGAACGCAGTATACTGGGAAAACGGTTTCAGACATACATTTATTTTTCCAATAGAGATAATCTCCAAAGGCTCTGAACGGAGGACACTGATACTATTTTAGAAAGCATGCAGATTCATAGAGCAAGAAATGGGACACTATTAGACCAGTTTTACAAAACTGCAGTGTCAGGGATGCGTCCAGTGTCAAGAAGCCAGCAAAAAAGGAGAGGATGAAGGTCAAAGGTCGGCGGGCTCAGAGAGGTAGAGTTACTGAGCAGGGAGGACTCAGCTCTGGTGTTAGAGAGGATTTCGAACAGCGCCTCACACAGCCGGTCTTTATTCCAGGGGAGGAAGGGGACCTGCAGGGCCGGAAGTAGGTTATGTTGCAGGCAAAGAACCTGAGGGTAACTGGTTCTTTAGCTGGGGGGCTGTCTGGATTAAGATTCCTCTGGGCTAGGGACTGGAAAAAGTGAGAGGAAGGAGACGAGGAAAAGATGAGGACACGCTAGCCCTCACACCTGTTGGGCTCTTCGTTTGTTTATGTTTGTCTGTCTCCTCTGGGTCAGCCAAGGACAGGAAAAGGAAGACATCAGTGTTAATTCTCTTCCCAAGGCTTTAGAACAAAGCACTCTGACCTAGGCAGTTATGTGGTGGCCGTGGAGCTGGTTTCTTAGAATTAACCCGATGCTAACTTTGTCTTGGATGGAATGTGAGTCGGGCTGTGCTCTTCCGATGCCACAGATTAGAATCAGGTAATCTGCAGAGGTAATGTCCAGATCTGGGTATCTGCTTTGTTTCCAGCCTGAGTGTAGGAATTCTCTGAGGAGAATTTAGGTTGCTCGTTGCCTGATTGTGCAAGCCTTCCCACTGGGAAAGCATAAAGTGGTGAGTGAAGAAAAGGAAAAAGGAATTGGAGAAAAGCATATGGCAGAAAATAATGGTCTAACGGTAACAAGACGTTACAGCAGAGGCTTTCATCCCGTTGTCCATAAAACAAAGGAATTGGACATGTAAACTTTAAGGACTCCTCTTCTCCCTAAAGTTCTCGCTTATGTTCGCTGGCTTACCTGACTCAGTTAGAAGGAAAAAACATGGAAAAAGCTATAAAAGACTTCAGGGAAAATAACACTGTGTGTATAATTGTTGCCACTTCAAAAGCCTCTTAGATCTGTGAAAACTATCACCCCAAACAGTCAGATATATCTTTGTGGGGCTGGAGAGTCAGCTCCGTGGTGAAGAGGGCCCAGGTTCCATTCTCAGCCCCACAACTGTGAGTAACTTCAGTCTATGGGATCTGATGCCCCCTTCTGGCCTCATCGGACACCAGGCACACACGCGGTGCACATTCGTGCACGCAGGCAAAATAAGTAAGGTAACCGAAAATAATTTAAATATACGTTTTGTTATTGGAACCATGTAGCATTTTATATTTCAAAAACCATTTTAGCAGATTCTTTAGGTCCTCCTTGAAGGCTAAATGAAATCCTTGTTGCCAAGATATATTACTGTTACAACCTTTGCACCCGTATCGCTTTTGAAATTATTCTTTCCGTTAAAATTGACCGGATGACCCTGACGTTTTACCTCTTTGGTTGGCTCCTGGTTAGAAATGAGCACTGTCCCTCCGGGTGAGGACTGACGTGGCTCCTGGGAGGCTTGTGTAGTCTGTGTTTGCCTTTGACAGCTGTGCTCACACAGCTATGGACCCGCCCCTTCTTGAACCTGCCTGTGCTTTGGAAGCTGCTGGGATTGGCTCTGCCTGGGTACCCGCTTGTTGTCAGGGTGCTGTACCTTGATTTCAAGTTAGGAAAATGCTCCCTTAGTTAAATATAATCCCAGCGTGCCACACTTCTCCCCAGGCAGCGGTGAAAGGGTGTTTTCAAGCTGTTTGAAGTCCTGTTTTGGGGGAAAGTATTCTGGAGTAGGTAGCATGTGAGGTTTACAGCTCTGGCTTACTCTAAGACTGTGCTCGAATTTTCTTCAGACCCTGATGTCTGGACAGGATGCATTTGCATAGCTCTGTTCGCCCTGGTTCTTGTTTTTAAAATGAAAAATGTCTTGAGTTCCCTGAGTTCAGGGTAGCTACAGTAGGTTTGGGGAGAGGAGGTGTGGCAGGAGACACAGCAGCCGCAATCACTGAGGCCAGAAGCGCCCTGGTGAGTGTGGGGAGTTGGTTCCCCTGGTGTGGGATTTCTCACATCAACAGATGCAGCCAGCTTCAGTAGATCTCTGTGACGTCTGTGCCTGTGTCAGGGACGAGGGAGCTGCGTCCTAGTACGCTGTGTGCGAGGTCAGGAGACAACATGTGAGAGTCGGGCCTCTTCCCCCCGTGCGGATTCCAGGCATTGAACTCGGTTTCTCCAGCTTGGCGCCAAGCACTTGTACCTGCTGATTTGTGAAGGAACAGCCAGTCAGTCAACTGGAAGTCAGTTTGTGCTAGTCCAAGGTGGTTTTGAACTTGTGCTTCTCCTGTCTGAGACTCTGGAGTGCTGGCCTTACTGAGCTGAGCCATTATGCCAGGGTGAAGTGTTTGTTCAAGGCTGTTTCCCTTTGTTCACGCCCTTCTCTATTGTGCCTTGAAGCTGATGCTTATGTGTACCGTGGAAAAGATGTGTTAACCTAGGGCCAGTCTGATTAGACGTGTTCTGAGAAAGGAGAGTGTTCTCTCTGTGAGTGCTTGGAATTCCAAGCATAGCTACGCAAATTGGGAAAGCAAGGAAAACTGAAAACCTATTATATGCTCACGTTCAAGCCTTAAATTTAGTGGAATTACCACAAAGGATACCTTTTAGGCTCTCCTCCTTATTTAAGGAGAATTCATTGAGCACCTCTGTGGCAGGGGACCCTTTTTCACGCAGAAAAAAAAAAAAAAAAAAGAAAAGAAATAAAACAAAACACAGCCACTAACCTATGCAAGTTCAGACATACAGACGCAAGGCAACTATTTAGTGCTTGCAGATGCCATGCCGAGGACTTCCTATAAATTGTATTGTTTAATCCTCTTGTTCGCTGTGTAAATACTTGGTGGTACCCCTTTCTGCAGATGAGAGAACCGAGACTGGGAGGTTCAGGATCATTATACCAGCTAGCAATGGGTAAACAGGCAAAGAGGAGGAACAGAGCTGTTTTTCAAGTGGCATACTTCAGCATTTAGAACCAGGGGAGGGGCTGGAGAGGTAACTCAGCAGTTAGGAGCAGGCGCTGGTCAGAGGACAGGGGTTGGGATGCCAGCACCCCGTGGTTCACCAGGCCCTTGACAGGCCTCCTTGCCTCTGGGGTGTACACCCTCAGACACACAAATAAATAAAAAGAAGGAAAAAAACGAGATGAAAGTCTTTAACAAAGGCCAAGCATGATGGTCACACCTTTAATCCCAGCATAGGCAGGCGGATCTCTGTGAGCTGGAGGTCAGCTGTGGCTACATCTCAACAAACGAGAGCAAGGAAACCCTTGGAAAAAGAGAGGAGGGGAGTTTGAAATGTGGCTGGAGGTAATCTATGGTGATATTGCAAAGGAGCCATTTTTGAAGGACTCGTAATAACTCAGTAGCTCTCTAGTTGGTATAAGCAATTGCTGGGGCGGAGTAAATAGGAAGAAAACATAATAATATTTTCATCCACCCCTAGGTTCATAGTGGAGGTATGTATATATAATAAAAAATGTTTGTTTTTTACTTTTTACTCCAGGATCCCTGTCTGAGTCTTTGGAACCCCTCTCTCTCCACTTCACTTCTCCCCTCTTCCCCCCATCTGTGTCTGCTCCCTGATCTGTGGGGGCAGGATGGAGTAGGGAGTGACCCCTTGCTTCTCCTGTTCACCTCTAAAGGGCTCTGTTTGAGGTCACCTGTCGTGTCAGAACAGTGGGAAATACATCATGGAGGGTTTTTTAGGCCACAAGTAGTTTAGACTGAATCGATTTCTAGTTTTTTTTTTTTTTTTTTTCTGAAAGAAATCTGTGGTACTAGACATGCTGGCTCTTGTGTCCAGTGTGCCCCGTGCAGTTGATCTTCTCATAGTTTACAAGGGAAAATAGAGATCTTTTCCATCTGAAATCTGTTGCCTCCGTGTCTTTACACTTCCTTGGTTGGTGTTGGGGAAGTAGATGATTCTAACTAGAAAGTAACATATCCTTTCCTAAGTCATTTCCCCATTTTGACTTAAAACAAAATTGAAGAACCCGGCGGACTTGTCACCTGATAGAATATTCAGAATAGTTGCTCACAGTGTGTCACTGCTGAATTTGTGGTGCTTAGAGGAGCCTTGCGATGTTAGTGCGACCCCTTATGTAGAACAGTACTTTGCATCTCGACTTGCTTATGTGTGCAAGAAGTCTCAGCATTAAAAAAAAATCAATGGGATTAAATGGTAATGGAATCGTTAAGTTACCTCATTCTAGCAAAAAGTATTTTCTTTTTAAAGATAAGGCCTCACCATGTAGCCTTCATTGTCCGGGAACTCGCTTTGCAGGGCAGGCTCAAACTCACAGAGACCTGCCTGCTGCTGCCTCTCCCCCCCCCCCCCAACGAGTGCTCAGATTAAAGGTGTGTACTGCCATGCCCAGACATCAGGACAGTCCTTTAAAAGATTTATTTTGTTATTTATGTGTGTGCGTGTGTATATGTGTGTGCTCGCAGAAGCCAGACAAACGTATCAGTGCCCCTATAGCTGACCTCACAGGCGGTCGTGAGCCGCTGGTGTGGGGGCTGAGAACTAAACCGTAGTCCCCTGAAAGAGAAGCAAGAGTTCTTAACTGCTGAGCAATCTCTCTAGTTTCCCAAAAGTTAAATCTGTTCTTTTTGCTTGTTTTGCGCTTTTTTTTTTTTTTTGACAGGGTCTCACCATGTAGCCTTGGCTGGCCTGGAGCTTGGTATGTAGACCAGGTTATCGTCAGTTCATGAGAGATTTATCTTACCCGCCTCTGCTTCCTGAGTGCTGGGATGAAAGGAGCACCCGCCACAACTGGCCCAAAAGTGAAATTCTTAATTGGTTACAGTACATGTAACCAATTAGGGAAATAAGACCAAATTCTCCATTAGGCACTATTTTCGAGGGAAATAGACGTCTCTCTAGTTAAGAGTGCTGTGAAAAGTGCTTACTGCTCTTGCAAAGGACTCGGGTTGGGTTTCCCGACTCTGTCTCAGGTGACTCCAAACTTCCTGCAACTCCAGTTTCAGGGGATGCGATGCCTCTGGACACCAGAAACATGCGGTGCAGATCAGCTCATGCAGCCATCTGCAGGCACAAATAGGCGATGAATACTTAAGAAAGAACTGCCTTCTCGTACTGTTTGCTTTCTACATTTAATATTTGTCAACATTAGTGTCACTATGGCACGTTAGTGTCAGCAGTAAATGTAATGAAGATTCAGAAGTTAATGCTGTATGTGCCTCCGTGTGTGTCTGTGTGTGTGTGTGTGTGTGTGTGTGTGTGTGTGTGTGTGTGTGTGTGTGTAATCTGATCTGGTTTGGACATCACGACAGTGCTAGGCTTCTATGTGTGTGGATGAATTCCTTCATCTTCTGTTTTGGAAGAGCAAGTAGAATTGGTGCTGGTTTTTTTATTCTTTGAATGCTTGCTAATATTTGGCAATGAAGCTATCTGCTCTTGTACTGTCCTTGGGTGAGAGACTTTTTAAAAATTATTACTGATTAATCTTTTCATCACTCTATCATATTTATCTGTGACAAAATATACAAACAGATTAAAATAATTCCCTAGTCCTTTAAAATTAACTTCTGGGGCTGGGGAGAGGGCTCAGGAAGTAGGAACGGTTGCTGTGCAAACACGGGGACCTGAGTTTGATGCCAGCACCCACCAAAGAAGCTAGTGTGTCTGTGCTCACATGTACCTATAACCCTTGTTCGGGAGGAGGGGGAGGGAGGAGGATGGGGATTTCTGGGGCTTCTGTTTGAGACGCCAAGGTACAGGTTCAGAAGAGACCCTGTCTCAGAAACATGGTAGAGGGCACCTGACATCCTCCTCTGGCCCTCACACCCTTACGTACAGACACATATAGCCCAGCATTTAAACTTTCAATGAAAAAGTGTTGGTTTTCATCTTGTGTGTATGCACTGAGGTGCGCAGCTTTTAAAAATTCTTTTTGTGAAAGAATTAAATACCTCCAGGTTGCAACCTCACAGAAAGGAACTCAAATCAGGAAATACATACTGTAAAAAAAGAAAAAGAAAAAAAGAAAAAGTAACCATCCTTCCTTTAACTAAATAAGTCTTTTAAAAGTAACCCCTGGGGTCTCGCTCGCTGGTGCGGGTGGAAGAGGACACTCAGAGGCCCGGCAGCCATGTGGCCCGCCCACAGCAGGAGCCACTGCAGTGTGGAGGTGTGTGGTGGACAGGTGGGAGGGAAAGAGAAGCAAACAGTGTGAGCGTTATGAAGAGGTGGAACTGGAGATGAGAAGGTGGAGAGGAAGAGCCTGATGTGAGTAGCCAGCCCCACCACCTGGGGCCATAATGAAATACCAGCCCATGCTGCCACTGAGGGCCATGTCTGGGTCCATGCCATGCAGCAGCAGGGGTCTGTGTTGCTGTCCATGGCTCATATCATCACTGAAGACCATGCGGATGTTCCTGGTCTGGGCTGCATCTGGGACCATGTTGTTGTCCAAGGCGTGTGCAGAGCTGGCCCTGCCCCTCACTGGCTGCAGCACTCTGGAGAGCCCCTGCCCTCCCCACCTCCCAGTCTTGACAAGGCAGCACAGTAGAGCCAGTTCTGGTGGCGTGGGTAACAGATGATCTGGCCCCACGGGCAGGAGAGCAGGAGAGCTGCCCCTGCCCCTGCCCCTTGCCGCCTGCAGCATTGGGTGAGCTTGCCGGGGCAGTGCTGGAGAGCTCACCCTGATGGTGCAGGTTCGAGAGAGCTGACGGCCTGACCAACTCAGCCACCCCCCAGCCTACACCCCAACATCTACCTCATCTGTGAACTGCTTGAGCATGTGAGAAGATTGGTCCTAGAGATCCAAAGCTGCAGGATCTCCGTGATACAGGGCAACAACAGGGCATCCAAAAGGAGTCCTGGTGAGAATCCAGTATTGATGCTGTAGCCGAAGCTTGAAGCCTCCAACCAGACCAATGACTTTATTGCAATGAACATTTGCAAGTAAAGATGTATGGACAAAAGGGTATATATACTGTGGGACATACTGTGACACACTACAGCTTCCACGATGAGATGTTTTTTGTGATTTGTTTTGTGGGTTTTTTATTTTTATTTTTTTAATTTCCTTTGAGGGGGAGGTTGCAAGGGGAGGTTGACGGGATGAGAATATGAGTGGGATTAGGGTGCATTCTTTGTGATTCTCACAAAGAGTCAATAAAAAGGTTTTGTTGTTGTTGTTTTACAGTAACCCTTGTGTATAAAGAGACGGCTCAGTGGTTAATTGCACTGGCTGTACTTCTGGAGGACGTGGGTTCAATTCCCAGCACCTACATCAGTCATCTCACAACTGATGTCCTCCAGGGGCTCTGACACCACCTTCCGGTCTATATGGGCACCGAACACACATGGTGCATGTACATACATGTAATAAAATAAATTTTAAGGTAGTCCTTACATACAGTTATATGTATACATCTACTTACATAGAGCAGTAAGGAGCCTAGTGCTGTCCACCAAAGCAGGTGGAGTGGCTCCTCTCCCTGGGTTTGAGAGAAGGCGGCCAGGGAAGATTTTCTATCCGTTACTCCCAGTTGTAGGGTCCCGTTGGACTTTTGGGGTATCCAGAGCCTTGAGGAATTTGGAGACCAGCTCTTTCTTCCCCTCACACAATTTGTGTCCTCAAATCACAGGAAAAACAATTGGTGTCTGGGTCCATGAGATACTTTTGATTCCATCCAGCCATTCAGAGATAAGGCCTGTCTTCGGGCCCTGAAGGTCCAGGGACGGGATGCTTCAGTGGACTGTCCAACACTGGTGTGATTACAGGTCTCCAGAGTCAAACTCACGAGTCTCTGGGAGTGAAGGCCCCATGTCTTGTTTTCGAAGCTGGCATCCTGAGCTGCAGAGAAGAATGTCTTCAGCTGCCTCTGACTCAGTGTGTGTGCATCTGTGTAGCTCTGGCGGAGGGCTGGGAAAGGGGTGCCCTTGTGCCAATCTACCTCACGTCCCCAATTGATGGTGCCAGTAAGAATGGAAGCCGACTACCCAGGCTGGGCACTGGGAAGAGGAAGGGCTGGGGAAGAGGAAGTGCAAGGAGATGAACTCTGAAAGGTTCTTTTGTTCACTGACGTATTTTCCCAGCAGCTTTCCTGGCCACTCCCATCAGTTTAATCTTCCCTGTAGCGTGTTAGCAGACACCTTGTTTGATCTTGCAGTTGACACGGAGCAAATCGATGTTGAAACGTTAGTACAGTCTATAGGGAGGAGGGAGATGCTCTTAAACTGCTGTCGTGGGACTTTGAAGGCAGAAACTCCTGAGAGCAGCAGGGACCCCTTTGTCTGGATGAGCTGACATCAGGAATTTGAACTTTAAATAATCGGCCATCGGATGCAGAAGCACTTCTAGTTTCCGGCACATGTGTTTTAAAACTTGCTTTTGTTTTATAGTTTTGTAAGGCTGTGTTCTGCCAGGTGAAAATCTTCCATGGTGATAGGGAACAGAATTTTCTTCTGGACCATTGTGTGTGTGTGTGTGTGTGTGTGTGTGTGTTTGACTGTACTCTCTGGAAATAGAAAAGGGATCTTTCATTTTACTAATTTATTCTCCTTTGGCATTTTATCCTATAATACTCAGGGAAAAGCTGATGCAGCTAAGGGAAAGTGACTTTGTACTGTCAGGGTGGGGAAAAAACTGAACCAATTCCAGCGGCTAGCTCAGTTTCTTTGTGAATACAGTATTTCCTCAGATAGGTTGTGCCGGGGTAGGTGGTTGATTGACTAAAACCCTCGGATTTTTTGTGTTGGGAGCAGCCATGATGTTTCCTGATTTTTTTTTTTTTTTTGTCTTTAAATATTAGTATATAGTTGGTTTTTTAATCAAAGGTGAGGGAAAGGGACAAAACAGGATTAAGTAAAATAAAATTAAACATAAAGGTTTACAAACTGGGGGTGGGGCATTCTGGAGAGAAGACTCAGCAATTGAAGAAGTCTGCAGAGGACACAGGTTTCGCGCTGTGCCGTCACACGGTGGCTCACAGCCGTCCAAGACTCCGGTTCCCGGGGATGCGATTCCCTCTTTTGGCTTCTGCAGGCAGCAGCGTGCACATGTGCGCATATCCACATTCAGCCAAACCAGTCATTTATTGAACATAAAAATAAATATTTTTTAAGTTTACAAATTGATATTTGAAGGCATTTAAAAGACATTATTAGTATGGCACAAGAGTCTTTTGTTCAGACGCTCAACGTCCTTTTGTTTTCCTATACATGTTTTCCCCACTTGCCAAACAAGGCTTGTTGTTTTTTTTTTTTTTTTTTTTCATTTAAATGTTATGTGCCCACCCATTCCACCTCTAAATGGATAGTAACGACACTGAGTAGCATCAGGGAGTTGACTGTGGTTTGACAAGTGTCAAGTTATGAATTGTGTACAGTCCTATGGTAGTAAAAATAAATGTGTTTTCGTCGTTGGAAATGCATGTGTGCGCATTATCAGATCTTGACATCACAGCGGCGGAAGAATTGTCCCCAAATCAAGCAGCTAACTAGATCTCGGCAAGTTGATTCTGCACGGACAGCAGCTGCCTCTGAACGGAAGGAGGAGGTCACGTGACAGCCCCTGTTACCGCTAAGACCTGCTGAGACAGAGCTGAGTGAAGGTGGAGGCCAGAGCTGTGTGCCCAGCGTCCCCAGGCTTGCTCCGACTCTCATCTCTCAGACTCACTAATCTTAGTCTAACAACCAATTGTTTGGCGGGCGGGGGAGGGGAGGCACGGAAGTCAAGTTACTTAATCACTTTCGTGTAGTTCCCTCTAACCATTTTCTCCTCAAATTTAATAACGAGGTGGACAAGTCAGTCCCTCTCTCTCTCTCTCTCTCTCTCTCTCTCTCTCTCTCTCTCTCTCCCCTCCCCTGCCCCCGGTGGCCTTTACTTGATATTGACTCACACTGTTTGTAGGTGGTGGACAGAAAGCAGTGGCCGGCGTGTTGGCTCGGGGGAGATTTACATCTCTGTGGCTGGGCTGGTGCTCGTCCAAGCTGGTCGCCTGGGGAGCTCGTGTCTTTTAGACTGATTTAGGTTATTTTACATGTACAGAGTGTTTTACCTGCTTGTGTGCCTGTGTATCACATGCATGCCTGGTGCCCACAGAGGTCAAAAGACGACATTAGATGCCGTGGAACTGGAGTTACAGGTGGTTGTGAGCCACTGTGTGGGTGCTGGGAACCAAACCTAGGTCCTGCAAGAGCAGGGAGTGCTCTTAACCACCGAGCTGTCTCTCGGGCCCCAAGGGCTCGTGTTGGTATCTTTAGATGTCGGTGTCTTCTTTCCCCAGCTATTTTGAGGGTTACACGAGTAAACACACACAGACCTCGCAGAGCGGTACCCGACACACAACTTGTGCGCAGTAAACATCAGTGCCGGTCACTTTTCCCAGTTATCTCTGTAACTCAACCGCTTAGCACGTAGTGATGAGGATGCACTAGATTCGCCGTACCTGGGAAGATGCCCTCAAAGGACAGCCCCGGGGAAGTGCTCCTGCCTGCCACGGGTTGGCTGGCTGCCCGTTCCCATCCGAATTGTCTCCTCTTCGTGAGGTGCTCTTGGGAGAAAGCCACCACCACGGCCACACAGGGGCTTCCTGTCCTCTGCAGGTCTCTGGCCTGAGGGGAGGACCTAAGAGGAATCCCTGCAAAGTGTCTGCTCTGGGCTCCCTCTGCTGGCTCTTCTAGCCTGTATGCAAATCAGTGGCGGAAAAATCTTGAAAATTCATCTTTCGGTTTTGAGGCTTCTTTTCTAAAAGACACATCTGAAACTTTTTTTTTGCATATGAATGCCCATAGCACGTGTATCTTTTTCTTCTTGCTGTTTGCGTCTTGAGTGGGGATGTCCTCACAGGTTTCAGTTGTGGGGAGTTTCACTGTGCTTTCAAGTGGGGCCAGTCATGACGGGCTGAAAGACGTTACAGCACTGTTCTCAAAAAACCGGTAATATTTTAGGTTTCAGTGTGGTATTGAATATCTTAGAATCTTATTTTCAGAGTTGAAGTTTTAAAGAAAGTCCACGATATGAGGACTTACTAATTGATATTCATCAAAGGTTATAGCTTAAGACTCCTGGGGTAGTATTGTGTCTGATAGTTAATACCTCAGTTTCACTGAGTGGCTGATCATCTGTTTGGAGTCATTGCCTATCACTAAAATGGGCCACAGATGACCCGACGTTGCATTTTCTGTCTTCCCTTTTGCGCAGGAGTGTGTCTGTTTGTTAGAAAGTGGGCACGTTTTGTGGAAGCCAGAACCACAGGTTGGGTATTGTGTCTTGGTGGTGATGTACCTGGTTTTTGACATTGGTCTCTCCGTGGGACTTGGGGCTCATCAACAGGCCACGCTGGCTGGCCGGGGAGCCTCCAGGACCTGCTTGACTCCACCACTCCAGTACTGGGATCACAAGTATCTGCCACAATTGTTTGGCTTTTTGACCTCAGTTCTGGGAACCCAGCTCTGGTCCCTGTGCTTGCGTGGCCCCTACTTGACTGGCTGAGCCATCACCCCAGCCCTATAATTGCATTTACACATAATTATTATATGTCTTTGTGTTTTACTTCTCACTTTCTCCTTTCCTTCTGCCTTTCATCTTGCCATTTATTTATCTGTTTGTTTATTTGTTGTTATTAGGCTCAAACAACATAAGTCGGATAACTGCAAACATGGAAAATGGGGAGAATGAAGGAACAACTAAAATTATTGCACCTTCCCCAGTGAAAAGGTGAGTGTGTGCAGTTATGTGCCATCATAAACATTCTTCCCCTTGTTAGCAAGGTTAAGAATCTTGTCACTTTGGTAATTGATTAGTACTTTTAACCTAGGGACTCCAGTAGATAGTGTCTGAGCCAAAGAATGTGTTATCATGTCAGCAAAATGCAAACACCGGGACCTGTTCTCCGTGGAAGACGTCACAGAATGTATATGGTCTGCAACTCAGCAGCACACTGAAAATTCCATGTGGTTCTTAAAGCCATGATACAGCCGACTAACTCAAAGGGACTGGCAAAGTAAAGGGACGATACTCTTGCTTTAATGTACTCTGTTCCTAACAATGTTTCACTGAACTGTGGCCCTGAGAGGAGGTTCGCAGCCTTAGAGGTGCCAGCGCCTCAGCATTCGGAGATTTCGTATATATGGATTCTGTCATGGTCCCCAGCATCAGTTTTCCTAGTAGCAGCATTCCCACTGGAAAAACCTCCTCTTAAAATGTTATAGGAATTGGTTCCTGAAAGATCAGCTTTGTTCTCTGATAAGAGAGTTCTGGAGTAATTTTTTCCTGTCTCCAGTTATGTCCACGGAGCAGCCCTGTCAAGGCACAATGAGCAGCTTTCATGAACTCACTCTGACTATGGCGGCCTCCCCACTTGCATCATGGAGAAGGCCCAGCAGTCAGAGCTGTGTGACCTGCTGAGAGGCCTTAGCTCATCCTCTAAGCCATCTTTTGTTAGTTAATAATGGCGCCTTCATTCAACAGGTCTGTGGTGACTTTGAGAAATAAAGCATAATTCCCTAGTAAGAAAATTAGAGATGGCGGCGGCGGGGGGTGGAGGGGTGGGAGGGGAGCATTCCAGAGCTGTGATGTTTCACCTACACTTTTTGGCCTGTTTTCCTTAGTTCTGGGGCGTTCTCCTTACAGATCAACCTTTAGAAGTGACATGTTCTTTACCTTTGAATGTGTCTTCTTTAACTGTGTTTTCCTAGTTGCTCTCTCAGTCCTGGGTGGAGGCACCTGTATGTACAGGGCACACTCATGATATAGACAGCACAAGCAGAGTGATTTTCTCAGAAGGAACTCGGTCCCCTTTGAAACTCACTGCTGCCAATAATCCTGAAACCAGAAGGGTGGCCACTTCCCAGCCAGGTTGCAGATGAGAAGAAGCTTACAGAAGAAAGCTGGGATTTCATTATTCCTCAACGATCATCTACTTGAGATTGCCCTTTCATTTCTCTGTCTTTCCCTGTCTTCCTTCTTGCCTCCTCACTTTCCCCTTCTGACTTAGTAAACGTATACACTTCATAGCACTGTACTGAGTCTTCACTGTATTTCCATTTATTTATTTATTTATTTATTTTTGCTTTTTCTCATTTCAAAAGGGAAGCATTTACTTTGGAAATTTGATCTTTGAAGTCTCAGTTTTAAATCATTAGACAGTATATTGAACCTGTGGAAAACATACCCGCTCTCTACTAGCCCTTTGGTATGTGTGCCCTTGTTGGATGTACCTTCTACAGGTACATGGATATAATGTCCCAACAGAAGCTTGTTTCCTTTGTTTTTGTGACACCCTTGTCACTCCGCCCTTCTTGGTTGCCATTGCTAAGAATTCTGCTACAGCCATGTTCTGTAACAGCTACCCAGATCCTTCTGGGGGCCAGGATTAAAGGTGGATTAACAGCTATGCAGCTCTTTTTCTCTGCAAGCTAAGACTCCAGAGGAAGTGAGCAGTGACCCCCAGGCCCTTCTGCTGGTCTCTTCTGTTTCCCTAGGTGATTCTAAAACAGTTTGTTGGGCTTGAGTAACAACTCGGTTATATTTACATTCTCGGGGCAGAAAGATGATAGGAGAAGGAAATGGCATTCAAAAGTCATTCTGATCCGGAAGGATGGAGCCAAGATATCCGGAAGCTGGACAGAGGTCAGATAGGTTAGGCTGTTCCTTGTCCAGAGTTAACTTTTCAGTGCTTCAGAGCCAAACCTGGAGCCAGGGTGCCTGGCCACTGCTGTAAAGAATGCCAGCCTCGTGTGAGTGGATGTCCCTGTGTCCTAGTTACTTCTCTTGTTGTGACAAAACACCACAACCAAGGTATCCTATGAAAGAAAGCATTTAATCTGGGACTCACAAGAAAACAGTGAGTTTGTGGCTTATAGTTCCAGAGGATTAGAGTCAGCGACTATCATCGTGGTGGAAAGCCAGCAGCAGGCCAGCAGGCCTGGCCGTGGAGCAGTAGCTAAGAGGTTGCTTCTCGTCCAGGAGCAGGAGGCAGAGAGTACTGACTGGGAACAGCATGGGCTTTTGAAACCTCCGTGCACCAGTAACACACCTTCTCCAAACAGGTCACACCTAATTCTCCCCAAACAGTTCTACCAACTGGGAACTAAGTATTGAAACCCATGAGCCTATGTGGGCCTGTCTGATTCAAACTACTGCACCCGGGCTCTCTTCCTTTTCGGCTTTCTTCCTTTCTCTACTCGGTGGAGGTTATTGCTTCTTTTCCTGAGGACCCTTTCCTTCCTCCTCTCCCCTTTCTCCTCCACCCCCTCACTGGGCAAGTCTTCTCTCCTGGGGCAGTTGGTTAGCCCCGTTAGCAGTCATGCCATTATTATACCTGCGGAGCACATGTTGCCTGGCAGGTCAGGATTACAGAGCACAAAACACTCCTGAGGAGATCCCCGGCCGGCCTTCCTCCTCAGGGGCCTGCACAGCGACTCTGAGCACCATGAAAGCTGGCAGCATGGATAAAGGTTTCAAACCAGTCCTAGCTTGATTTCTGTATGCTGTGCAATTGGATAGTGCTGTTTTCTCCGGCAGTGGGGTCTTTTTGTCTAGTTATGGTAGACAACTAAGAGCAGTGTTGTTTTGGGTGCCTCTGATCAAAATTCATAGGAAGGTCTCCTACACCTAATGCTGAGATCTTTACCTTATAACCCATGGCTTCTGGGGAAAGTACCGTCATTTACACAGAATACTCCATTTAAATTCCCTTTAAAAATGTACATATTTATGTACAATTCAAATGTGTTTATATATAACATAATATACAGGTACTACCTTTGTAGACCAGCCTTGCCCCAAGTTCAGAGATCCATTTGACTCTCTCCTCCTTCCAAGTGCTGGGATTAAATGCATTTGCCGCTGTACCCCAACTTAAATTATATTTTTAAGTTAACTTACTAAGTAGTAGTTTTGCATGAGGCTTTTCCACACATCTTTAGTTTTGGCTCACTCAGATGAGTGTCCCAACAGAAGTTGGTTTCTTTTGTTTTTGCAACACTCTTGTCACTTTCCCCTTTCTTGGTTGCTATTACTAAGAATTCTGCTACAGCCATATTCTGTAACAACCACCCAGATCCCTCTAAGGCCAGGGTTAAAGGTGTATTAACAGCTACGAATCTCTTTTTCTCTGCAAGCTAAGATTCCAGAGGACGTGAGCAGCGACCCCCAGGCCCTTCTGCTGGTCTCTTCTGTTTCCCTAGGCGTTTCTAAAACAAGAGTCTAAAGACTCTTCCCCACGAGGGTAGAGTCTTTAGAAAGAAGTTTCTTAACAATTGCTCAGCTTGGCTTCGCTCCACAGAAAGCAGGGAGGACATGTGAAAGCGCTTACTGGAGAAATGCGTTTATTAATCAGCCATCTTGGGTTCTTTTTTTGGAATGAGTCACAGCCATAAGCAAGGAAATACATGTATATATGCATCATAATGTGCTTTCTTCTGAAGAAACTATTTTTTTTCTATTCTTTATTATTAAAGTTTTAAGAAAGCAAAGAATGAAAACAGCCCTGACACCCAAAGAAGCAAATCTCATGCACCCTGGGAAGACAATGGACCCCAGAGGTACGGAGTCTGACTCACTGTCTCTGGAGAGAAAGGCAGCAAAGGACCTGTCACAGTTACCCAGTCGAGGAAGCTAACTGCCCTCTGGCTTCCAGAAATGCAGAAGCGGGAGTCACTAGCAGGTTTCCTAACGTGAAACCTTTCAGAACGACAGAAAGGAAAGCCAGTGTGTATAAAGAAATCACCTACAAGGCTCCTGTGATGGTTTAGAGCAGGGGTTTTCTACCTGTGGGTTGCTACAGCTCCTTTGGGGTCACTTATCAGACATCCTGCAGATCAGATATTTACATTACAATTCATAACAGTAGCAAAAGTGCAGTTATGAAGTAGCAATGGATCATTTTATGGTTGGGGGTCATCACAACATGAGGAACTGTATTAAAGGGTCACAGCATTAGGAAGGTTGAGAACCTTCCTGTTCTAGACTAAGGATATATTTCTGGGGAAAAAAAAATATCCAAAATGGCATTAATGCTAATACTCCACACTCGACTTGTGAAAACTCCCAAAGCTGATACATGAATTATTTCTCTCACTCCAGTGGACTCTACAACTCTTCCAGTGACCGCACCAAGTCTCCAAAGTTTCCCTGTACCCGGCAGCGTAACCTCTCGTGCGGCAGTGACAATGACTCCACGCAGCCAATGAGGCGAAGGTGAGCTGAGGGCTTTGCCATTTGTGTGGAGATTCCTCCTTGAGGAACCTCTGGATATGATATTTCTGTGTCTAAGATAGGCTCAGGCTTATAAATGGAACCCATCATCTTCTTCAAATCTAATCCTCCCTCACATCCCTCCGATAAGAAGGTGGCCGCCTCATTTCAGTTCTCAGGTAATGAACCGTGAACTTAGCTGTAATCCCTTGCTCTCTCATCTGACGTTCGGTGCTTCAGTGAATCTATCAGTTTTAGATGATTCCTTGGCTCTTCAGGGCTATCATCATCCCGTGTCCCCGGTAGCCCTTGTATGGATCATTGTAGCAGCCTGGATAAATGGATTTCAGGTCTTCTGCAAAAGCAGTGCATGCCCTTGCCAGCTGCACCATCTCTCCAGCCCCATTTCCTTCCTCCTTGTAACTGTTTATGGGAGGTTCTATTAAAACTGAGACTTTGGTTGGGAGAGGTGGCTCAGTGGTTAAGAACACTGGTGCTCTTTCGGGACCCAGCTCTGATTCCTAATACCCAAGCAGTGGTCTGTAACTCCAGTTCCAGGGGACTCAACGCATTCTTCTGGCCCTTGAGGGCACCAGGCTCATGCATGGTATGCAGGCATGCATGTAGGCAAAACACTCATATACGTAAAAATTTTAAAAATAAAACAAAACACTGAGCCACTAAAAGGAGTAACTTGAGTCACAAAGCTCTTCAGTGGGGAAGATGGGATTCCTGTCTACGTGGCCTGGTGGTCTGACTTCAGTGCCTGCATTTTTTTTTTTTTTTAGCCCTAGTATAAGTGCTTAAAGGTAAAAGAAAGTAGAGGAAGTTGTGGGGAGAAAGCGATGTGTTGGAGATGGTTAGAGATAATAAAGGTCAAAGCTTAATGAAGGTGTAGGTGGATGAGGTTATCATAGAAGAGATAAGGAATTCAAGGCCAGGATGCTGAAAGTGCATCCCAGTAAAAGCCAGAATCAGCTGAAAATTGGCTTAGAGGATTACAGGCCTTGAAGCCACCGGCTAACCCCGTTGTTGGATGAATGTAGCTTAGCCAGTGTGGCATAGACCACAGGCTCGCCCTAGATGACTGGGTTCTTGGAGCCGGCTGGTGGAGTGCTGTGTCTCTGGGACCTGCCACAGGGCTGGACGTGTACACATGACATAGATGTGGAGCAAGTAAACCAAGATAGCAGGCATCTATCTTGGTTGATGTGAAACCGTGTGCTTCCTCAGCTGTACAGAATGCTGCTTTCTGAAATTTCTTCTTTTGTCTTCCTCAGGAAAACTCACAACAGTGGCGAGGACTCAGATCTAAAGCAAAGGAGGAGGTAAGAAAGCAAAGGGATAAGTCAAAGAGGGGGAGGATGCTCGCAGTTGAGACAGGAGCGGAGACGTTTTCCTCTCTGCCGTGGCTGCCTTATGACTGTATCTCCAGTCTTCATGTTTTCACTCCAGTTTCAATCGTGTTTCAGTCTTTCACTCTGTCCTGACCCTTGACATTTTCTTTTTATTTCCCGTTCCCTTTGTGCCTCTGCGGCTGTCTCAAGCTATGCCCTGCCATATTCTAAACCCCTCCACCACTTGGCTTAAAGCAACAACAAGCGCAGTGTGTGTGTCCACGTGGACCGAACAGGCAGAGGTCAGGTGGTAGCTGATGCTGTGTCATCCAAGGGGCTTCTGTCACGTAGCATCCTGAAAGGATGGTTGGAGGCACAGGCTTCTTTAGAGGGTGGCTAGAAGGCAGCAGAAATGAATGGCCTTGTGGGCTAGCCTCGGAACATGCAGGCTGTCCCCAACATCTTATTCTGTTGGTGAAAACTGTCACAAGATCCATCCAAATTCAAAGCGGAGGCAGTAAGGTCTACCTGCCCCTGCGAGGGCTTGGTGGGAAAGATGACACTTAGCATCCCTGTTTTGTCTTCCATGCGTGTTTTAGCTTTGCCACGTTGTTTTGTTAGGCACGATGGGTCTTCGAGTCCTTTCTGAGACCCCTGCATTTCCCTTAGTGTGCTCTCCTCTTCCTCTTGCCTCGCCCTTTCTTTGAGCTTTAGACTTAGCTCAGATGTTTGACCGAGTCCAGAAATACCTCTTACTGGGAAAGGGATAATATGGCCCTTTGTATTTGGATTAGTGAGTTTTTTTCCCTACAAAATTTCTTCTAGAGTATCTGATTAACTTTTCTATAATTTGCCGTATTTTTTTTTTCTTTTGTCTCCAGGTCTCGCTCACGCTGTAACACAAGCAGTGGTAGTGAGTCAGAAAATTCTAACAGAGAACACCGGAAGAAGAGAAACAGGTAACACCCAAACACTGTACGTCCCTGGAACTCTGCCGTCAGGGGCTGTCGCCGGCGGCAGAGGCTCATGTGCTTTCAGTCATGAGCACGCCATCTCGGTGGTCCAAAGGCCGCTGTTCTGCATCACTAATTTAGGAAACCTCTGCCTTGTGAGTTTTGTATCTCTAGGGAAAGATCGTTAAATGACTTGATAGTTAAGTGCACTCTTGTTTTTTAAAAGATACCTCTACAGTTAGGGCCTAATGTATGTTGAATTTACCTCAAATGGGGAAGAGTTTGCCATTTGTATGGAGATTCTCCTTGAAGTGCCTCTGGATTTGATGTTTCTTTGTCTTATCCAGCCCCAAAAGGAGGCTCATCGTCTTAGGGGTTCTGTCAGTCGTCGCTTCTCTGCATCTACATGAGTTTCCAGTCACACGAGGTGTAACAGGCTGGCGTGTTTAGTCTGTCTTTGGAGGACTCTGCTTTTAAGAGCTTGCTCGTAAGCTCGGTTGACACGTAATCAGCATTAGTGTTAGCTTAATGCGTTGATCACATCTCCCTAGTGCCAAACCGGTTACTTAAAAACAGCAGGTATTCATGAGCTGCGGGAACACCACCAGGCCAGGCATCAGAGAGATTTGATTGTTGGTCATGTTGATTTCAAACCCAGTGGTTCTCAACTGGGAGAGCTTTGCCCTTTCAGAGGACGTTTCGTTGTGTTCAGAGACATTTAGTTTTGTCACATTCAGGTGGGGGAGATGCTACTGACCAGAGTTGATGCTAAGCATTCTCCAGTATGGAAGGCAGACATGACAGCAAAAGACAACACATCTAGTACTGAAATATCAGTGATGCTGAGAGGGGGAGGGGAGGAGAAGGGAAGAGGAGGGAAGAAAGGGAAGCCTGTTTCACCTACTGCGGATTTCAGGCCTGCTTGCTCTTTCCTGTGAGATTAAGAAGTTCGGCCAGTCCCAAGATCATACTTTAGTGCTTGGGAACCTTGTGCTGAGGAGAGACAGAATAGTCTGCCCTGTGACTCCAAAGCCTGTGGAATAAGAGCCTTGACAGCTTTGTGAGAAAGGGCCCCTTGCTCAGGGAAGCTTCCTGCCTACCGCCCTCTTCACGGCTGGAATTACACGAGATAGCCGCAAGATCTCTGTGTGTTATGACACTCCTCAAAGAAACAATTTCAGTTGCTGTATCTGTGAAAATCCAATTAGGAGAGACGACTCTCCCTTAGGTACCTTCTTCCCGCTGTAAAATGAAGCAGTTTTGTACCAAGCAAAACAAATCGCTTTCTTGTCCTGCTTAACAACTTGTGCTCATTCATCAAGCCAGAATCCATTTGTTTTATTTAGTATCTTCCAAACTGAGCTCCTAAAGGCCTGTTCTCAACTGCACAGAAGATAACCTGTTTAAAAGGCATTGTCTTTGGAGGGACTGAATGTGGTAAGGGTGACATTTGCTATTAAAAATGAAACAGTATTGAAAGGTTGCCACCGGGTCCTTAAATTGCCCATTGCTGATCTGGCTGTGTTGGCTTGTGGCCCTGCCAACTGTTACTTCCCTGGGGAGTATTACCTCTGTCTCCCACAGTTTTTTTTTTTTTTTTTTTTTTTCCAATCAGCTTTTTTTGGTGTTAGAATAGCAGTGATTTTGAACGTTCAGGTGCCGGTGTACTTTGTAATGCTAGATGAGAAGTCGCTTTCAAAGCATACACCCACATCCCAGAAAGGATCCCAAAGGCTTTTGTGATTACGCTAACCTGTGGCAATATTGCCCTGGGATCATGCAGGTTCCCGTATCCCGAGAAAATGAAGCATTGCAGAACACAGGCGGAGGAAGGAGCATGTCTCAGTCTGATCTCCCCCACACAGCTTCTGCCTCCTCAGGCAATGGTGTGCAAGGAGGGAGGCCGCAAAGTCGGGTTGCTCCTTCCGGGTTGCCACTTGCCTGCCGTGCTAATCCCAGCCCCCCACCCCCATCTAGCATCCGGCTTTGGTCTTTCACCAGGGTGCCTTAGTCTGTATGAGCTGAATGTTAGAGCTGCAGATCTCCTCCGGTCAGGAGCCCTCTGAGACTGCGAAGGGCCGGTTCTCCAAATCCGACTGTGCGCTTGGTCAGGAGATGCTGAGCCTTCAACCTCATGCAGCTTCCCCCGCCCTTGGCTGCCAGTTGGGCTAGCAAGCTCTCCACACCACCCTTTGTGTTTTCATGAAGGGGTTGGGGTGACCATAGCATTGGCCAAACAGAATCAGCTCCACGTTGATGATATGTTTCTTTCGATTGGATGTGGTGTTTTTTTTTGTTTTGTTTTTTTTTGTCTTTGCAGCAAGAACCTACACCTCGACACACTCCACTTTTTTGCCTTGCTTTGGGAAATTATAAGCTTGGAGCAACTTTTGGGCACACTTATTTTTTAATTTTTATTAGCATGTACTAATTACATGTAACAACCGGTCTGATCATGCCATTTTCATACATGTATATAACATATGTCGATCATAGTCACTCGAATTGCCTTCCCTTGCCCTCTTTCTACTCTCACCAACCTATTTCCTCTTCTCATCTAGCCTCCCTTTTACTTCCTGTCTTTTTTTTTTTGGATGATGATGATGATGACGACCCGATCAATGAATTTCATCAGGTTTGTTTACCAAAGCGTGTGCCCTTTCCCAGTTTCTATGACACTGAAGAGGGTGTCCCTCTTTCCCCTAACCACTGTTAATTGTATGTAAATCCTTAGGGAAGGGCAGGACGTGCGAGCCCTTCCCCTCTGTGATAAGGTGTTGGCCAAGCCTGGACTTGTGCAGGTAACTACACTCCGGGAGTCCAAAGCTGCGGCAACCATGGCCTGCTTAGAAGCCGGTGTTACAGATTGCTCTCCCTGCTTGTCCACTGACCGCTGCACTGCACTGTTCTGTGGACGTAAGTCTAGTGGTTTAGAAGGCTGTCCGAAAGGCACATCGTGCCCAGCAAAGCAGCAGCAGTAGCTTCGCCCGCTAGGGCGCACAGCCGTTACCAGCACAAGCTTTTGACTGGGTTTGTGGAACCAGATGTCAGTTCCCTCCTTTGGAGAAGGCCTCCAGTGCAGCCAGAGAGCATTGGTTACCCTCATATCAGCCTTGCCCCTGTTGCCCTGTCGCTTCATCTTGCCTGGCAAGTCAGTATTGGTGCACGTGGAGCCCGCAGCTGAATACTCCCAGCAGCCTGCATAGCACCTTCCTGCTCCTTGAGGGCTAGCTGGCAAGGAGGAAGCTTCCAGCCCAGCTGCGGCTTGTTGTTGTTTTTTTTTTTTTTCCCATGTCCAGCAACTCCAGTGTATGTCATCTTCGGCAACAGGTCTCACTCTCCAGGTCTGATAGGCTGCGAATGGCGATTTACTGGTATTGTGTTTTCTTTGGGGGGTGTCTCAGGGTCTTCCCCCACTAGCAGCTTGTAGAGAGATGGGCCCACTCCCGGCCGTGGAGTTTACATTTAGTAACCTATGGCTTCTGAGAGGAGGTACCTCCATTCCGATTTGTTCTTAATGGTTTGATTAGTTGATAAGGTAAGAGATTTCGTTACGGATTTCCACGTGTTACTAGTTTAGTTGCACTCCTCCCATCTCCCTAAGTGTTTTCTCTTTGAAGCAAGCACCTGCTCCCTGACACGCCTCCCTTCCTCTTCTGGCTGTGGGAAATTACAGCCTTGGGGAGAGGAGGAGCCACTGCGATGATTTCTGTGGGTCCCGTGGACCTTCATGTAGTCATTTTGCTTGTTGAGGTTGTGTGTGGTCTTCCTTCGCCTTCTTCCTGGGTTTTACAAACATGCACTTATTTGTACATAAAGGGAGCTTCCTCTTGGCACGTTTGGGACAGGGTCTCATGAAGCTCCATGGGGCTCAGACTTGCTACGTAGCACAGGATAGCCTTCAGTCTGTGTTCTCCAGTCTCTGCCCCTCAGGGGCTGAGATTATAGGTCCACAACACCATTGTGCTGCTTTTATGTGCTTCTGGGGATCAAACCCAGGGCCACACGCATGCTGGCCGAGTACCCTCCCAACTGAGCTACATCTCCAAGCCAGGGAGTCTTTATGAGGAGGCAAGGGCACTCTGGGAATGCTGGGATTTTTGTTGTTGCTCTTTTTTTCCCCCCATAAACTTGAGTCATTGGTGCTTACTTCTACTTTATTGTTTTCATGGATAACATTTTAACCCCCCCCCCCGCTTTGTGCAAAGAGAGCTAATGTTTACAAATAGGGTTCATTCAGAAGAGACTTTAGCGTCACTTAAGTCAAAATCTACAGCAACAGTGGGATTAGAAGCAAGAGCCGTTGTTTTCTGAGAGTTTTAGAAAAACCATAGCTCGAAAAAATGCACATGCCCCTTTGGGCTCAGAACTGACGTGGATGCAGGTGTTTCTGTGAGGTTCCTTCCACAGCAGAAGGGCCCAGCTGCCCCTTCCACGTGATTTATTCTCTATGGCTGCTGTCGTAACTCTGGTGACTGTTCTACTGTCTTCTAGGCTGCGAGATTTCAGAGGGTAGATTTTCACTCCATTTTTATAGCCAGCTAGAAGTTGGTCATAAAAGTTTCTTTTTTTTCTTTTTTTTTTTTAAGGTAGGGTCTCACTATGTGGCCCTGGCTGTCCAGGAACTCATTATGTAGACCAGGCTGGTTTTGAACTTTCAGGGATCTGCCGGCCTCTGCCTCCTAGATGCTGGGAGCAAAGGCGTGCGCTAGCATAAAAGTTGCGTGTTCAAGGTCTCAGTCCACAGGATGTTCTCTGCTTTATCTCTCTTGCTACATCACCTTCCTCTTCACTTTCTTGCTTCTCGGTACACTCTTTGTTCTATGATCTTCCTCCTTTGTCTTCTCTAAGCTTCCTTCCAGTTCATCCTTCCTTTCTTCTGACTGCCTTGAATTAATTCTCTGCACAGGAGCCGCTGGTCTGTGACAGGACAACCCAGGATTCGGGTTAGCATCTTGGCCCTGCTGTGGAGATATCTGGGCATCTCATTGCATGAACTCAGTTCTCAGTGTTCTAGGTCTTTAACATGGGGCAGGGAATATAATGACTGATGTGCTTTGTTGAATGCAGGAGCAAATGAAATCTTTGAAGGGAGAATGCTTTGGGATGCAGGGTGCTAGTCCAGTCCCAGTCTGGGATCCCTGCTTCTTCAGCTGCCTTCTCTTTCCCTCGAGCTCTTCTGCTTTCCATTTCCTCCGATCCTCCGTTCTCCCACCTGTCCTGACTCACACGTTTAGTTACTCCGTCAGCCATTCTTTGGTTGGTTGGTTGGTTGGTTGGTTAGACAGGACTCGTTGTATAGTGCAGGGTTCTCAGCTGCCTCGTCACAAGGACAGTATGTCAGAAACAGACTAACATGTTTGTGTCTTTCCCCGGGCGCAGAATTTATTAAATAATAAGAAGGCCGTGTGGAATTGTTGGCAGCAGTTTTGCCGAGTAGTACTGATTTCCTCCGTAGCCTGTCAAGACACATGCGGCCTTTCATGCCAGTCTTAATTCCTAACGTTAGCTCTCAGATCATACATCACCCAGTACAGTAAGAACATTACTTTCTACCTGTGTATACCTCTGTATACACTCTGAGTGTATACCTCTGTATACACTCATGCGGCAGAATGGCCAGACGAAGCTGGGAGAGATGCAAAGTGGTTGTGAGCTCTGCTGCAGCCTTTAACCCTTTGCAGACATTTCCAGAACCATTTCTAGACTCTTTTCCTCAGTCTGATGTCCCAGTAAGTTTTTGGGCCTGGTTTTCCAGACCTGGTTGATATGCCCATGTGTTCCTACAGTCCCTATATACTTTCTTACATTCTCAGGGTTGCATGTTTTCTGTTTTTAAGATTAAGTCTTAATTTGTGCTTTGTGTGTGAGGCTAAGCTGTCGTCAAGGTGCAGACTCAATTCTGATTCTGCATTTGCACTCACTTTGCCGTCAAAAGTACCTTGTAAAGTCTCTCAGGTCAAGACACAGACCCAGAACACCCTGTGATACACAATATGGAGTAACTTAGGACAGGGAAGAGTTTGATCTCAGCATCCAGCCTGCTGAGGCTGGGGTTAGAGGTGTGCACCGCCACACCGGATTAGTACCAGGCTTTCTCATCCCCGTTCGTAGGTTGGTTCTAAGGGGCCTGGCGGCTTGTGTGTGCTTCAGATACACAGTTTTGTGGTGATCGTATCTATAGTTTCTTGGGTTGTATGTACTGTCTCCCAAGAAGCTACGATGCGTTGGTTATGATATGAAAAGTGAAGGATCAGTATTGGAAAATGAAGTTTTTCTTTACTAACTAACTAACTAACTAACTAACTAACTAACTAACTAACTAACTAACTAACTAACTAACTAACTAACTTATTTTGAGGTATCCTAGCCTGGCCTCAAACTTTCCTGTAGCCAAGGGTGACTTGAATTGACTGTTCTGTATCTTCCCCCTCGCCCAGGCTGAGTGTGCACAGCCTGGTTTGGGAAGGGCCTGAGACAGAACCTCACACATGCTAACCAAGCAGGGGATCAGCAGAGCTCACCCCCAGCCTGCTCAAGCTTTAGTCAGAGCTTCCTTTGCTGTCCCCATTAGTGAAACAATTGATCTGGTGACATTGTTGCATTGAGAGCCTGTCAAAATACCAGCACTTTGAAGTCAGCCGATCCCTGTTAATATTAGATTGCATTTGTTTTAGCTGGCTAGAATTTCGAATCCATGCGCATTGTTTAATGTAGGATCAAATGAAATCTTTGAGGTGAGAGCGCTGTGGGGTGCAGAATTTCTGAGATTAGCAAGGCCAGTCAGCAGCTGAGAAAAGGGAACGGTATTAGAGAGAATGTCAGAGAAATAAGAGAGGAAAACGGGGTGACTATGATCGAAAGACATTGTATGCAGGTATAAAATGTCATCACTAAACTCAAGTATGATTAGTATACGTTAATAAAAACTTTAAAAGTTAAAAAAAAAAAAGGCCAGTCAGTTTACCACTCTGGGTTTGAACACGTGGGTCGTGCACCCTCCTGAAGGAAGACGGGGACGGGACTGATCGGAGTGAAGCTTTTCACTCACCAGCTTTCTGAGTCAGTGCTCCGAGCTTGATAAAAACATTCTTCACGAGGGAGGAAGGGGTCTTCAGACTCCCCTGCTCCCAGTGTGGGCATTACATGGGGAGACCTGGGGATTACGCCCTTGCCCCTTCGCTTTGATGAGAAGCTGCTAGCTTCTCGGAGTTCCAGAGCCGGAAGATTTGCAGAGGTGAATGGCACAGGCAAGCAGTTTAGTGGCTTCCGCATCAGTGAAAAAGTGGAAGCAGCCCTACAGCCCAGGGAGGATTAAAGAAGGAGAAATGAGAGAAGCTGGCCCAAAGGCAGGACTAAGGACTAGAGTGGCTCAGCGGCAGGAGGCCTGCCTGTTTTTATTCTGGGACGTTTGCATCCTAAACAGTAGCCAGGTACATGAGACCTGCGTTCTTGTGAAAAGCAGGGAGCGTATGTAATAAGAATGATCCTGCTCTGAGAAGTCTCCGTGGCTGTGGCCTGGCCCCATCTGCCCCACAGGAGGTTTGTGAAGATTCAGGAGATAATGCCCTGTGTGATGTAGAGGTGTCCTACACAGGCAGGTGCTGTTACCCGGTGTTCTCCCAGGGCCCAGAGAAAGTGAAGCCGGGTCCCCGGGACAAATTGAAGTCAGTGTTTGAAACGTGAATTCATTCTGGCAGGAATGCTCTTGGAGGTTTGGCTCCTTCTTTTAATGTTGATTAGTCTGTTATAACAGTCTACTGTATGTCGATTAGGATCGGAGGAGTAGCTTAAGATAATCTTACATGTGCCCTATAAGGGCTTTTATGTTATTTACTAATTAAGGAGGAAGCGTGTTTCTGTGGCAGAAATTCAGCACTGTAACAGACACAAAATCACTGAGTCAGGTGAATGCAGAAGATCGTGCAAGACTTGGGTAAGGTTTTGTCATGAGAGTGGTTGAAAACCAAACCAAACCAAACCAAACCAAGCAGCATGGCTGGGGAGAATTCCCAGTGAGTGAGAGCGTGGTGACGCAGGCTGTTAATCGCAGCAGAGCTGGGTGTGCCTGGCTACATCGTGAGTTTAGGACAGCCAGAGCCACGTAGTAGAGAGAGATCCTGTCTCAAAATACTAACAAATAAAAAACTGCTTGCCGTGAAAACATGCCGACCTGAGTTCGGATTCCAGCACCTACAAAAACGGCCAAGTGTGGCTGCACATATGCCGATAACCGTAATGCTGTGGGGGATGGAGTGGAGCCCCTGTGCCCTCTGGGGCTTGCTGGCCATCAGACTTACTCCAGGTTCAGCGAGGGACCCCGACTCAGAGGGATAAAGCAGAGAGTGCTAGAGCAGGACGGTGCTGGATGTTATGTTCTTCTCCGCCCTCCCGTGACACACACGCCATAGAAGGAGGTTGTTGTTTCACTGACCCTCGGGAAAAATGCATGTGGGATGTTAGCAAGTGTAAAACCATACGGGCTTCCTTCCATGGACCGGAAAATGGTTGTTTTCCCTGTGAACATTCCCTGTTGTGCTTTCATTGATTCAAAGGCAACAACAAGATACAAATTGTGGTTACAAAGGGGACAGTTGGCGAACAGCCGGCGCAGACTGTGGTGACGTCACCGTGCCGCAGATGCAGGGGCTTCCGACCTTTTTTTTTATTAGGACATACCAAGATGTAGCCCCGTGACATGGGTAATGGGGGGCTTCAGAGCGTAATCCGAACCGACAGAGAGTCTGTGGAAATAACAAAGCTTCCAAGCCAGAGACAACTGAGGGTCAAACATCTTTAAAGTAACAAAGATGGGAGAATTTCAAAGTGAAACTGCATCAGAGGTAGTCCATTGCGGCTGCAGGGGCGTAAGGAATATGTAGAAGAAGGCAAAACATGTTTAGGAGCAAATAAGAGGGATTTATTGATGGCAAGGGAAGGTTGGAAAAGCAAAGGCAGTTTTTGTTTCCTGGCCTTAAGAGAATACATCAACAGATGCCTGGAACCAGTAAATTTCCCTAGGGAAGAAAAGCTACTGAAAAAAAATGAGAAAAGAAGATTGCTTTATGTCAGGTGAGGCAAAAAACGAGTGTAGCTGATGAGAACACGAGTTCCCAATCTGTTGGGACCCAGTGATTGAATTTTAGCAATTGTCTAGGATGTTATACTGCAGCCAAAGAGAAGAGGTTTGCCTCGGCGTCTTGTTGGTTTGTAAATAAAGCACGAATAGAGAAACATTGAGTCTTAAAGCTAGAAAAGGGCTTTGTAATAATTTTTCACATGAGCAAACTGAGACCTGACCAAAAGAGATAAGTGGTTTGCTCAAAGTCTCCAAGTCAGATAATGGCCATGCTGGGAAAGGACTCGAGAGTAGGCTTACGCATTTGATTTCAGGTTCAGCGATAAACGTGGCCTTCATCGCAATGAGTTAGAAGTGAATTAAGAGCCGGTATAAAAGAAGGTCCCATTAAGAACAAAAATGATAAAAGAAGAGAACAGAGGAGAGCCCCGGGAGATTTGTGTAAGAATTCATTTGATAATACGATGATTTGTGCAGAAGAGGCAGGGCTCTAATTGAGGAGAAAGGAAAGAATAGGAATTGATACTATCTTCACTTTGTTACCGAGTGATTATGTGGCATTTCATCTTCACAACCTTAGCAAACTTAATTAAGTGTCAAATACGGTAAAAATCTAAATTGCGTGGGTAATCCAGGGAAACGTAGACTGTGAAGGCCTGGTGAGCAGTGGAGAAAATATATTAGAATCCCCCTGCCCTGAAGTAGCGTTGAAGTGGTTCTATTTGAAGATATTCTCCCCATCTCCTTCCTCCCCCCTTATTCCCTCTCTCCATCCCCCCTTTCCCCCTTTCCCTCTCTACCGTATGTACTTCCTTTCTCCCATACATTAATTTAAAAGCAAAAGCCTTGTTAGGATCTATTTCCCACACTATCTGCTGACTGTTTTCAGACAGAGAAATTGACAAAGTGTGATGAATGTAGATTTAAGGAGAGACTGAGAGATTCAGGCAGGAAGTGTGTTGGTTTTTGAGGTTCATCTTTTGCACTGGAAACATTTCAAAATGACTAGATCTGCAGCATAAGTGATGATAGTTTCCTGATTGTGATGTTTTTTAAAGGTTGTATGCCAGTTCCAGGCTTTTGATATTTCTGTTCCTCATCATGTAAATCCTTACATCAAAATTAACATATAACTGGAGAGTAGCAAAAGATACTTTCATATTCTACACCTATGAATGATAAACAAGACTTAAGAATCATGCTCGGTGATGGTACATGCCCACAGTCTCTGCTTTTGGGAGATTCAGGCAAGGGAATCAGGCGTTCAGGCTGCAAAATGAAACCCTGTCTCAAGAAAAGAAAAGAAAAAAAAAAAAAAAAAGAAGAAGACATTATAGGAGACATGTGTTTTTCACATAAAGATTTCCCTTATTCACCAATGATTAAAACAAAACGAACAAACATAGAACAAGGAATAGCTAACACCTGCCTTTAAGGACTGAGTTGTAAATACCCTTACTTCTAAGTGCTAGGATAATTTTATTCCCAGGTTGCACCTGTGTCTTCTGGAACGGTTCAGTAATGGAAGAAATGACACTTTCGTTCTTGTAATGAGACATCATTAGCCAGAGGCCCTTTGTAAGCGTGTAATTTTAAACTTCATTGCAAACATTCATTACTGGACTTGGGTGTCCACACTGGCGTTGTTCAGGAAGGCTGCTTCTGCACTGAGCCTTGCATTTTTTATGTGCCTGTTAGAATATTTATGAAGTGGCATTACCTGTAGAGGGCATCTGTCTTCAGAGCGCTTGGCTCATGGGGCTATGAAGTAGGGGGGCTTCACTGGCCTTACTTGAGTCGTTCCGGCTTGAAAAATAAAAGTACATGGTAAAATCTGAATTTCGTTTTGATTTAGTCCTTTTTCCTGGCAAGGTAAAGGAAATCCACATGTGCATTCCCGGGGTTTTCTTATTTTCTTTCTTTCTTTCTTTCTTTCTTTCTTTCTTTCTTTCTTTCTTTCTTTCTTTCTCTCTCTTTCTTTCTTCTTTCTCTCTCTTTCTCTGTGTCTTTCTTTCTTTCTTTTTTCTTTTTTTCTTTCTCTCTTTCTCTCCTTCCTTCCTTCCTTCCTTCCTTCCTTCCTTCCTTCCTTCCTTCCTTCCTTCCTTCCTTCCTTCCTTCCTTCCTTCCCTGTTTCTTTCTTTTCTTTTTCTTTCTCGGTGGCTGGCCTTGCTATTGGACCAGGCTGGCCTCAGGTTCTCAAAACTCTTCCACCTGCCTTTGCCTTCTGAGTTCTGGAATTAAAGGCCTGTGCTACCAGGCCTGGCTAGTGTTGTTTTTTAATCATCTGAGTGTGATGGCTAACCTTCTGAATTCTTCAGTGCATGTCATGTACACACAGCACTTGTCTGCCTTCTAAATAGTTGCATTTACAGGAAAATACATGCTGGACTAAGTCCATCTCGGCCTTGCAGGAAAACTAAACTCAAGATAATGAGAGGCCCTGGCCTCCCCATAAACATACTGAAATATGTTGTGGAAGTTAAGCCTGCCTGTGAGCTGCACAGTGGTTCTGTCCAGAATTTTATGTCTTATCTCAAACTCAGACATCAGGGTCCTGTGGGCGGGGAGAGATGCTGTTGGCCTGATCCTTTCTTTGACCGCATCCTCCGAGCCCTGACCCCTCACGCCTGGTACTGGGTTAGGTCTCCTAGCAGATCTGTTGGGTTTCTGTTCTGTTTGATGCGGAAGGTAGAGGTGCAGCCGTGAAGACGTGTACATGCGCTCGTGCCCACGCATGTGTAAAGGAGCATAATTTCTGTGTGATGATGTCAGACTGAAGTGCTGGCTCCTAAGGACGGTTGAGGACCATCGTTTCTAATGTTAATGTCCGTAGCATGTGTTTTCAGGTCTCATTTACTCTGCAATGGGAAAGCAGAACAGTGTTCTTCAAGCTCCTTTTCATCCCTTAGGCCTGTGTGCTTCCCCTGGGATTTCCCTCCTACCCCACCAGCTAGGTCCACTCCTTCCCGCACCGAAGGCCTGCTCAGCGATTCTGGGACACGAGTTCATGGGGAGTGAGCAAATAATGCCAGTACACTTAATCAGACGAGGCCTAAAGCAATACCACAAAACCAACAGGACGACAGGAACTAACACATACCTCTCAGTAATATTTACGTTAATATTCAATAATCTTTATAGTAATGATCTCCACAGATAAAGACGAGGAGGTAGGATTCATCTTTTCGTGCTTCTAGGGAAGCTGCTTCACCGCCAGTGATAGACACTCGAGGGTAGAAGGGCGGGAAAAGGTATTCCAAGCAAATGGAACTAAGGAAGAGGCGTGTGCAGTCGTCCTAATACCTGGCAAGATAGACTTCAACGCAAAACCAATCAGAAGAATTCAGGACGGCCACGTCATATTCATCACGGGAACAGTCCATCAAGAGGAAGTTACAACGTTAATGCACACACACCAAATGCACATACCCCGTGTTGGAAAACTAGAGCTAAGTCCACAGGTTAGGCACAAGAGATGATCGTAGGTGACTTCAGCAGCCCGTTGCCACCAATATACGGAGGAATAAAGCTGACGGCATCCCCAACAGGAACTGCAGAAAGTACACCTTATGTCTCACCGTGGCGTGATAACTGAGTCAGGGGAGAAATCAAGGTGGAAGTTAGAAAATTCCTAGGATTAAATGAAACTGAAAACACAACATAACAAAATCTGCAGGACCTAATGAAGGCAGCCCTAAGAGGAGTGCTTATAGCTCTGACTACCCACATAAACAAAACCCGACAGAGCTCAATTTAATAAGCAAATGGTACACTTGAAAGCTTTGGAAAAGCAGTAATAGATAAGACCCGAAAAGAGTAAACAGGAAGAGAGAATTAAATTCGTGTCTGGAATTAATGAAATGAATCGTCAAAGTGATGAAGACAGTAGAAAGTATCAATGAGATGAGGGCTTGGTTCTATGAAAACATTAACAAAATTGCCAAACCTTCAGCCAAATTAAACAAAGGACAGGGAAAGAAGACTCGGATTAGTAAAATTACAGGTGAAAAGAGAGACATCACAAGAGACTGAGGATATACAGAAAATCGTGCTGACATGCTTTAAAATGAGTTACTTTATTTTTACATATTTAGTATGAACATTGCATAATTATGTGTCTATATTTACAGGCACACACACCTAATTAAGGATACACTAAGTCTTTGCTCTCCGATTCTCTGATGTAATCGGATTGCTGTTCTCTTAACTATCTGAAAAAGTGAGGTAGAAGTAGTTGGGAAGTAAGGAGTGCCTTCTTTGTGTCCCATAGATTTTGGTCCGCTGTATTTTCATTTCCATCCCTGCCTGGATATTAACCTTACATCTCTGAGACCGGCTGTCTTTATGTTGCTCAGAAGTCCTGCCTGGATGTTAATCATACATCTTTTTATTGTCTCTGAGACCGGCTGTCTTTATGTTGCCCTGGGTGGCTTAGGGTCCTGCAGGAGACTGAGATTTGAGGTGAGTTCACCATGCCTGGCTTGGACGTTGACCTCAGCTGCCTGCTCTGTCTTTTCAGAGTGCGACAGGAGAACGACATGGTGGATTCGGCGCCTCAGTGGGAAGCTGTGTTAAGAAGACAGAAGGAGAAGAACCAAGTGGATCCAAACAACAGGCGTTCAAGACACAGATCTCGCTCGTACGTGGGTTCTTTTCCCGCTCTCCTTCAAACTCAGGGAGCGTGACGGAGAGGCTTGTTCTCCTAATGAGGCATCTTTTAGACTGGGAATATCCAGGTTTTTCATTTGTTGTTTTTCCCTTCTTACACGTGTGACATTCATTAACCACTTTTGAAGACTTAGAAATTGGAGCTCAGGCAGAACAAAATGGCATGGGGAACAAGGCCGTCAAAATCATATTTTGTGTGTTGAGTTGTTTTCCAGCAAATGTGCACATCCAACCAGGTAAATAAACAGGAGCGTTTCCTTTGTTCTGAAGCCTGGCTGCTGGCGAGACACCTGCTGATTTGCCCAATTTGAGTCTACGGAATTCTCTGAAGTCTCGTTCCAAATTGAACGGGACATGACCATCATTCTGTCAAGTTACCGTTTGGGAGCACTAGTCATGGAATGATTCATTACACCCCAATGTTGAGATTTGCCTGTCCCCCCCCACCCCCAGTTTCTAGGCAGTGACAATATGTGGGCACAATTCCCCCACAATAGTGAGGCCGCCTGTCCCTCAGGTTAATTTCCTGTGAGCAGATGACGTGGTGTGCCTTCGTGGTCGTGCATGTATGGTGTGTGCGTGTGCATGTCTGCTTGTGCGTGCATGAGTCTGGACATCAAGAGTCAGGCCACACCTCTGCCTGCTCCACTTGCCAAGAATGCCTCAAGTGAACCGGGACTAGCTGCAAAGCCGTCTGTGGTTTGGGGGATGGGTCAGCTGTAGTGTGTGGTGCTCCTCAGTCCTGGGAGGGGAGAGGGCGAATGTGCGATGCTGATGCAGCAGCCAGCAGAATCTCTGAGGGAGCCAGGCGGAAGCAGGCTGAGAATGCACCTTTAGGTTGACACACCAGGAGAGGGCGCTGGAGGCGACAGCATAGAGCCTGTGCTATGCCGTGGACACTGAGGTTTTGATTATAATTTTTTTTTTTTTTTTTAAGATGGGCTCTTAGGAGGCTCAGTGGTTAAGAGCGCGTGTTGCTCTTGCAGAGGACCCAGGGTACATTCCCAGCACCCGTCTGGTAGTTCTCAGCCATCTGTAACTCCAGTTCCAGGGCCCCAACGCCCTCTTCCGACCTCCTTCGACATTAGTCACACATGTGGTGCACAGACAAGCATGCTGGCAAAATGTAACCCATTAAAGCAAATGAAGCTAAAACAAACAACATAAGCCAGGGTCTGACTCCGTAGCCCTGACTGGTCTAGAACTTGCTACAGACGCTAGGTTGGCCTTGACCTCATAGGGCTCTGCCTACCTTTGACTTCCCAAGTGTTGGGATTAAAGGCCTGTGCCACCACACCTGGTATAGAACTTTTTTGTTGTTGTTGAGAAAGGATTTCAAGTAGCTCGGGCTGGCCTTTGGCATTACCTCTCCCCTCCCCTTGTTTTCTTTTTCTTTTTGAGATGGAGTTTTACTCGATAGCCCCGGCTGTCCTGGCCTGGGATGTGCTGTAGAGACTAGACTGGCCTGGAGCTCACGAGATCCACCTGTTTCTATTCCTGAGTTCTGGAAATAAAGGTGTATGCCTTCCTATACTGCTTAGGGTCTTAAATTTCTGGTCCTTCTGTCTCTATACCTCCCAAAAGTAAAGATCACAGGCAGCACTATCGTGTTAGCTTTGTTTATTTATTTTTTAATTTTTCATGTGGCACTATGGATTTTCAGGTTGTTGTTGGTTTTTTATTTTTTAATAACAAAGTTACACTATAATTTGGGATATGTTCTTTGTTTTTGGAGTTAATATGAAGTCATCATTTCTTCTTTAAATGTATTGTATAACGTTTCATTGAAATTGTTGCACAGATACAGCCCATGGCAGCTTAGAATCCAAGTGGGTTCCCTAGTAAAAGGGAACAGGTACTGTCTCTGACATGAACTCAGTGGCTAGCTCTTTGATCACTTCTCCGTGGTGTGTGTGTGGGGAACCTTGCCAGGCCACAGAGGAGGACAATGCAGCCAGTCCTGATGAGACCTGATAGGCTAGGGTCAAAGGGAAGGGGAGGAGGACCTCTCTTATCAGTGGACTCAGGGAAGGACATGGGAGGAGATGAGGGAGGGAGGGTGGGATTGGGAGAGGTCAAGGGAGGGGGCTACAGCTGAGATACAAAGTGAATAAACTATAATTGAAAAAAAAATTAAAGTAAAAAAACAAAGCAAAACAAAACAAAACAAAAAAAAAAAACAACAAAATTTGTTGCCCTGGTTGGGGCCGGGGCTGAATGTTTACAAGTTCTCTTTGTTATTGGCGGAATTGCAGTAAAGACCCACACAGATTGGCAAAGGAGCAAGGTAGCTTCATTCTTAGCAAAGTGATTGGTTAGGCCAGGCTGGCTGTCAAGAGTGGCAGTGGGCCGCACACAGGAAGGTGATGCAGAGCGCCAGGTACTCAGGGGCCTGGGGCTTCTTTCTACATGCTGCCTAAAGGAGGGGAATTTTGGTTACTACGAGTGTATTTTGCATAGTTCTCCATTTTGATTGGCAGGCTTGGCTTGGTAGACCTTTGATTGCACACATCCTTTCCCATAATGCATCTGATTTTAGCCATCCACCCGTCCAGTCACACATAGGCATAGGACGGAAAGAAGAGGGTTCTCCCACAAATTCACAGAGGGAGAAGTTTGCCCTGTGGTACGGGCACCCCAAACTAGTTCAAGCTGAATTGGCCATGTACTCAGGGACTCAGACGTAACTAGACTATGATTGACTAGATTCTGTCTGGGTTCAGTGGTTGATAGGGGATGAGAAAGTTACTTCATTGTTTAAAGTGGGGCGCGCATGTAGCTTGTTGGGTGTACTTGTATGTGTGTGTGTGTGTGCGTGCGCGTGTGCGCGTATGTGCATAGTACATGCAGTGAAGGGTATCAGGCAACCAACAGCATTGTTAGAGGGAGATATGCACAGCCCCATATGTGTATGTTTGTGTCCCTCCCCTCCCCAACAAGCATTAAACTGAACATGACAGGGTCCTATCTGTTAAACGTAATGAAGCTCGGTATTATCTAGTCTGTTTTTCAGTTCCATTTCTACGGCGCCTGTGTTTGCTTGCTGTGACATATACATAAGAAGGGTCAGCGACCGCCCCACGGAAACTGCCTTCCACAGGATTAAACCTTGTCTCCCTTTCAGTCGTGCAGAGGCATCCTTGCCCTCGCCCCTCAAACAATGGTTTTTGTGCGCAAGTGAGCTCCACCGCCCCCTGGTGGCCACGATGCGTTACTATTTTTACTGTCTGGAAAGAACTGATAAAGGGAGGGAGCAGTGAGGCTCGTAGGAGGAAACACAGAGACAGAATGATTGGCATTGGAATCACAAGACTCATTTACATGTGAAAAAGGAAGTCTTCCTGCTAAAAGTACAAACCGAAAGGCAGGAATAGGAAGCCGAAGTAACCGGAAGCCCCAACAGTCAGAAGAATGTCCGGCGCCGTCAGGTTTTGGTTGTTTGGTGTCTGGCCTGCGACGCTGAAACCTTGTGCAGGGTGTCACGTGCATTTGGCTGCTGTCGCTTTATCATTGCGCTCTGCTCCTTGTTATCAGGTTGCTAGCTAGCGTATGTGTGTTTAAATTACACTGCATTCCTTTCCAGTGCGTGTGTGTGTGTGTGTGTGTGTGTGTGT
>NW_026596069.1:2744704-2767500 GCF_907164565.1 Psammomys obesus
CCCCCCCCCCACGCAAAATTCTATTCAGAAAAGGGCTATTTTATGTGCCCCTGGCTGATGGTGCTAATTACAGGAGTTTGCTGGTGAGCTTTGTAATGTCTCGGAGTACCAGGGCCGATGGGGGTACAGACACGATGTACAGGGTTCCTTCCTGGATTTCACGCTGAAATTTTAGAGAAAATTTTTACCTCAGAACTTAAGCAGAGGCTCTGAACTGGCTGCCTCTCACCCAAACCGTCACTCCTTATGAGAGAGGAGGCCTTGAGCTGTGTGGTGACAATGAGCGTTCTCCTTTAAGTAGTCCTGTGCCTCATCCAAAGACCCTCTCCTCCCTCTCTCCCCCTCTCTCTTTTCCTTCTCTCTTCACTCCTTCATTCTTCCCTCTCCCCACCCTGAAACAGGTTCTTGCCGTGTAGCCCTGGCTAGTTTGTAGCCTAGGCTGGCTTTGAACCCACAGTGATAACCCCTGTTTCAGCTTCCTGGAGCAGCATGATGACAGCACCGCCAATCCTGGCTTCAGCACCTTTGTCTCTTTAAAGCACACTTTAAAAACGAATGAGTGAGTGAGTGAACGAACGGGTGAATCTCAATTCATTAAACACTTAGAGCATCAGAACTGCTTTTTCAAAGTAGTTTGAAAAGAAAGAAAAGACAATGGAGGTTCCCAGATCAGTTATCTTCGCACTAGAATCACCCTGAATAAATAAGACTCTTCTTCCGGAGCAATAACCACACAGAAGAAGTGCAATCAAACAGAGGCAGGAAGTCCTGAGCGGCACGGAGAAGTCACCGTAACATCTGGGATGACAGAAAGGCTGGTTTAGGGAGACCAGTACCATGAAGATTGTCATTTAAACACCTAAGTTTACAATACGAGGACGAGATGGCTTTTATCTTGCCTTCTTGCTAGACAGAATCAGAGTGAGGACATTCTCTGGTCCTGGTCCCGCAGCAGCCTCCGTTTACACCTGTCTCGGAATATTGTTCCCATACGTTACTTGCTGTCGTTCAGAGCCTGAATTTTCTCACTCCAGCCAACAGCCATCTATGCATGTCCATATCTGAGCACGAAGAGGTTTAGGAGTGTTTTGGCGTTCTCACGCTGTGCGTGGTGCAAAATGACATCCAATGAACAACTCAGATGAGCGGCGGTTTCCTTCCTCTCCACCCCGAGCGAGTACTGGCCCTTCACGGGTCACCGTCTTCAGGAAGGGCACGTGCTGCCAGCTTCCTTCTAATGCCTTTGCTTCGTCCCCGCGCTCTTCCCTCTTCCACCTGCTTCTTTCTCCTGAGCTTTGGAGGGTGGAAGGATAGGTGGAGGAAAAGCATGCTTGCCTTGTCCACACTAGCTTAGCGGTGGGTATCCTGAAACCGTTTCCAAATTCTTCCTCTTTGTGATGACTTCCACTGAGCACATCCCGGCAGGGAAAGATGAGTCATTAATTACAGGCAGGAGGACAGGAACCGCAAGAAGACAGGGGACATTTGTAATCAGCTCTTCCGTTTCAGCTCTACCTCTGGAGCTGGGCGCTGCGGAAGGACACGGGGCCATGTGCAGCATTATCGGAAGCCCATCAGCTCCCGTTTTCCTGTGTGGTCGGCTGGATGGCCCTCGAGATGTCTGCGCTGTGTGGTTCATAGGTTTTACAGCAGGGCGGGGCTTCCAACTGTCCTCCCTTGGCAACTTGCTTCACACCTTCTGATAAGGTGAGAGCCAGTCCTCAGGGAGGAGGTTTCCAGGTCAGGCCATAGCTCGCTACCTCCCAGTCCTGTGTCCGAAGTGCATGATGTCTTCTTCAGCATTAGGGACTCATCAACCTCTGGGAGGCAGCCTAGCGCAATGGCGTTGGCTTGGGTTGGTCCGAGGTCTCATGTATGCCTCTGACCAACAACTGGAGGAGAGGTTTTGCTTGTCCCCCCACTTCCCCATGCCTCCTTCTGAGCTCCTATGTCTTCTTATTTTGGATATTAGTATGTCTTAATGCAAACATTTCAAGTCAGCAGGGGTAGAATCGGGGTGTATCCACCAGAGAAAACTGCTTGGGGGTGGTTTAAGCCAACAGAAAGTCTTTATTAGCTGGCTAGCGACTACTCTGGCTGTCTGGGATTTCACTGTAGCCCCAGGCCTTTCTCAGGGTGAACTTTTAAATGCAAAAACCATGTCCTGGGTAGAGATACTTCAGTTAACAAGAACAGTCAGTCACCCATATGCGGAACTACAGAAGCCAAAAAGCAAAGCAAGGTTAGACCATTTGGAGATTTCCCCAGAATGGTGGACATTGATGGATGGATTTTTGTTTGGCAGGTGGTACGGCCTACGTGCTGATTTTTATGGCCTGGATGGGACTTCCATCATCGAGCCAGCTGGCTTGAGGGTCTCCTAGGTTCTGGGGCCCTGTTACATCACGAGGATTTATCCACAATATTTTGCCATCACGTGATGGATATTTAGAAAAACGGAGAACAAATTAATTGATTCCATTTGGCTAGCAAAAGTTAGAAAAAAAAGTGAAATGATAGAAGAGCCAAGAGTTACAGAAAATGGAAATACCAATGATTGTGTTATTTCCCTTGTTTCTGGGACAGAATACTCACCCAAAACAGCCTAAAGGTGGAATGGTTCCTTTGGCTCCCCGTTTCTGAGGGGTTTGTCTGGGTGGCTTTGGCTCTACAGTCTTGGCATCACGAAAGCAGAAGCGAGCGCCAGAGGAGGAGGTTTTCACTCACGGCTGACAGGAAGCAAGGAGAAAGGAGGAGGGCTGGGGACCAGGTTCAACCGTCAAACCCTTGTCCTCAGCTATCTGTCTTTAAGTCCCCGCCTCCTCTCAGAAGGGCACCACTGAAGGAGGACTAAGCATTAAGCACTGGAGTGAGTCTGGCGGGGTCGAGGACTGATGTTTTTGAAAGTGGCAGGAACTGATAACAGTGAGCGCTAAGGAAACATTACCATGCGAAACAGTAAGTTCATTTAGTAAAAAAAGAAGCGAAGGGGTGAAGAAGATGATTGGCGATTCCGATTTGGAAGTAACGTAAACTTTCTCTACTCAAATTAATAAATGTAATATAACTAGCATTATCCTTAATAAAATATTCATGTTTATTCATATGAGAATTTAGGGAAGCCCAAGATAAAACGAGGCACTTTACAAATGAAAAATGTGAATTTTAAAATATACCAAGGAACCCCGTGAAAACGGTTATGGCCTCATCCGTTACAGCAGTACTAACTCTTACTGACTTATCTTTTGAGACAGGGCCTCCAACTTACCGGATAGTTGAGGAAGATTTCAAACTGCTGGTCTTCCTGCCTCCGCCTTCATTAGCATCTGCCTCCACTCCTAGTCTATGCAGTGCTGGGGAGAAAAACCAAGACTTCACTGTGCTAGGCAAACGTTTTACCAACTCAGCTGAGCCCACAGCCAACCTAACTCCCACTTCTGTCCTTCTTATCTTTATACGTTGACTTTCATTAAACTCCAGGTAAATCTGTGCGTGGACAGGCCTTGTTTTCTTTTATTTTGTTCTAAGTTCGAGGCATAGGTGGCCTTAACTTTTTTCCTTAGAAATTTTTTCACTCTAAATTATTGGTTATTTGTTATGCTAAATAATAGATAAGAGATATGATTCAGTAAGATGTCCCGACCTTTAACTGGTAAGAATCACCTGTAGCATCATTTTGGCGGTCTTGCAGGGGAGACTGACTAATGGCAGGGAACTGCTGAACAAGAGCCAACTCAGGAAATTTCGTTAGGCCTAATGTGTGTGTATAAAGTGACCACCAGGGGGCAGTGCAGGACAACCGCAAAACTCGCGCTGGCGTATAGCGCCGCACTGACACTGTGACCCTTCGTTTGGAACAAAATTAGTAAAGCAGCATCTGTATTTGAGCAGAATATCCCATCTTCCAGGTTTCAAAAAAAAAAGTTTAGTTTTTATGCTAGTTTTAAATAGAACAGGCATTGATGTTTTTAAAAATCTTTTTTATTTTTATTTTTATTTTCTGAGGCAGGGTTTCTCTGTGTAACCCTGGAATTCTTTTTGTAGACCAGGCTGGCTTCCAACTCACAGAGATCAGCGTGTGTGCCTGCATGTGTGCCTGAGCGTGTGTGTGTGTGTGTGTGTGTGTGTGTGTGTGTGTGTCTGTGTTGGTCAGGGAGCTCCTTGTGGAAGGCTCTTCTCTTTTTGGTTGGTTCCAGGGACTGACCTCCGATCAGCTGGCTTGGCAGCAAGCACCTTCACACCCCCTCCAACCCTCTCGCCGGCCCAAGACTTGTTTGAATATGTTATTCTGGGTAATCCAAAAGAACATATTACGGAGTCTGGTCCAGACAGGCTTGGAACACGTCTGCATGGTAACGTTCTGTGTGGCACAGATGGGTGTGCCCTGAATCGAGCAGGAGCACGAGGCTGATGCGGTACAGGGAGCCAGCCTGACGGGAAACACACAGAAATGGGGGCTGCAGCGCCAAGATGTCTCGGCTCTGGCTAATCTGTGCTCTGCGGTCGGGTTTTTTAGTATTATTATTTTTTTATGTTTTTAAATTTTATCTTTTTACTTTTATTTATTTATTTTGGTCAGGTATGTTTCTTTGCTGTGCTTAGTCACAGACCTGAAGACAAATTTTAGGTAGAGAGAAACGTGTGGCCTCGAAGGTTGTGACGAAAGGGCTGGAGAGGTGGCTCAGCACTAAAGAGCACACAGTTCTCTTCCGACCAGGGGACCAGGGTTCAGATCCCAGGGCCCACTTTGGAAGGTTCACAACCAGCTGTTATGACCCTCCTCTGCTGCCCCGCCCCCCCAATTTTAAAGGATTTTCGGTGAGTAAATACATATGGCATGTTGTTTTCTATCCATGTTTCCAAGGGTATGACAAAGGTCCGTCCCTTTGTCGTCAGCTCTGCTGCTAAACACGTCAAGGTTCTCTGGGGCTGAGCACAGGAAGGACGCTGCCTGAGGAGGAGTCTCTGGCGGGGCTGGAGGGCGTCAAGAGCTCCAAGCACAGAGCCTTTAGCTTCGTTTACTTCTGTAGTTCAGTCTCTCGGACCGCATCCCTGAAGACTGCGTGGCTGGAAGCCTGGGGCACAAGCTCTGTCTGGAATCACGGAGTCCAGGAGTGGAGCAGATGGGAGCAGTCTGCAGATTCTGATCTTCCCGTCTCCGAGTCTGGTCTAGGACAGTCATTGTGGTCTATAACATACTATCAAATAGATGGTTGGAGACTCTATAGGTTGTGAGTTATTTATAGGGCCCAGAGTAGGTTCACCCCCCACCTCAGCAAACTCACTTCTTTAGCGTGCCGTCTATCTCCATTGCTGAGAAGGGCCTGGGACTTAGAAGCCTGACTCTGAACATGATTCTCGCCAAAGTCTCACAGTGCACGTCCAGATGAAGGGACATAGGAGCTTTCATGTAACAGTAATTGTGGGTACAGACACCTGATTGGCTGCTCAGGAAACTGTTATTAAGGGGAAAGACAATAGAAATGTTCCCAGCTTCAAAAACATTTTTTTTTTCCTCACCCGAAGGTTTATTTGAAGAGGCATCAAGAGGCACTTCTCCAATTTGGTATGACGTGAACGCAAAGATCCTGGGTGAAATGGTCAAATCAGTGGACTGAAAGAGAAGCCTAACAAGAATGACTTTAAACAGAGTGTGCTTAAAGGCCAGGATTTGCGTCCTGAAAGCACCAGCGTATACATAGGCATTAGCTGTTGCACATCTGGAAGAGACGCAGGAGGTGGGCTTGGCACCAATGGGGTGTGTGCCAAGTCGCGGCAGAATAAGCGTTAGTTTGGGTTTCACTGATGGCGAAGCCTGGTGTGGTGCAGAAGAGCCAGGGCGCCCCTCTTGTACTGGCCAGGCCACCTTTTCTTCAACCATAGGTGCTGCACCTCGGCTAGGGACCTCGGCAGGCCACAGGTGGTTCCAGAAAGTGCTATGCAGCAGAAAGAAACTGCACCACCCTGGGAAGCGGCTGAAGTGAATTGAGGAGACCTCGGGGGTGATGGCGAGTTCACATGTTTGAGTCTGCTACACGAGTGACGGTTTACGTCCTACGCTATGTGATCCCAAGGGGCCAAATTAAGGCAAAAGGAGTGGAAGATTTATAGAGACAGTTCCGAGTTTCAGCTAATGACTTTCCAGTGCACAGATGTAATCCCGCTGGGGACGATGGATTCATGAGATGGTGATTTCTCTCTCATCAGGGCATTCCAGGATAGGCTGTTGGGAACTTGGAAATGCTGTGCGATTGACAGGCAGTTGGAAGAATTTAAGACTCTTGCTTTAATTGTGAGAACTTAAAGGTTATTTTCTGAAGTCTATTAAGTTAGTGTAAAAAAATGGAAAGGATGAGGAATTCTCGATATTAGCTTATTCCCACAGACCTAATAGAACTTGGCTTTCCCTCTTCTTCAGGTAGTTAGCATTTCTGTTTCTCTTTTTCTTTGAGATAGTCTTTAAAAATGTTTTTATTAGCATCATTAGCTATAGGTAACAACGGGCTTCATGATTATATTTTATACATGTGCATGGCGTATTTCAGTTTTATTTACCCCAGTTACCATTATGTCCCCATCCTATTAATCTTCTTCCTCTCCCGACTACCTCCCCCACCCCCCAACATATGACCCAATGGCTTCCACTAGGGTTGTTTATAGAACAGAAGCTGCTATCCAGGCTGGTGAGGGAGAAAGATCACCAACAGCGTTATTTAGCTGTGGGCCCTGTGTTTAACACTGAAGAACCAGGCAAGATAAATCCCACTGAGACAACAGTTGTGGCAGCTTCTGGCACTGTGTGGGCTAGCCAGCCGGAAGGAAGTTTCCAGCCAGCCCACCTGAAACTTGATCTCACTGTGTCCCGACAACGCAGTCAGTTCAAGTGCCTCCGCACCCTGAAGGGGATGGTGGGCAGGCTCTCCCAAGCTGACGTGTGGCCAGCTCTTCCTGTGTGAGTCCATTGCTGCCCTCCGCTGTTGGTGTCAGAGTTCCTGATCAAGGGGGGTTCAAGATGCTGCTTCCCCTGTGAGGAACAGCGGGGGTTACTCGAGACGCACCGCTTGCAGCCTGGGAGAGAGACATGCACACAGGAGCCTGCGACTGGAAGCAGCTGCTTCTGCAGCGGTGTACAGGAGAGAGAGGGCTCAAGAGGGGCATTTTCTCTCCGCAACAAGGAGCATGGCCGAGTCAGTGAATCTCCTAGGTCAGAGTTAGACAGAAGCTTGTTTTAAAGGCTTTGCCGAACAGCCTTGCCCACAGCGGTGGAAACCGGGCTGAGGAGGGAGACTGAGGCTGAGGGAGAGTAGGCTGTTGACTGTAGGCCCATGTGAAAATCTCTGGCTCCAGGCCGTCTGGATTTAAATCCCATCTCTGCTGTTTGTACACTGTGATCATGGGCAGAGGTGGAGCATGAACCGGAGAGGAGGGTTGGTGAGATGGCTCAGCAGTAAACAGCACTGGCTGCTTTTCCAAAGAACTTGGGTTTGATTCTCAGTACTCACAGGGGCTCACAACTATACCCAGTACCAGGGGGATCTTCTTCTGGTTGTTGTGGACACGGCACACTGTTGGTGCACAGATACACATTCAGGAAAATCACAGACACACATACACACACACACACACACACACACTAGAAAACAACAGCAACAACAACAAAAGGATGGGAGAAGAAACTAACCCCACACTTTAGCCTGAAACTTAGAAAGGTATCTCTTAGCCTGGAGAGGTGGCTCAGAGGTTAAGAGTATTGGCTGTCCTTCCAAAGGTCCAGAGTTCAATTCCCAGTAACCACATGGTGGCTCACAACCATCTATAATGAGATCTGGTGCCCTCTCCTGGTGTACAGGCATACATGTAGGCAGAGTACTGTATAAATAATAAATAAATCTTGTGCAGGGTGATAAGTATGGGTCTATTTTCATTTTTTCTACATGTAGACATCCAGTTAGACCAGCACCATTTGTTGAAGATGCTATCTTTTTTTCCATTGTATGGTTTTGGCATCTTTGTAAAAAATCAGGTGTCCATAAGTGTGTGGGTTTTTTTCTGGGTCTTCTGTTCGGTTCCATTCTGTTTCTATGCCAGTACCATGCAGTTTTTATTACTGTTGCTCTATAGTACAGCTTGAGATCAGGAATGGAGATACCTCCAGAAGATCTTTTGTTGTAGAGGATTGTTTTAGCAATTCTGGATTTCTTGTTATTCCATATGAAGTTGAGAATTTTTCAATTGTGTTGGTAATTTGATGGGAATTGCATTGAATCTGTAGATTGTTTTTGGTAAGATGGCCATTTTTACTATATTAATTCTGCCAAGCCTTCTGATATCTTCTTCTAACTCTTTCTTCAGAGACTTAATTTTTTTTTAAACAAGGACATCTGCTAAACCATATTTGTAGCAGCTTTATTTGTAATAGCCAGAAGTTAGAAACAGACCAGGAGCCCCTCAGTTGAGGAATGGATACAGAAATTGTGGTACATCTACACAATGGAATATTACTCAGCGATAAAAAACAAGGAAATCATGAAATTTGCAGGTAAATGGTGGGAACTGGAAAAGATCATCCTGAGTGAGGTATCCCAGAAGCAGAAAGACACACAGGGTATGTACTCACTCATGAGTGGGTACTAGATGTATAATATAGAATAAACCTACTAAAATCTGTACATCTAAGGAAGCTAATCAAGAAGGACGACTCTGGCCAAGATGCTCAATCCCCATTCAGAAAGGCAAAGAGGATGGACATCGGAGGAGGGAGAAAACAGGGATCAGGACAGGAGCCTACCACAGAGGGCCTCTGAAAGGCTCTACCCTGAAGGGTATTGAGGCAGATGTTGAGACTCATAGCCAAACTTTGGGCAGAGTACAGGGAATCTTATGAAAGAAGTATAGATAGTAAGACCTGGAGAGGACAGGAGCTCCACAAGGACAGTGACAGATCCTAAAAGTCTGGGCACAGGGGTCTTTTCTGAAACTCCAGCCAAGGACCACTCATGGAGATGGCCTGGAACCCCTGTACAGATGTAGTCCATGGCAGTTCAGTATCCAAGTGGCCTCCATAGTAATGGGAACAGGGACTGTCTCTGACAGGAACTGATTGGCCTGCTCCCCCTCCCCCCCAAGGGGGGAGCAGCCTTACCAGGCCACAGAAGAAGACAATGCAGCCACTCCTGTTAAGACCTGATAGACTAGGATCAGAGGGAAGGGGAGGAGGACCTCCCTTATCAGTGGACTGGGAGAGGGACACAGGTGGGGAAGAAGGAAAATGGGACTGGGAGGGGAGGAGGGAGAGAGGTACGGGGGGATACAAAGTGAATAAATGGTAATTAATAAAAATAAACAAATAAAATAAAAAACAAATCTTGAAAAAATTAAAAAAAAAAAAAAAGAAAGGTATCTCTCCTGAGATTGGACAAAAAGGACCTAAAAATAGTGAATAAAGTCATGTTTACAACTTCAGAAAATGGAAGAAGCTGTAACACTTTCCCATGTTTTCCTCCAAGGGTCAGGAAGGAGCGTGGGAAGCAGGTAAATGGTGGGAACTGGAAGAGATCATCCTGAGTGAGGTATCCCAGAAGCAGAAAGACACACAGGGTATAGACTCACCCTGTATATATAGAAGGGATGAAGCGGCTCTGTACCTGCATTCTGTGTAAACTAGTTCAGTGTGGGCACAGCCTGGCTAGAGCAATTAGTGGGGGCGCAGGGCGCTGCGCGTGGCAACTAGGCAGGAAAGTGTCCGACTTACTTGGTCTTCATTTTCTCCACCAAGAGAGGACCTAGTTCCTTGCAGTTTTGTAATCTTGCGTTTCTACTATCATCACAACCAAGATGCCTATGGGACTTCATATTTGCCAATATTTAGTTATGCAGAGGCTTTTCCAGAAAGCCGGGCTTCTGTATTTTTTTTTTCTGGTGTCACACTGACTATGCTTTCGTATGTGTTTCTCCAATAATTTTCATCTGTGCTATATTTTTTTATAGAGAAGCTTAGTAAGATACAGCATTTTGAGCGCATTTACTTTAGGGCTTCCCCTCGTGAATTCTACATATGGTGTTTCTATTTTCTAGACTAAGACTCACAGGCCAACTAAACTCTAGAAGGTAGAAGAAATGGCCCATGAAATATAGTTAAATGTCGGGAGAGTTCCCTGGGCCTCTTGGAGTTCATGATTTATTCATTCTCTTTTCATCCATGACAAAAAATAGTTTGTTTTTGAATTTTAAGTATCTTCAGGACACAACTTGTGTCTAAAAAGCATAATTATCAATAAGTCTTGTCAGTGTCAGTGTCTGGTGAGCTCTGGAGAGGGGTTCTTGAATTAGTTGAGCTTAGTAAATGATAAAGTAAGGTGTTTAGTTCAATGAAAACAAGCTCCAGCTAGAACATTCTAAAGTAGACAGGATAATGGCAGCAGCTAGCTTCCTTTGGTTCTTGGCTGGACTCTCTAATTTTTGGACTATACTATCAATGACATTACTTAAAGCAAAACAAAACAAAGCAAAACAAAACAAACCCCTAGAACACGGGTGCGGTGGCACACACCTGTGATCCCAGCACTCAGGGAGGCAGAGGCAGGCGGATCGCTGCGAATTTGTGGCCAACCTGGTCCACAAAATGAGTCCAGGACAGCCAGGGCTACACAGAGAAACCCTGTCTTGATCCACCCTGTTCCCCAACCCCAGAAAACCCCAAACCCAAACCAAAAAACAGCTGAGTTGTTTCATTAGTTTTTCCTTTTTAAAATCATTTAAAAGTTTTTGAGATTATCATTGCATTGTTTGTCCCTGCTCTTTTCTCCCTGCAATCCCCTTCATTCAGTTATCATCCAATTGGAACATAGCAACTGGTTATCCAATACCAAATAGTCAGCCCCTAAAATGTACATTTATTAGTTTTTTTTTTTTAATGAAAAGATTTACTATTGTGTTCTTTGTGTGTATGTGTGTGTGTGTGCTGAATGTGTGTGTGTCCTCAGAGATCAGAAGCTGGAGTTACAGCAGGTCCTGAGCTGCCCAAAGTTGGTCCTGGGTACCAAATTCTGGTCTTTTGCCAGGGCAGCAACCTCTCTTAACCACTGAGCCATCTCCCCAGCCCAGTTGATTAGTTTTGTAGCCAGTCTTTTCAACAGTAGTGAAGAGGGGATCTTCAGTTTAGCTGTGCAGAAGTTACAGAAGAGCAGAGGCGCTGATTGCGGTAATCATGGCTTCACTGTCTGTAACACTGAGGCTTCCTTATTAGGTTTCTTCAATTTAGAGCTAAATCATCTCTTCATTTTCTGCTGTCTTATGATCCACGGGGGGTGGGAGAGCTCATTTAGAAAGCTTAGTTATCCATTCATCCACAGCAACTAAATCCTCTAAAATCTGGCTCCGGAGAACCCCAAACCCTTTCAGCTCTCAGTGAGCCCATTTATGTGGTGATAGCAGGATGGGACATCAAGAAACATAACCGTCTCTCTGTGGCATGGCGTCGTTTTAGGGAGGGAGAAGTAGTGGAAGGTCCGTTCTGGGGGTACGGCTGTATCTATGACGAACAGGAAGGTGGCAACAGGAACATGCAGGACTCCAGGGTTCTGGCAACATTTTCTTTCTTTCTTTTTTTTTTTTTTTTTTTTTTGGCTTATCTCCCCCACTCTTTTGGTGCTAACTCTGATTTCTCTGTCTTTGTGTAGGAGTCAGCGCATGACCTAGTGTGTACCTGGCAACTTCGGTTGGTCTAGATGATCTAGACCCACTCTGGGCTAACTAGAGCCTCCATGGGGCTTCTCTCTGCTGGGGTCAGTGGGAAAGCTGCTGTCCCTTCCGGGGTCCCGGGACACAGGAAGTGACTTAGGCACTGTGGAGAGAGGCTGGCTGTGGTAGAACAAGGCCAGCATGGAGGGAAAGAGGAGAGCAGAAAAGATGCTGCTATTCGATGCCTGGATCTGTCTGTTGTCAGTGATTTTCAAGCCACGTCTGTTTTGCCCGTTTGAGTCATGTTCCTGTGATATAAACCTTCAGGCAGTAATATCAGAAAAAAGCCCAGGTGTAAAGCACCACTTTCTGGGGCTGGAGAGATGGCTCAGTGATTATATTGACTGCTCTTCCAGAGGACTCAGGTTCAATTCCCACTACTGCCTTGGAGACGCACAAGTGTCTGTAACTCCAGTTTCAAGGGATTCTACACCTGCCTCTGGACTCTGTGGGCATCAGGCACGGAAGTGGTACGTAGACATATCTGCAGGCAAAATATCCACACACATAAATATTTTTAAAAACTCACTTTATGACCACAGAAATAAAGATTTTTAAATTCAATGACAAAACACTCTTGAAATCCATTAAGCCTAGACTATGAGCGAGGTGCCTCCACGACTCTAGCATGCATTTCGAGAGTTTGGCTTCACACCGGTCTAGGAAACAATAAGAACCTAAGTCATGAGGCTCTGTCTTTGCTGGGCGATTCTTCTCAATGGTCCGGGACCATTTGATCTTACGTGGGTTCGCTCATTAATCTGTAATATCCCCACAGCACTTCTGAGAACAGGCTGGTCTAGCTGGCCTCCCTGAAAGGTCTGGGCTTTGCTGGTCTCCTCAGTGGCACGCACAGGAGTGGGTGGAAGTGGGTTTCCGTCAGGCAGCTGGCTTTGCAGGGACATCAGGGGTTCCGAGAGAGTGAGTGATGGAGGCGTGTCCTCACACCCCGCCCGGCAGTGTGTGGCTAACTTCTTCCTGTTTGTCTGTTTCTTTCTCTCTCCCACCGTGTGTGTGTGTGTGTGTGTGTGTGTGTGTGTGTGTGTACATACATGCATCCACTACAGATAGTGTACATTCAATATGCTATACATGTCTATATAATATAATGTATGTTATATATGTATGTGTATGTTTTTATATGTGGCTTTCTGAGGCAGGGTCTTGCTATGGTGGTCTTAGCTGGCTTCAGCCTCACCCTGTAGCCTCAGGCTTGTCTAACCTCGTGATCTCGGTCTCCATTGTCTCTGTCTTTTTCTCCGTGCGTTTGTAATTCGGGGGCCGGAGAACAGCCTCGGATGCCACACCTCGCTCCTCGCCTTGTCTGAGGAACGGTTCTTCTGTCTGCCGCCCATCCTGACTCGGGAGCACGGGATGGCAAATGTGTGCTGCCGTGCCTGCTCACGCAGGTTCTGGGGATTTGAACTCAGATCCTCACGCTCATGCAGGGCTTCCTCCACCCCGGAGCTGCCTTGTGAGCCCAGACTCCTGAGTGCTGGGGTTACAGGCACTACTCTTTGTCTCTTTCCTTTTCTTCCTTCCTTTCTCCCATCCTTCCTTCCTGTTTCTCTGTGTAGCCTCGACTCTTCTGGAACTTGCTCTGTAGACCAGGCTGGCCTTGACCTCAGAGATCTGCCTGCCTCTGCCTCCTGAGTGCTGGGATTAAAGGTTTGTGGCACCTCGCCTGACTTAATAGTAATCTCTGTTCTTAATCGGAAGAAGTCACAGGGGATGGAGTAGGGTGGAAGATAGGAGAGGATAACTCACCTACTGTGTGAGCTTGCGCTGCAGAAGCAAAGCGATTGATTCAAGGTCCTAAAGTCCGGAAGCAGAGGAGACAGGGCGTGAGCCTGGATCCTCTGACTGAAAACCTCACTGTCTTTAAATATTTGTTTTTCTAGTTTCACTGGTTGATGTGTGGGTTCTGCATGTCATGCAGTAATTAGTCTCCAAAGCCCTGTTCTTAGGTCAGTTTTGAACGACTCCAAAGTTACTGTGGAGGCTTCTTTGTTGTAACAAAACCGCTATCTTGGCCGGTGTTACAGGCACTTCCCCTCCTACTCACACCTGTAACAAAAAGAGTTTCCTGTTCTCAGCTTGCGTCACAGCTGCCATTTGAAATACCGGGTGTTAGTTTAGAAAAACAGGTAAACAGCTCTCGGTGCTTAGCAAGTTCTTCGTTATAGGGAGTGGAGACCCAGTGACTCAAGCACCAGGGAAGAAGACTGCCAAAGAACAGAAATAAAAACTAGGGGTAGCTTCTGTCCTGTGGGTTTTAGGGAGAGGGGCAGTGGCGAGTGGCTGTCATTCAAGCTGGGGAATTCTATAGCCTCCTGGATGTGGCTCTGTGCACAGATCAGAGCTAGCCTTTTCCAGGGAATTTAAAAAGAGCAGGATATATAGGGAACAGAGTGTGGGTACAGAGAGCCCGGCTTTGCATCGCAAGACCCAAATGTTCCCCACTGTGCCTGTCAACATAACTCAGCTGGAGTCACTCTCCTGCAGTTCCTGTAACTGTGTTATTTATAACCCCTTAGAATAGTCCTCAGGTTGTGGCACTGATCACACAGGCAGCTTTAGCTCAAGAAAGTCAATCACTACAAAATGCTCGGAGTGCTGGGAATAAAGGGAAATTCAAGCAACATAAGAAGAGGTGGGTGTGCTCAGAATGTCAGGGAACCCTGCATTCGGGAACCAGTTCCCTGTTTTCCTGTAATCTACATCTTCATGCTGGCCTCGCAGCAAGCAAGGCTGGAGAAGTCCCGGTTTCATTGGAGCCTTAGGATCTAGGGCTGTGGTTCTTGGCATCCCTAGACCAGTCAGTGGGATTTTGTGTCTGACTGTCATCTAACTACAGAGGCTTTCTTTCTCCAAAAAGAGAGAAGAATTCAAGCCACAAGAGTAAAACCCTGAAATCATCTATCAATATAGACCTTTTGATATCATTTAATAGTATTAAAGAAAAGAACCCAAGGCAATGAAAAGAAACCAGATCAGTATCAGTCAGATGGGAATGGACTTTTGAAAAGTGGCCAGGAAAAACAAAACAAAACAGCAAAGTTCAGGTAGGGCAATACCACTCGGTGAGATGAGGCTTTTAAATCATAAGCGCGGGATTAAGAATGCCCCTGTTGGTAAAAGCAGAGGAAGTACCACCTCTTGAACCACTTCACTCACATTTGTTCAGAGCATAAATAAATTAGAGACAACTGTGTAATGTTTGGAATTTTGCTGGGATGTGACAAGTACTCAAAGATAAAGAGTTGTAGGATCAGCAGATAATTCTATTTATTTATTTATTCTTGCACTGATTGACCAACCCCTTCTAAAGCTGTGATTATAAAGGGAAAGGAAAGCAAGCAAACACTAAACCACTTTCAGCCCTGGCTGAAGATGTTTAAAAGACTGAGGAGCGTTTCCATCTTTGGTAGCTGTGTGAGCTTTCTGTCACTGTAGCACATTCCCGGGACAATCAGCTCAAGGAGAGAAAAGGCTAATTCTGGCTTCCGGTTAGTGAGGTTTCGACCCATAGATGGCTGCTCCCTCGGCTTGGCAGCATACTCTAACAGTGCCTTGTGGCAGCACTTTTCACCTCCTAGTGCATGGAGCAGAGAAGAGGAGGAGGAGAAGGAGGAGGCAGGGACCCCAATGCCATGCTGAAGGACACAGCCCCTCAAGGGAGAAGAAGAGTCTCTAGCTCTTAAAACTTTTACCACTTAGTACATTTTTATCTCTTAATGGTGCCATGGGCTCGGCAACAAGCCTTCACACACAGGCTTTGGGGAACAATTGTCCTAGGCCTAGCAGTGGCTTATATACACTTACAGAAACAATACACAGTCTGAGTGTTTTCTCCGTTGCTGCTACTAACGTGAATGTCGTTCTTGACATGTTTATAGATAACAGCTGCTGTCATGTTTATCCCTTACAAAGAGGCACCTGGCCTGGCTGCTTCTCTTTCTGTCTGGGTCTTTGAATCTTTTATTTTTGAGACAGAGGCTCCTGTAACCCTGGCTGGCCTTGAACTCACTATGTAGAGATGAGGCCCTTCCTCAATTCCTGATCTTTCCGCTTCCAAATCCCAAGTGTTGGCTTTATTGGTGTGAACCAGCATACGTGGTTTTATAAAATCCTGGTGATCAAAACAAGGAACCTTTGTGTGCTAGGTGAATACTCTGCCAACAAAGCTATATCCTCAGCTGACTTTGCTTATATATTCTTCCTATATTAAAAATTAATTTGGGGTAATTTTAGATTGATAGAAAAATTCCAGTTACATTAGAGCAAATTCCCGTATGTTCTCACTCACCTCCTCCTCATGTTAGTATCTGTAATGGTGTAGACAGTGGTTCTAAACAGAAATGGCAACATGCTGATCTCCCACGAGCTGTAAATGAGACTTTCTTTGGAAAAGGGGATTTTATAGTGATAAGTAAGTTAATAATTTCAGAATGAGAGTATAGATTATCCTGGAAATTTTTTTTTTTTTCCTGAGACAGGTTTTTTTTGTTGTTGTTGCTGTAGTCTTGGCTGTCCTGGACTCAGTTTGTAAACCAGGCTGGCCTTGAACTCACAGAGATCCACCTGTCTCTGCTTCCCCAAGTGTTGGGATTACAGGAATGAGCTACCGCAACCAGTTTATCCCAGAAATCTTAAATGTGATAATAAATATTCATGAGGAGTTTTTATTTTCTGTAAAGTTTGGAGAATAATTTATGGTATCTGTGCTTTTTATTTAGAATGAGTGAATTTACTAAGTATACAGCAAACAAAAGCGAAAGGATAAGTAGCAAGTAGCAGATAGGAACTTCAGATAGACATCCTCAAAACAGGCATTTACAACACCCAGCAGAGAAGACTGGAGTAGCCAAACTGAAAGAGAGAACAAAGGTACCTTCATCAAATCGGGGCTGACAGCGTCCAACAAATATCAACCAGGGCAGCTGAGGCAGTGAGCTGGAGTTCCCATTCGAGCAGCTTCTCCATGGATGACTTTCCTATGACTGGCTTTCCAGCTTCCTGTATCCATTGCAAGCACTTTACATCATGGGATAAACCAAAGAAACCTCTGCTGAAAACGGCTCACCTTCTTGCTGCTGTCAAAGACGATGTTTTAAACCCTTAGCTGCTTGCTGTCTTCCATTTTACAGCGTGAAGGGGCCAGGGCTGATTTGGGGGGAAGCTTGATATACTATCAACTTGATACATGGGTCTGAGTGTGTGTTGTGGGAGCAACCTGCTTCCAGAGCCGACTTCTCAGTGAGCTTGAGCAGCTCATGGCAGCTTGCAATGCAGTGTGTGTTGCAGATGTGCAGACAGGGGAGAGGGAGGAGGGCCGGTTTTTCTACTGATTGCCTTTTCTGCTCAGTAGACCACAATTCACCCAGTTGCCATGTCTCCATAGAATCCGCTAGTTGCTGAAAGTTTCGAAGTCTTTTTTTTTTTTTTTTTTTTTTTTAATGGCACTAATTGTCTTAGCAGGTCAGGTATTTTGTAGATAGTCATTGCTGTGGCTTAAATTTTCTTTTTTGTTTCTAGCCTATTAATTTTTATTGCTATACAATACCCCCCCCCCCCAAATGTAGGGACCTATAAGACACATTGTTGTGTAGATTCTATAGGTCTGGAATATTGGTGTAGTTTAACTGGGACCCTCTGGCTGCTCCCAAAGCTGAAACCAAAGCGTCGGGGGAAAGGGGGAGGATTCCAGCCCCTTCCTGCAGAGGATCTGCAGTGGGCTCCTGCAGATGGTTAGCAGGTCTCGGGGACTCACTGCCTGCACAGCAGTCCCCAGCCACGTAGGTCTCTTCAGAGAGTAGCTCCCCACATAGCAGCTGGCTTCCCTTACAGTGAGTGTGAAGGAAGGTGCCCAGATAGAAGCCACAGCTCCCTTGAATCAGAGAAGGGGCGTCCTACTACCTCACACTGGCTTCATGTGAGTCATTCATCCAACTACCATTTGGAGGGAGGGATTCTGAAAGGGCATGAGCGTGAGGAGGCAGGACTCCCAGAGGCCGTCCACCACCTTCTGTATTCTCTCTATAGGAACGTGTGGTCACTTCAGTGAATTAGAGTGAGCAGAGGAGGAAAGACGGGAGGAAGCCAAAAAATTTCTGATGGATTACGTGCTTTGTTTGTAATGATTTTAGCACCTTGTCACAATAACTATGGTGCCCACCTCTTATTCTTATTAGTTATTTAATTTGTATAGGACGTGTGACTTCCAAGCCATATGTAACTCTTTTGGCCTAGGTTGTTGGCTCTCTAAGATTTGGGGGAAATGTTTTGTGTTTTGAAACTGGACCTCAAACTTGAAATCCTTCTGTGATGGCTTCACAAATTTATGATGGGATTATAGGCATGAGCCGTTATACTTAGCAAAAGCTTTTTTTTTTTTTTTAAGATAGTACCTATGTACGGCTGTCATTTAGACCTTGCCAGCCAGCATTACTGCCACTAGGTGGCTGGAGTTGTCTTGATTCCTCATGCAGCACATCTATCAACTGTAGACGGCTGACTCTCTAGAATTAGTACAGAGTATTGGGACAATGTTGATGGCTGATGCAGAAACAAGGTAGATACTTAAAATCCAGCAGTGACATCAGGGACCCAGTGAAGTCTAGTGAGGCCAAGTTAGAGAGGGTGCTAGCAAGAACGTTTGAAAATTTTGGGGTATCCTGAGAAGAATGGGTAGAAGAAAGAGAATGGGTAGAAGAAAGGCCAGGGGAACCTTGATAGAGGTCCCAGACAGATTTGAATTTCATACTAGGAAAGCAGTTAAGTAGGAAGGCACATGGGATAGTCTTTAAAGAAAAAGAAGTATGTATTTTTTTTTTTAAATTTTATGTGTGAGAGTGTTTTGCCTGCTTGTAAGTGTGACACACATGGACAGTACCTTCAGAGGTAAGAAGAGGGTGGTGGATCCCTTAGAATTGGACGTGAGCTGCCATGTGGGTGCTGAGAACCAAACCCGGGTCCTCTGTGGGAAGAGCCAGTGCTGATAACTGCTGAGCCACCCCTCCAGTCCCTCATAGGGGCATTCTTCTAGTGCATCTTCCCAGCCTCTGACTTTCGACCCGGAGACGGAAGAGTGATTCCAGAAGCCTCGAAGGCCCTGCCACACAGCACATCTGGGCACCCACCACAGCAGATCTTTATATATAAATATAAATATATATATATAAATATATATAAATATAAATATATATATATATATATATATATATATATATATATATATATAAAATATGGCAGCCCCCTCTAGACGAAAGGATTCCTCAACCGCTGTCTCCTTAATGCTCCATGGATCAAGGAGACGGTCTGGGTCACAGTCAGTCAGACTGTGAAAGTGATGTTTCTAAGACACCAGAGAAGCCTAAGAACATCTGTCATTTTCCTTTGCTTGTAGGGAAATAAGCAACATTCCAATGACATTGTTGCCTTGAGAGAAACCCTCAACCATCAACACTGGAGGAATGCCAGTTAGGGAAGGAAAAAAAAAAAAAAGAGAGAGAGAGAGAGGACCGGAGAATTGAGTTGTGTACCTTCAAGAGTTTTGCCAAGGGTCACCCTTGTAGATTCCTGGGAGTCTCCATTATACTACGGAATGCCCTTCTCCCAATTGCAGCTAGTACGCTCTCTCTCCGCCCCTTTCCACCCGTTTCCATTTCTACCTGTCCCCAGTCCATCAGCAAAATCTATTCTATTTCTCCTTTCTAGGGAGATCTCTGCATCCTCCCCAGAGCCTTGAAAATAAAATAAAATCTTAAAAGAAGAATCTGGGTTCAGGGATTTGGGTGTGGTGGGAGCGTGTGAGCTCGGTAGATAGGAGGTCCCAGTTTCTACTTATAGTACCCAAAAGGAAAATAAAATTTAAGAGCTTGAGCTCGGCATTACCCACTCCTCTTTCTGTGTATCTTCGTGGCCTGTGTGCGGTGTAAACATGGTAGGTCTGACGACGGTAGGGTGGAGATTCAGGGTGGAGATACTGCGCATGTCTGTCTTCTTTGAACCAATGGCAGCTTCTCATCTACTGGTTAGAGCTTGTCTTTTAAGGTTTCTTTCCATTTCAGTGAATTTGATGGGTGAGTTCGAGCGTTGGTGATGGTGAGGGGCGCTGGGAGAATTTTGAAACCAACTTCAGTAAAAGAGCCTTGCAGGTTGAAGAACTTACCCAGAGCCTGCTCTTGTCGAGCTCATCCTGGTGGGACCCGGATGGAATATCAGTCCTTTGCACAGAGCATTCTCATCTTTTTGGGGTTTGGACTCGGCGTCTCAGGCTGGGATGCGTGTGTGTTGGTGTGTTTGGTGAGGACGAGAGAAGTTACACCTGATCTGAAATAGACACCCTCTGCTGCAGTGATGTAAATATTCGCTTCATCAGGACCCTGTGACAGAACGATGATGCCACTGAGACAGGTTTATTTTTGCTTCTTTTGGCACCTCTTTCTTCTCCTCACTGGAGCAGATGGGCAGCTCTGAGCTCATCACCTCAGGGAAGAAAGGGACGTGGTGATGGAGAAAGAGTATGGAGAATTGTGTTCCAAAATCCTAAGTCCTTAGAAAACAGAATATTTGGGGGAATGGAGATAACATATGGAAAGATCTTGAGGGTGAGACTAGAGATTTCCCTAACTTAGACAAAATTCCTGGAGTGAAGGGAAAGAAAGGGGACCATTTGTGCCACTGGTAGGACACTCTGAGCCTGGCCACTTAGAACCAAATGTGGCCAAAGACGACCTTTCAGATACTCCCATACACCGTGGGAGTGAAGCCATAGACAGTTCACACACTGATGTTTAAGATGCATACCTTGTCTTCTACACTCACTAGTCCATGCGGGTCTCCGCTGACAGGTTCCTCGCAGTGAGTGATCTTCACGGTCACGCAATTCTCTCTGCTGCTTTTTCAGTGCCAGGCAAGAGGAGTGAGGTGTGATAGGACAAAGACATCTGTGTGAGGCTGTGGTCCATGCGGCTTTAAGCGCTTCGGAGTCAATCTGTCTGAGTCCCCGATGCCTTTTGGTCAGCAGGGATCTCCCAATGATTTTGTGCTGTGTCTTGGCTCTGGATCATTCACTATGGCTTCGTTTCAGGTTTCATGGGTTTCTAAACCGTCTGCCAATAATACAGGCTTACAAATTCCCATGTGATGTCTACTGGAGTTGAATGTATCTTCCTTTGTCAGCAGGTTCCAAAACATCATGTATCTCCGTTGGTTGTGATTGGTTCACATGCCCATCCCCAAGGTCATCACTGTGAGTGTTGGGTGGTGGTGGTGTATGGTCAGAGCAGAGGAGCAGAATGCAGGGATAGTCCCAAGCCCTCTACTGGATGCTGGAAGCCTTGGATATTACCAGACCCAGACAGGATATACATACCACTGTTTTCATACAAATACTTATGACAAGGTTCAATTTAGAGATTTGCAATAGAATAACTTTAACAATATGCTACAGTAAAAGTTATATGACTCTTCTCTCTGTGTGTGTTATTTACCTTTCCAGGTGCTATGATAAAATAGCCCATCCAAAGCAAATTAAGGAATAGAAGGTTTATTTTGGATCACAATTCCAGGATAAAATCCATCATGATATGGAAATTTTGGTAGGAAGAGCTTTGGCAGTGAGTCACATTGCACCCATACTCATGGAGCAGAGAATAATGACTGCTATGCTCAATTAGTCCAGCATTCCAGTCAGAGAATGGTGCCTCCATGGACTGGTCTTCTCACCTCGGTTGGCCCACTCAAGACAATCCCTCAAAGGCCCAGAGGCTCATCTCCAAGATTATCCTATATCTCAGACAAATGATGCACATCCTCCTTGCAGTTGGAAATGTGTCTAAATCTCCTATAACACCTAATACAATGTAAGAGCTATGCAAGTAGTTCTATTACATGGTATAGAGAACAATGATAAGGGAAAATAAAGTCTGTGCATGTTCCATACAGATATAATTTCTCTCAAATATCTCTGGCCTATGGCTGGGTATACTGTTAGACATGGAGCCCATCACTACTGGACTCGACTTTTGTTTGTGGTGACTTCATTCGTGTATCGGGGATGCTCTGTGGGTTAACCCTTTGGGGCTCTAGGGGATGAGACAGAATGAAGTGAGCATGTGGGCGTTGTGGTCTAGGGTTGAACACGACCTCAGCCACTGTTACAGTCTGCCCGATTACTGAGAAGATTGCCGAGTGACTGATGTTTGGGTGTGTAATGTGGCTACACCGGATAAGAGTCAATTCATGTTTTGCATGAGACAGTAGGATAGTATAAGACTATCACGTACTCAGAATGGCATGATTTAAAAGTTTGGAATTATTTCTGGAATTACCCAGTTAGTACGTTCAGAATGTTGGCCACTGAAACCTTTGGAAGGGGAATTGTAGAAAAAGTCAGGGAATGCTATGACCAGCCTTCTGTTTTTTGTGTACTTCTGGAGACAGAAGTGCAGGTCACTTTCTTATAAGCACTTGGACCTAATGAGGGAGGACGTTAGTTTCCTCAAAGAAAATGGACGGTGGATAGAGGAATACTGTTCTTTAAGAGATAAGTATGTTGGGTTTTTTTATGTAGAAGAATATTATATGCATAGATGAAAAGGTAGCCAACTGGGAATATATTTCATAGGGCCTTCATGTGTTGAAGGCTGGATCATCTTGTGCTACCAAAAGGAAGTGTTAGGACCCTTAGTGGGTACAGCACAGTGGAAAAGTTAGGTCATTGTGAGCATGTCCCTGATGGGGACATGAGGACCCTAGCCACCTCTCCCTCTCTTTCTTCATTCCTCTCAGCTAGGTGAAAAGGCTAGATGCTCCTTCCATGATGTTATTCATCATCACAGATGTATGGTTGCAATGTGGGCAAATAAATATGGCCAAAACCTTCAAAACTGTGAGTCAGAACAAAGATTTCCTTTTATAGGTTGGTTATCTGAGTTACTTTAAAACACCAACCAACCAACCTACCAGCCAGCCAGCCAGCCAACCAACCAACCAACCTACCAGCCAACCAACCAACCAACCAACCAACCAACCAACCAACCAACCAACCA
>NW_026596069.1:2767510-2830152 GCF_907164565.1 Psammomys obesus
CCAACCAACCAACCAACCAACCAACCAACCAACCAACCAACCAACCAACCAACCACTTAGCCAGTGAAGGTGCTTGTCACCAAGCCTGCTGACCTATTTTAAACCCCTGGCACACAAATGGTAGAAAGCAAGAACCAACTACCAAAGTCTGTCCTCTGACTTCCACAGGTACACTGTGCTATGTGTACGCATGAGCACATGAAAAATGTGGACACACACACAGAGTAAATAAAGAAATTACTACGAAATAAAAAAAAATTAATGAAACAAAAAAACAAACACAGAGAAAACTGGCACACACAGTGAGCACTTGATTTTGGTGCAAAGTGCTTTGTTATTTCTTTCTTAGCTGTAGGCTTTTTATTTATCTAATGTAGTTTACAGAGGACCTGAGACATTAGAGGCAGCTTTTCAGATGAGCTAGCCCCCAGGTGAATCATTCTACCTACGAACAACAGGTTCCCAGGGAGTAGTCTGAGCGATGGCATATTTCATCTTTCCATGCTTGCTCTTTCCTTTCTTGCTCAGGGCAGTTATCTAAAGCCACATCGAAGGAGGGCAAAAGTCCACCTCACAAGCAATCACCAAAGCTCTTTTCTGTGCTTCTGGTGTCATGACTATGAGCTTAATTGAGCAGAGTCATTCCACAGGCTCCAATAGAGCTGAAGCGGGGCTCTGTTTACAGTGCTGTCTTCATTCTGAAAACAATCTGATTAATGTCTGACAAAATTCTGGTGCTGACTCAAACTAGGTGATAATCTATCTGAGTTCCTATAGAACTCCCTAAACCTTTTGTAAAGCACAGAAAGACACGATATTTATACTCCTTAGATTATTAGATGAAATTTTATTTATTTGCTTTTAAGACAGGGTATAGAATTGGGCAGGCCTGGAACTTGCTGTACTGACCAGATTGGCTTCAGACTTACTGAGTCCTGCCTGCCTCTGTCTCCAGAGCACTGGTGTTTCAAGCCTGGTGTCACCTAAACCCTCATTTTCAGTGAGGGTTATTCTATGATGACATTTAGAAAACCATGTCCTTAGTATTATTCTGCCAGGATTGACAGCAACCAAGACTGAAGCATTTTATTGAAAAATATTAAGAATGAAAAAAAAAAAAAAGGAGCGTCCTTTCTTTTTACGAGAGTACAAGCTAATCTTGCTTTTGTCTCTGGAGACCTTACTGTTTGCCATATGTTGGACCTATCAAATGGATGATGTGCTTCGTGCTGCCTGTTTCCTGCCAATGCTCCATGCTGCCTCCTCCCTGTCAGCAAACCTTGCTCCAATATGTGCATGTATCACACAGCAGTTGCTTTTTATGCAATCCCCTTAGTCCTTGGGTCCATAACCTTATTCATCACCTCTACAGGCTCCGCCACAGTCCACCCCACCCAGAATTTAAACTAACAAAAGAGAAAAACAAAACAAAACAACAACAGTGAGCCTTGGCAAAGAATGATTTAGAGGAAAATAGTCTGATATTCTGGCTCATTGTTAAAGAAACCAGCGAGAGATGTTGATGCTTAAGACAAAATCACAACGGGTGATTAGGAGAATTCTGCTTTCTCCGCCATGTGAATGGCAGATAAATGCCTTTTCTCTTTCCTTCCTTCCTTCCTTCCTTCCTTCCTTCCTTCCTTCCTTCCTTCTTTCTTTCTTTCTTTCTTTCTTTCTTTCTTTCTTTCTTTCTTTCGCAGTAGTAGATGGTACACACCGTTCTGATGAGCAGGTAGTATAGGGATGACCAGAGCACAAAGAAGAGCCACTTCTATCCATACCCCTTTCTCATGCTCCTTCTGGTGACTCCTAACCAGACAGACAAAAAAGATTTAATCTGAGCACCTCCGGTATCTAGGCACCAATATTTAGTAGAACAAATTTGATAAAAAAAAAAATAATTGTTTTTAAAGGTAAATATTAATAGCCCTGGGGAGGTGGTTCTGTCTTAGTTAGTTAGAGTTTTTGTTGCTCTGATAAAACACATTGACCAAAAGCAACTTGGGGAGGAAATAGTTTATTTAATTTTACACTTCCAGGTAACACTCCATCCTGGGGGGGGGGGGGGCAGCTGCGAGGGCGGGAACTGAAGGCAGGAATCTAGAGGCAGGAACCACAGAAACCACAGAGGAGAGCTGCTCGCTGGCTTGCTCCTCAGGGCTTGCTCAACCTTTCTTAGAACCTCCAGGACCACCAGCCCAGGAGTGACATTGCCCACAGGGGACAGGGCTTTTCCACACAGATCTTCAATCAAGAAAATGCACCACAGGCTTGCCCCTGGGTGAATGCCCGTTACATGAGCAAGAGGATCTGAGTTTGCGTCTGCAGCTGCCATGCAAAAAGCCAGGTGCAGCTGCATGCGCCTGTAACCCAGTGCTGTGGTGGTGTGCAGAGACCAGCAGATCCTGGAAGTCATTGGTCGGCCAGCCTTGCTCAATCAATGTTCCTGTCTTACAAATCAAGGCGGAGAGCAACTGAGGAAAACATCTGGTGCTGACCTTTGGCCTTCACACATGCATGCATGCAGATGTGCACACAGTCATACAAACATATAGCACACACACACAGACATACAATTACATTAGGAAAACTCTGTTGTCAATAAATCAATACATTTATTTAAAGTGTATTCCTTAAGAGCCTAACTCACATTGTTATAATCACCTACTATTTTTGCTCTGAGTCTTCAAACAGTAAGATGCTTGGTGAGACCTTTTTTTTTCCCCCCAGCACATAAGAGAGGCTTCGAATTTACCACTACACAGCTTCAAAAGGCTTGAATGCCATATGTGCTCAGCTACTTGGTTTAACGTACTTTCATATGAAAGACTTGGTGTGTTGTGTACTTTTAAAATGTTATCTTCCCTTTATACCCGGGATCGGTGATGTAATCTACTTTAATTTACACCTTTTGTATGATCCAGCAGGAGCTAAAATTAATCCTTTCCTTCACAGGGAGGGCAGAGCAGTTGTGTCCTTCACCTTAATGAGCTTCCCCACTTCCCACTGTTACAATCTGCCCTTTGGCACCTGAAAGCTGTCCACGCTCTTCGTTTGGTGGGCGTATGGCTTGCCAGGGCTGCCAGGGCACAGGACCACACCGCAGGTGCCTTTGAGCCACAGACCTTTAGTTTTTCCGCAGGGAGGAAGACCAGGAGTCTGAGATCAAGGCGCTGGCAGGCTCGGCTCTTTCGCTGTGCTGTGTAGAGGGCATCTTTGGGGATGAAAACCAGGCCCTCACAGTTGCCAGGCACCGGGCACACTGAGGCACACCCTCAGCTTCACCTGTGTTCTCATGTCATTTTCCCTCTGTGACTTGCTTACCTTCTTACAAAGGACACCAGCCACATTGGGTTAGAGCCCACCCAGAGGACTCCGCTTTAATTGAATTATCTCTATAAAGACCTCATGTGGAAATACCATTGTCCTCTGACACCCCAGGGGGCAAGGATTTCTACAGGAATTTTAGGGTTTGAGGGTGTAATTAAGGCAGTTAACAGTTTGGCAGCACAGAAATATTTTATGCCACAGGTGCAAAAGTCTGCATTTTAAGTCAGGTGAGAAAGGCTGTGAGTCACTCGCACTGTGGTACCAATCTGGCAGTTACAATGCTAACCTAGGAGGGTTTACCCTCCCCTCCCATTTCAGGGAAACAATACAAGCTCATCAGTGCTCTGGTCTGTCTCCTGTCGCTAACAATGCAATGCCACCTACTGGATAAGTTTTAACAAAAGAGGTTTGTTCAGGGTGACATTTTGTTCTGGAGTCCAAGGTAAGGGTGCTTTATCTGGCAATGGCCTTACTTCTGGCAGAATCTGAGGAGGTCCAAGGGGTCACAAGAAAATAAAAGAACGGGTAGCTCTGGGCTTGCATGCGTGTGTGCATGTGTGTGCACACACATGTCATAAATCACATTGTTTTAAAGGTTTAATTTTATGTGTCTGTGTGTGGAGTGCATGTGAGCACAGCAACTACGAGGTGACCTCATAGTCGCTGTGCTCACAGTCAGGGACTGTGGGTGTCATAGTCCCTGGAGTTGAAGGGGCAGGCAGCTGTGAGCCGCCTGCTGTGAAAGCTGGGACTTGAACTGTGCTCTTTAAAAAAAAAAAAAAAAAAATCTTTTTTATATTAATTACAGTTTATTCACTTTGTATCCCAGCTGTACCCCCCTTCCCTCATTCCCTCCCAATCCTCCCTCCCTCCCTCATCTCCTCCCATGCCCTTCTCAAAGTCCACTGATAGGGGAGGACCTTCTCCCCTTCCATCTGACCCTAGCCTATCAGGTCTCATCAGGACTGGCTGCATGGTCTTCCTCTGTGGCCTGGTAAGGCTGCTCCCCCCTCAGGGGGAGGTGATCAGAGTCAGCCACTGTGTTTATGTCAGAGTCAGTCCCTGTTCCCCTTGGATACTGAGCTACCATGGGCTACATCTGGGCAGGGGTTCTAGGTTATCTCCATGAATCCTCCTTGGTTGGAGGATCAGTCTCACAAAAGAGCCCTGGACACACATTTTTTGTTTCTGTTGCTCTCCTTGTGGAGCTCTTGTCTCCTCCAGGTCTTTCTATCTCCCCCTTCTTTCCTAAGATTCCCTGCACTCTGCCCAGAGTTTGGCTCTGAGTCTGTGTGGGAGCAGTGTGCTCGCCTCACTGCCGAGCCACCTCTGCAGCTGTCCTCTCTTCTTATCAAGCCCCCATATGCAACTATGCTGTTTCCACCCTAGTGACTGTATTTAATCCGGATCGCCTCTCCAAAGGCCCGCCTCTAAACACTCCAGGTGCTTCAAGTTTGGACTTTAGCTTTAGGGATTTAACTTCAGAGCAGATAAACTGTATTTAAACCGAAGAAGTAAGTATGTTCGGAGTGGCGTCTAAAATAGAAACGGCACCTAAGAGCTGTCAGAGCCATACCAAGTGATAAAAAGTTAGACCTTCTCTTAAACCATACAGCTGTGTTTTCTTCCTCATCACACACACATACACACACACACACACACACACGCACACACACACACTACTTACTCATCTTATTCAGCAAAGTATTAATAAATGTTTCATGGGAGCTGATGGTTTCTCTACTGTTTTTCAATTCTTTAAGTGTAAGGAGAAATCCCTAAATAACTATAAAAGAACATACAATGTTTCCCAAATGTCTAAGTGGATAAGAATCTATTATTGTTTGGCATCATTATAAGCAGAATTGCATTTAAGAATATCAGGAATTACCAGAAGACAAATGAATTCGGAAGCTCTCAATAGCTTCTGGCACTTAGCGCCCTGGTTTTGTCTTGTCCCTGGAGTTAGAAGCTGCAATTGTGAAATGATTTCAGTGTGTGTGCTCGTGCGTGTCTGTGCCTGTGTGTGTGTGTGCGTGTGTGTGCATGTGGGTTGCACGTGTGTGTTATCATTATCAGATAGATAACTTGAAGAAGGCTGGTGGTTGGTTAACTACTGTAGATCAGTGGTTCTCAACCTTCCTAAAGCTGCGACTCCTTAACACAGTTCCTCAGGTGGTAATCCCCAAAATAAAACTATTTCGTTGCTACTTCATGGTTGTAATTTTTTTTTTTTTTTTTTTTTTTACTATTCTGCATTGTAATGTAGATGTCTGATGTGGGACCCCTGTAAAAAGGTCCATTGATTTCCCTGAAGGGGTCTCAACCCACAAGTTGAGAACCCTACTATAGAGGGTCATTCTAGTTTACAGTCCTAAAGACTTTACGGGACCAGAAGGGCTTTCCCCCAGGAAATGCTGCTCCCATTTAAGGATGCCAGATCAGGATCTGTTGTGAGCTACTTTTCTCACAGTAGAGGGACAAGAAGGGAGATGGCCTAAACCACCTCCTCTCAGTTGCCTCTCCCCAGGGTCATCCCCAAAGGCCAGCATGCCGCAGATTCATCAAGATGTTCCTGGAGAACCACACATTCTGGCGTGCCGCCCATTCCGCTCCATTGAGTTATGAGTGAGCACCATTACATCATGTTTGACTGTTTCCAGTAAGTTCTCGGAACGTCTCAAATTCATCTGAGTCATAGTTAACATGGCCTAGAAGCAACGGAGATGAGCGTCAAGCTTTTTTAGTAGCATTTTCTTGAGCTATTGTGAAGGGTAGTGATCGACAGTATTCTTAAATCAACAAATTGCTGTTCCATTAATTGCTAAGAACTGGACAGCTTATCCCTCTTCTCGGAAAGCATTAGTGATTTACTGTGGAAGACAAGAAACAACAGAAAAATCTTTCCTTTCTCTACTCCTCCCCAGGTTCCTAAGTTATTTTTTTTATGCCCTAAAAACAGATGTATCCTGTTTGCTTTTCTACACTCATTAATTCCTCTCATATTCAGTCCCAACATACCCACAGGGTTCAATTTTCACTTTCACTTATACATACCATCCTTCCAAACGACTCAAACGTACATGTATGTATATTCTTAGAGGTGGCATCGCACTCGTTTTTAAATTACAACAACTAACAGAATTTCAGTTAAACTTTCAAGACAGCTAAATATGAATACAAACCGAGAGTTAAGGTCACAGTTACTGAGTTTTATGTGATACATTTCAATGATGGAAAAGTTCACTGGTGATAGGTGACAATTCCTCATCTTGCAGGTGAGGGGACAGGATGACTGAGAGGTTTTTCTCTTGTCTGTCATCTACTCCGTGAGCACATCAGTGCTCTGTCTGCAATGCCTCAGAGCCTCAAGAGCTCTGGGCTCACTGTGTGTTTGGACTGTTAGTCCCCAGTATAACGATGGGTGTCCTGAGTCCTTGTGGGGATAATTTTGGCCTTTCTCCCCTCCTCCCCCATCCCACTTTTTGAAAAACAAGTTAAGCCTATGCTAGACTTAGTGGCAACGTTAGACGATACAGTTTGAAAGGACAGTTAGCAGGAGTTGGTGAGGATATTCAAATAAAAACTTTAAGGGAGCTATTGGCTTGGTTTTCTTAGAGTAAGGACTAAATAAATGGGTTAAGCTAGACTGTGACCAGAAATCTAAGTAGTAGTTCTTCTAGGTGCTTATCTGAGGGCTGAAAAGCAGATAATCACAGGCAGCTTGAGCTAAGAGCCACCTGGGAAGCTCGGATGAGGACAGACTGACCTTGATAAATGGTATCAGGCCTTGAAGGAACAAGAACATGGAGAGAGACCATCCTGTTTCCTCTCTCTCGCACCAACCGCTGACTCTACATCTCAACTCATTAAGCCATTCAATGTGCTTACCATAAAGAAACGAGAAGAGTGCAAGGCGATGGGCATTCTGATTGCTTTGATTTGAGCAATACACCAGGTATGCTTGAATTTAAGAAAAACGTGGCCGTCGTGAATATATACAAATGTTATCTGCCAGGCAAAATATAAAATCGGGGCTGCTGCGGTGGCGCAGGTGTTAAAAGCTCTCCTACACAAACCTGATGACTCAACTCTGATCCCTAGGAAGAACCAAGTCTAGAAAGTGTCCTGCATATGTGCACTCGGGGTGTGTGAGCACGCACCCCTCCCCCCACTGATAATAACAATAAATTAAGTCAGGCATGGTGGTACGTAGCTGCAACCTTAGTGTTCAGAAGGTGGAGGAAGTAGGATCCAGAGTTCAAAGCCACAGTGAACTCTATCTAACAAGGAAAAGCAAACAGACAAAACATTAATTAAAAAACAAACAGGACTGGCTTCATTGTCTTCCTCTGTGGACTGGCAAGGCTGCTGCTCCCTCAGGTGGAGATGATCAAAGAGCCAGCCACTGAGTTCATGTCAGAGACAGTCCCTGTTCCTATTACTGGGGAACCCTCTTGGAGACTGGGCTGCCATGGGCTACATCTGGGCAGGAGTTCTAGGTTATCTCCATGAATGGTCCTTGTTTGGAGTATCAGTCTCACAAAAAGACCCCTGTGCCCAGATTTCTTGGTTCTGTTGCTCTCCTTGTGGAGCTCCTGTCCCTTTCAGGTCTTTCTATCTCCCCCCTTCTTTCATAAGATTCCCTGCACTCTACCCAAAGTTTGGCTATGAGTCTCAGCATATATTTTGATACACTGCTGGGTGGAGTCTTTCAGAGGCCCTCTGTGATAGGCTACTGTTCTGTTCCCTGTTTTCTCCCTCTTCCAATGTCCGTCCCATTTGCCTCTCTGAATGAAGATTGAGCATCTTACCCAGGGTCCTCCTTCTTGATTAGCTTCCTTAGGTGTACAGATTTTAGTATGATTATCCTATATTTTATGTCTAATATCTGCTTATAAGTGAGTGTATACTATGTGTGTCTTTCTGCTTCTGGGATAAGCCAGTCCTGATGAGACCTGATAGACTAGGGTCAGATGAAAGGGGAGGAGGCCCTCCCCTATATTGGACTGGGGAAGGGGCATAGGAGAAGAAGAGGGAGGAAAGGTGAGATTGGGAGGGGATGAAGGCGGGGGCTACAGTTGGGATATAAAGTGAATAAACTGTAATTAATAAAAATAAAATAAAAATAAAAAAATAGGAAAGAGCCAGCAAGATGTCTCTGCAAGTAAAGGTACTTGCCACCAAACCAATTACTTGAATTCCACTCCTAGGAGCCACACAATGGAAAGAGAGAATAAATTCTCTCAAATGTTGTATTTTGACCTCTATAGGAACAAACACAACCGCTTATGAGTGTAAAAACAACAACCCACAGGTAGGATTTCAAAGAAATACATAAATGTTCCCCTAACACATCCCTGTCCTCTCCCCACCCCCCAGGACAGGATTTCTCTTTGTAGTCCTGGCTGTCCTAGAACTTTCTCTGTGGACCAGGCTGGCCTCAAACTCAGAGATCCACCTGCTTCTGCCTCCCAGGTGCTGGGACTAAAGGTGTGCGCCACCCCTAGCTGTTTTACCCCTGTGTTTTTGGATGGGTTTTGTTAGGCAGCTCAGGCTGGCCTCCAAATTGCAAACCTCCTTTCTCACCATGATAGGTACTAAGAGTACCTATCTTAGTAACAGACAAGACTTCCAAACTACAATCTCTGGGGAAAAACAGACAGTTTCAAAGCAAAAGCATTTGCACATCGTTTCTGGTTACTCAGTTGTTTTCTTGACTCAATGACACCAATCAGTATTGCCGTATGTATGAAATGACTTAACCTGGGTAGGATCCGTTCCCTCACAAGGTAAAGAAAAGGACATGTAATAACCCAGAAAGGCTTCTGAAAGGAACGAAGAGAGTATAATCCATTAGAACTGGTTTAGAGGCAAATGAACAGCCGCGCTGAAAACAGGGGAGAGGAATTAGTCTTTCCACAAAGCTTGGCCCAGGAATAAGGTGACTGGCACCCTGTGGGTGAAAAACTTCTAGAGGGCAAATAATATCTCAAGTATTGGAGTGAGAGAGGGCGGGATGGAGTGGGGAGTGTTTGGAGCAATGCCCTGCATTTCTTCCCAAATATTTGTGAAAGAGCCAACACCTATTACTAAAGACGGAGAGCTCGTTTTCGCCTGGAGCTCCTTTTCTGAAGAGATTCATGGTCAGAATCAGTCTTGTCTTCCTCTGTTGGCTTGTGACCCTTTTCAGAGCCAAGGTGGAGGAGGTAAGATCCACTTTCTCTCTTAGGTCTACTCTGCCTCGAGAAAATGATTACAGTCTGTTGAGCTATCATTTGGTTCTCAACACCCTTCAACAGCAGCAAGTGGTTTATGCTTAATGGCTTCATTTTATCCCTCCCACACCCCCATCCCAATAAGAATTATCCTCTTGTTCCCCATAGATTCTCACCTGCATTTGGGTAAAGCTAAGGACCACAATGAAAAGGAAACTTTTCAATGAATCAATGCTATTTAGTCAGTCTGAGAATTTCCCAAGAGCATACAATGTATTTTGATCATACCCCTTCCTCGAGAACCACTATTCAGATCCACCCCCAACTCTACTCCTCCTAGCTTTGTGTCTCTCCTACCTCTTCCTCGTCTTAATCTTCATCTTCGTCTTCTTCTACAACCTGCCAGGTCCAGTTCACGCTGGCTAGCTACTCACGGGCGAGGGGCCATATACTGAAGTGTGGCCAATGTCCTATGGGTCACACCTTCGAGAAAACAATGTACTCTCCTGCCCACATTCTACAGATGACTAGGAGAGCGAGGAGAGCCGGATGGAGGCAGAAGGTAAGGACGTTACTGGCTGATACAGAATAGCTGTCATGCTGTAGGAGAGCTAGGTAGAGATGTAAGAAAATGAGGTCACTGGCCTGATTTTCCCTTGGTGGGTCTGGCCACCTTGTCTCTTTGGTCTCAGCTATACTCCATTGATTTTTTTTTTTTTTTACAGTCCTGTTCTTCATGTGTGACCTCCCAACTTCCTTTATGGGTGCCATCTTCTTGACGATGTTCTGTAGCTGTGGATGGCCAAGGCAAACTCCACCCAGTCTGGATTGCTGGGTTGTGGTAGGTTCTATAAGTGGCTGGTGGCTGTGTGGGCCCCAAAGCACAGTTCAGAACTTGTGCCTAGCTCTCCCTCATCTCTACTATTCCTCATTTTTGTTTTCATCGCCTGCACTAAAACACAGCTGTTATGGCATTGGCTGCATGGACTACAGTCCTAGTAGCAGGTTCAGTCGGATGGTAGAGGAAGCGGGTGGGATGGAAGGCGTTTGTTGGAGAAAGAGCTTATGTACTGACAGCATAGTTCTGTCCCCCCCTTTCCTAACTATAATCACCCACTCCTTACAACACAGCTTTCACTCCACCATCTCACCGGGAAGTCCAGTGTATGCCGCTAAGCATCCCACCGAGTCTGTGCCGAGAGGGCAATTGCTGCCTGCCACGTCCTGTGTCCTGAGTAGCTCAACGTTCTGCCTGCCTCTCTCTTGTTTGCACCCCTTTTCCTCAAAGTTCTTCCTTTCAAATTATCTACATCCTGTGGCTTTCTCTTCATCACTAAAGCCGTTTCTCTCTCTGTTTTCGATATCAGTGCTTACTCCCCCTGGCCATCACCATGCTCTTTAATATGGGTAAGGGTGTCACCTCTTCAGCCTTCTTCAGAAACTCCCGGTGGCTGAGCTTTAGCCATGAGATTTGTTCGGTCTGAGTTACAGACCCTTGGTGCCATTCTCCAGGGTTCTACTGCACTCCCATGCATCCAGTCCCCCATTCAACTTGATCAATTTTCTCACCCAGATTTCTTTGATCAGGCTGATGAGTTCCCTCCACCATCAGACTGGACTTGCTACCAGAACTGCAACCCAGGCAAACCACACTAAAACACTCTACCAGGAAATCTACACGATCTGGGTATTTCATAGAAGGGGTTTCCAGCTACTGCCATGAGGGCACCATCCAGCGCGGCCACCACCACCCACAGTGAAGATTCGGGAGCTACGGACAAGCTCAGAGGATGGCACATAAAGTTTATATTCTTTGCAGTAACTGCTAGGAGTTACACAGTGCCCTCCGGTGTCTCAGAGCTAAATTTCTCGGTCTTACACCTCATTTGCCCTCTGTGGGGTAGCATTAGGCCGTCCTTGTGTCCCCTTACTTGCTTTGCCTCAAGACTTTGTATGGTTCCTGTTCTGGTGGGATGATTTATTTTGTTCCGTTAGTGAACACTCACTCCTCAGTCCATACTTGTCCCATTTGCCCCACATGAGTTCATGGTAGATGGCGTCTCCACTTTACTTAACGAGGACACTGCAGTCTCTCAATAGCGTGCTTGGCTCACAAGTCTTACTGCCTCCAATTTGTATCACTCACCTAAACTTTGAGATGATATCCATCATCAAGCAAAAGTATCCACCATCTTGGGTCAGAGTGGAAACTATGGAAATTGCCGATATGAAACAGAAGCTGGAAAGCAAAAACTTGGGAGAGTTTAGGGAGACCTTTTGGAAATTTCAGTCGTGTGACGCTGCCAGCTGCAGCAACTTAGGGTCAGCCCTGGTATTACTATTACTGCTTCATTTGAGACCTTCCTGCTTCGTATGGCAAGGGCCACCTACAGAGTGAGACAGTGAGGCCTCCAGAGCATGGTAGTATCAATGACAGAAAAAGATAAGAGGTGGAGAGAAAGAGAAGGAGATTAATCTGGGTTCCGGGGTTCCCCTGGTCTAGCTATGGTGCAAATGATTTAATAAGCCTCGTGTGCTTGACTTTAAAGGCAGTTTTGAAAATCTGCATGAAGATGAATTTTTGAAAATCAAGCTCTATTTCAGACATTTAAGCTGTGCTCAGGACACTTCCATTAGCTCTCGAAGAATGCTGTAAAGCACCGCACTTTCACTCCACAGTGCTGGCTACATGTCTTCCTTTCAGGTGTGTTTGTGTTTTTTTCCACCCTCTCGGTCTCACGGCTGGAAAGAGAATTCCCCTCCTGTCACTGGTGAATAGCTGCATAGCAGCTGCCTGCTGGCTAAGAAGACTTTTCAGTATCAAATCTTCCTTCCATTTAGTTTTAGTGTTGGAGACGGAGAAATTTGGAATAATAGTTCTCTGTAAGCTCCACCTGGCTGTACCATAGCAAACTGCCGGTGGATTTAAAGAAGGTTTTTCCTTATTCTTGAGGATTCTCGACGTATGTATCCTCCATCCCCCACCTTCCTCCACATGTACCCCCATCATGTCCTTCTCCTAAGTTCATCTTTCCTTTTTTGGCTATTGCGCTAAGTCCGGTTACATTCTCTGGAGCATGGGAAATGGACCAATGGCCACGTGCTCAAAGAAGAATGATTCTCCCAGCCCCGGCAGCTACCACCTACCTCTGCTTTGTGCCATCATGTTTTATTCTTTAATGGCATGTAATTTCTTTTACACTTAGAAAAAGTAAAATCATTATATATATTTTTTCTCTTCTCCCCGCTTACATTCCTAGTAGCAAGGAGAACGACTGAGGGCAGTGAGGAAGATGTGACATTCATGTTTAGGATGCATGAGGTTAGCACGCCCCACCATAGGAGAATGGCAAGGCCAGCATCTGTAGGAGTGGAAAGGCACTATTTTTATCTTTCTTAGCAGTCTAGACATATTTTCTGAGGTGTTGGGGATGGCAGGAAAATTAAGCTGACACTTTTTCGCCAGCAACAACCTTAAATACTCCTTAGTTTGGGCAGACGAGTTTGGGGTGAAGATATTTGAAACACACCCACAGCAATTCAGTTTTTCTCAAGATTGTATTGTTTTCACGGGTAGATACTTAACAAGAAAATAAAATACAGCCACTTTGCTGAAGGCGTTTATGGGCTGAAGGCGTTCTCTGGTCACTCATGTATATTATCGTATCATCTACAAATAGTGGTACTTTGACTTCTTCCTTTCTGATTTGTTTCCCCTGAATCTCCTTTAGTTGTCTTATTGATCTAGGTTGGACTTCAAGTACCGTGTTGAAGAGATACAGAGAGTGGGCAGCTTTGCCTTGTCCCTAATTTCAGTGGGATTGATTTAGGTTTCTCTCCATTTAGTTTGATGTTGGCTAATAGGCTTGCTGTATATTGCCTTTACTATGTTTAGGTAAGTGCCTTGTATCCTTGATCTAAGACTTGAATGGAACTAGAAAAGATCATCCTGAGTGAGGTAACCCAGAGGCAGAAAGATACACATGGTATATATTCACTTATAAATGGATATGAGCCATATAAGATAAACATGCTAAAACCTATAGTCCTAAAGAAGCTAAACAACAAGGAAGACCCTGGGGAAGGTGCTGAATCCTTATTCAGAAAGGCAAACAGGATAGACATCAGAAATGGGAAAAGACAGGGAGCAGGACAGGAGCCTACTGCAGAGGGCTTCTGAAAGACTCTACCCAGCAGTGTATCGAAGCAGATATGGAGACTCATAGCAAAACTTTGGGCAGAGTACAGGGAATCTTATGAAAGAAAGGAGAGAGAGAAAGACCTGGAGGGGACAGGAGCTCCACAAGGAGAGCAACAAAGCCAAAAAAAATCTGGGCTCAAGGCCCAGACTGATGAATCAACCAAGGACCATACATGGATAGGATCTAGACCTCCTGCTCAGATGAAGCCCATAGGCAGCCCAGTCTCCATCAGGCTCGTTAAGGGGAGCGGGGAGGGGGCAGTCTCTGGCATGAACTCAGTTGCCTGCTCATTGATCACCTCCCCCTTGTGGGGTCTTACTAGGCCACAAAGAAAGAGGATCCAGGCAGTGCTGATGAGACCTGATAGACTAGGATAGAGTAGGAGGACCTCCCCTCTCAGTAGACTAGAGGAGGGACATAGGGGGAAAAGAGGGAGGGAGGGCAGGACCCAGAGGAGATGAGAGAAGGGGCTACAGCTGGCATGCAAAGTGAATAAATTGTAATAAAAAATAATAATAAATTTAAAAAAGAAGTAAAAAAAAAAAAAAGAAAAAGAAAATACCCCATAGTTCATAAAACAGTGCTACAATTAGAAGGTGTTTGGGATTTGATCAGTTCCCTATTTTTACGGTGTGCATTTCGAGAGCCACCAGCTTACTTTTACTTACTTTTACTGTTTATAAGGAGCAGGAAGTGATGCCTGCAGGTACGGACAGGTGAATTTCATAATGGCGAAAGCAGCGCCCGGTGCAGCAGCCGAGGCTATGTTTCCTGACTGTTCCATCCCGTAGGAGATGTTATCAGCATAGTATTTTGCTTATAAATTGTATGGCGTGCCTAGGTAAGGCTTATAGCATGCAGTGTCCAGGCTGAGAGAAATTACCAAGGTCTACAAACAATCGAAAGGAGCATCGAACGCTGCTTTGCCGGTTACAGGAGCCATTTGACCCTGTCTTTTAAATGAACAAAGTATTAGCAATTCTTTAGCTGTGTAATGGAAAGGTAATTTTCCCTTGGGTTTTTTTCTTTTTCTTTCTACTGTGAAGGCTTCCACTCTCAGTTTCAAGACCATGCTCCTGAAGAATTTGGGAAAGCCTCTGTGAGGGCTGGGGCTTAGTGGTAGCGTTATGTATTTGCTTGCTGTGTGAGGCCTCCGGCTTGATTTCCAGTACTACAAAACCCAAACAAATACACCCAGATAAAGCAAATGCTTCTGTGGGTGGGTGATGATAATAAGCTGACAGATGGGCCTGTTTCCCTCCTTCTCAGTCTGTCTGCTCTTCTTATAGAACCCCGAGTAAATTTCTTAAATACTTAAACCGGGTCTCGTCTTTTTCTGCTTAAAAAATTATTCAACAAATTTTGTGGCTTTCAGCCCAGAGTGAGATCCACCCACAGCCCGTATCCCACAGTGCCTCACGTCTGCATCTCTCATTCATTGGTCTCAGGACCTCGTTATACCTTTAAACTTTACTGAGGCTACGGTAGACTTCATGTGCATTATCCCTATTGGCACACAAAACTTTAAAAGTATGTACTTGTTTATATGTGTAATAATAACACCGCGATGAAGTGTTTAATAAAAAAACCATTTTTTTTAGGTAAAAAAACATTGAAGAGAATAGCATTGTTTTATAATGTAAACTTCGTTGGTTTAGTGTTTGGATTAACAGAAGGTGGTTGGAATTTCATTATCTACTTTTAATTTAGTGTAAGCCACTTGCCTTTTCCCATATATGTCATTAATACTTCACTCAAGTCTTGTCAGAGATGCCTTCCTCTCCCACTCATTTAAACGGCTGCTCACAAGCTCCTTAACTGGCTTTTCCTCTCCCTGTAGCAGTGAAATTGTGTAAAATTATAGAAACGTGTGTTTATTATCCATCTCTGCCTACTGGATTATAAACTCCGTTTGAAGATCTCATTTATTTTCTAAGCCATTGTTTGTTTTCTATTGTAGTAAAAAGTTGCCAACAAGATGGTTTAGCAGGCAAAGATGCTTGCTACCAAGCACGAGGACCAGAATCCATCTCAGGAACCTATAAGCAAAGGCTCAGAGAAGCCATAAAACGATGGACCCATGGGAGTGAAGGTGGTTTTGTTTTGTTTTTGAGAAAGCATCTCACTATATAGCTCTGGCTATTCTAGAACTCACTCCGTAGACCTTAAGGCTGGCCTTAAACTCATAGAAATCCCCTGCCTCTCTCTCCTAAATGCTGGGATTAGAGGCCTGAGCCACTACATCCATCCAAGAGAAAAGAAGGTTTTTTATTGCAGAAAGAGAAGAGCTGAAGCTCTTCTAGATTACAAAGAAAAGCCTGTAGCTGCAGGGTTGGGGAGGGAATCCTGGGGAGGGAATCCTGCGAAGGGAGCAGAGAAGCCTGGAGGCTAGCAATGGCTTTGTAGGCATCCTAGGTCCACCCAGAGCCAGATGGGCAGGCGGCTCTTCCTGGCTGAAGAAAGAAGGGTGATGAAAGTATCTGCCAGCAATCCTTCTGTTTTTCCTGTTAGTGTTCAGCCCAAGCTGTGCCCAGGCTGTGATCCTGGACAGAGCAGGTCTGTCCTTTTGGGGTGCTTGGACACTTCCTCAGACCTAACAGGACCCACATGGTGGAGGGTGAGAACCGGTTCATTGAAACTCTCCTCTGACCTCCACACCTACACCACAGCCCATGATATAATTAAAATAAAAAAAAAATTGCAATCAAGTTTAGCAGCTTGAAATGCAAACATTTGATAGTTTACGGTTTCTGTGGGTCAGCTTAGCTGTGGGTGTGGATTAGTTCTCCTAACCTTGCAGTCAAGCTGGGCTGAAGGGTATTCTTCAGAAGCATTCTGCACCAGCTTTTGTCATTCTTGAGGTCACATACCCAGCAGAGGAACAAAAGAAGGAAAGAAGGAAGGAGGGAGGAAGGAGGGAGGAAAAGAAAGAAGAAAGGATTGATTTTGGGTCCCTGAACAGAGGACACATTCCACTGTTGTGGACATAGGCGTGGTTTTGTTTTGGCCCCAGGTGTGGGATGTGGGCCTGATTCAGGTGGTCCACAGCAGCAGACTATTTGCCTCATGCGGCCTCTGAGAGGAGCTCTTTGCCAGCTGCAGATAGTTTAAATCTGAGGACTCTGGAGAGAGAATAAATGCCAGAGGCCAGAGAGTGGGAGCTCCAAGAAAGAACAAGGCGGCTGCTGCTTCCCCCTTGCTGCTGCTAGTTGCTGCTGTGAGACAAGTTGGAGATCTCCTGAAACGAGGATTGGACCGGCTCCAAGGAACCTGAAGACCCTAACCAGCTGGAAGCAGCTAAGAAAGAGAACTGTGACCCCTCTCCCACTAACCCTTTCTCTCTCCTACCTGGTGTTGGGGTGTTAAAAGGATTTGGATGGAGTAGAGAGAGAAAGGTAAAAGAAATGTAGATAAAAGAGCTTTTAAAAAAGTATGCCAGCACTCCACTATGATGGGGAAGATGTAGCCATCATTGTGGGCTGGTCTGTGGCTGCAGCACTGACCAGAAAACAGCTGAGTTTGGAAGCAGGGCTGGGGTCAGATTGACACTGGGCTCTGTCTCTGTCAGGTGAGTCTCCAGTGCAAAGCGTTCCGCAGCCTCATCCAAAATGCAACCAGCTGGGGTCTAAGTGTTCAGACCGATGAATCTGGCAAAGTTTGTGCTTGTGGGGAGAATGGGACATTTCACATTCAAACTGTAACACTGTTAACCTCAGTTCCCAAGCACCCTCCCCACACCTCTTCTTCTCTGGGATGAGTTAATGATCCCTTCTATGACTAAATTTTTGACCACAAAGGAGTAGATATAGGCTTTGACTTTTTAAAAACCTACTTTATTTGGAGTTCCTAATGTCTATTTCTTCCTTTTCCACTCCAGTCTCTTCCAGCACTCCAATACCAGGTAGGGGAGAAGGAAGGTTAATAGGGACTTGGCATGTGGACCATTTTAGAAGTAGTTCCTCAGGGCGATTCCATTCTTTGTGGTCAGGATGTCAGCAGTTCAGTCAGACAGCAAACCAGAAATCCAGCAATAGCAAAAGCAGCAACAAGGTCCAGCAACAGCAGCAGCAGGTCCAGCAGAAGCAACCAGAAGAGTCCTCTGCAGCTTTCCTCTCTAAGCATCGAGACCCAAAGTGTTGTGATGCAAAGCGATCTCTGTCTGTGGGCCCCTTCAGACAAGCTCCCTCTCACATTCCCACAACAAAAACATGTCCACACGACACGACCAAAATTTCCACTGTAAATAGGTGTTTTCCAAGAAGTGTATATTTTGTATTTAGACACAACAGCACTTGCGACAAAGAAAAGGAAAAGGTACATTAGTAATTTCGGTGGGGCTGACACCTATGGATGAGAAAATAAAGAACATAAATTGCTGTATTGATAAATCATTCAGCCTTGCACAATTTTTCAACCTTTGAAAGAAACCCAAAAGGATATTGATATTTAGTGTTTAATGCTTAATACACATTCTCTCAAAATAGATTAGGAGTCTAGGATAATTTTGTTCATCAATATTTTTTATTAGCCAGAAGAGAGGTATTTGTAAAATTTTTTTCTTTTTGTTCCCCCCTCCTCTGTGTGTGTGTGTGTGTGTAAACGCCATATATCAGTGTGGGATATCTTTCTCAATTACTCTCCGCCTTGTTTTTTGAGGCAGAGTCTCTCATTGAACCTGGCACTCACTGATTCAGCTAGACTGGTTGAGCAGCAAATCTCTGGGGATCCTCCTGTGTCCACTTCCCTAACATTGGGTTTGCAGGTGTCACCTGGCCTTTTACATAGGCACTTGAGATTTGAACTCAAATCTTTGTACAGCAGGGACCTTATTATCTGAGCCATCTCTCCAGCCCTAGGGATACGTCTCAAGAAAGCTAAGGAAGAATAAATCAGCTGAAGGCAGAAGAAATCCAGCAGGAGGAGGAAGCCTTCTTTTTGTTATGCACAGCTGGAGAGGAACCTGGTCTGGGTGAACACCACAGTGACTACTGTGGCCAACCACCATCTCTACACCCTAATTTCATACTCGGTAATTCACGCGGCTTCCGTTTGTGTGCACGTATGAGAAGGAACATTTATATATATATATATATATATATATATATATATATATATATATATATATATATATATATATAAAACCTTATATATATATATAAAAAACCTTAGAGAGAATCTATCTTTAAAGAAATTTAAGAGCTGTGAGATAACCATTAAGGAGAATGAAGTGATTTCTAAGACTTACTTGAAGTCCATAAGTGATAACTGTTTTTTTTTCTTAATTACACTTTATTCATTTTGTACCCCCCCACATAAGCCCCTCCCTCCTCCCCTCCAGATCCCACCCTCCCTCCCATTTCTGCATGAATGCCCCTCCCCAAGTCCACTGATGGGGAGGTTCTCCTCTCCTTTCTGATCTTAGTCTATCAGTTCTCGTCAAAAGTGGCTGCATTGTCCTCTTCTGTGATAACTGTTTTCTAAATAACAACAATCACCCCATTGTCATGCAAAGCTAAATCTTTCCTTCAAGCTAAGTGGCTTCCCCCCCCCCCCCCCAATGATACTGTCTTCACTGTGTAGCCCTGGCTGTCCTGGAACTTGCCCTGTAGACCTGGTTGGTCTTAAATTCAGAGGTCCAAAAGAAATGCTCCAGTATGTTTGGCCATGCTAAGTGTTTTTGATATATGATACTATTGTTGGAGAAAAAGAGAAATCTGAAGCTTGACAATTTTTAAAAAATTATTAGTTTCAATTTTTATACAAGTCTTAAAACCTTTTAACAAAATGAAACTCAGTTAGATTGTGTTCATGTACCCAAAGAAAAATATTACTACATGAGAGGAATTTTAATTCAGAACATGGCTGTTCTGGCAATAGATCACATTCAAAGACCTTCTAGATCTGTGTGATACTGTTGGAATACAAACACGCCTTTAATTCAGGAGACAGAGGAAAGTAGATCTGAGTTCAAGGCCAGCCGATATAGAGCAAGTTTCAAGTAATGAAAAGCTTAGATCCAGGCGTAGCTATACAGGCCTTTAATCCTAAACAATGAAGGTAAAGTTAGTTTGTAGAAGGAAGCACCCATGTTGAAAGTGATGTCTAATTGAGTGGCAGGAAAGGTGACGGATCAGAGAAAGGCTTGACAGACTAGGGTATGCCTAACTCTCAGGAGAAGAGAGAGGAAAGGGAAGCTCCTTAAGGGACAATGCAGAGGAAGGGAGAGGGGGAGAGAGAGGGAGGGAAACAAAGGAAGGGAGAGGGAGGGAGAGAGGGAGAAAGGAAGAGAGGAAAAGAGGAGGCAGTTTTACTGGGAGAGTAATAGAGAGACAGGTTACAGAGAGAGAGAACACAGATGAAGACTGAATGAGCCAGAGAATGAGAAGGAGCCAGAAGATTAGAGCAGATTGCTTGAGTTAGAGGCCAAGCAGAGCAATTCAGAGGCCGAGAGAAAAGCCAGACTGAATAAGTTAGCTGGGAGAGTAAGTTGAGGGGGAACAGCTAAGTTACCCAGCCAACTCTGAGCTCAGAAAGATCTAGAAAGGGTAAGCTTATTAAGCAGTAAGTCTCAGAGGCTGAAAATTATCTAGGCCTAGATTAGATCGTACGGAGGCTAGAAGCTTCCAGGACTGGGCCTAAGTTAACAGAAGAAGGCGGTAAGTCTCTGAGACAACAATTGAACCAGGTAAATAAAAGTTTCTTTTACAGACACATAACCTTAGGAATGAGATTTCTTATTCTGCAATTTCTCTGTAAGAAATAAACATGATTGACATAGAGAATTCTGGTTATTTAGTTTGTGTTCAGCTCTTTTTGGGAGTCTATAGTGAGGTGTGATTCCAGCTTTGCTTTGAAAGACCCCAGCCTCACACTAAGTTAAACATGGCTAATGCCATTTTGTGAGACACCACTGTTTTGTAAAACTCTGAAGGCCAGATGAGAAACTGGAAAATTACTGAGAAATCCTAGCTGTGTCACCCACTTGGGATATCTGTGGTCAGGCTGCCCCAGTCATACTAAAAACAGTTTGTGTTAATCACTCTCATAGATATCTGTGAGACTGTTTCAGCTAAGATAGGGAAAAACAAAATAACAGGTGGCGGGCCACGTCAAGGGGTCATCCTACCCCCCTTGACCACCCAGTTCCTAGAATCTTGGTGCCCCTGCCAAACTTTGACGCAAATTGTGGTCTCGTGTAAATGTACCAATCAGCCCCCTGTAACCATGCCCTCTCGCTTCTGTACCAGTGCTTCTGCCTCTAAAACCCTATAAAAACCCCAGCTTCCCATCTAGGGGGCGCGGAAGTCTCCCGAATGACTTTTCGCCCCGGGTACCCGAGTATCAAAATAAAAGCCTCTTGCTGTTTGCATCCGAATGGACTCGTTGTTCTTTGGGAGGGGGTCTCTCTGACGGAAGATACCCTCCGGGGATCTTTCAGCTTGATAGATAAAAACACAGCTGCTTTGTTTTTTTCAGGGTCTTTGTTTTCTTATCACGTACTCTAAGCTTGGTCTAGTTTGGTGCCATTGTGATGTTGCTAATTAGTTGCTTTACATTAATTGCTATCTGTGTAAAACTAGACCTGGGACACTAAGAAGCCAATTCAGTAATTTCTTCAAAATTCCTGAGAGTGACTTTTAACACAGACAAATATTGAAGTGTTATTGAACTAGGATCTACTGTCTGGGGGACTCAGGAACCCACTGATGCCTTTAATCACCCCTTTTAGAAACAAAGCCACAAAACATTGGCAAACTACCTGATAAAAAGAGGTGGGAGTCTTACATCTTTGTTTTCATTTAGACTTTAAATATCCGCTCAGAGAATTTTGAGAAGGGAAAAGGACCTCAAAATAAAAACAGAAGAGTTCAAAGGTTTTTCTTTTTTTCTTTTCTTTTCTTTTCTTTCTTTCTTTCTTTTTTTTTTTTTGTAACCTGATTCTGTTCTGACAGAGGTCTTGAAGTATCAGGAAACTCTCTGAAGTCTTTCATGGCAATTTGGAATAGAAGCATTGCTATCCTCGGTTGCGCTCAGCCTGCCAGTCTTTCACGCTGGGATAGGATATGGATTTACCCTTTGATCACCCCTGTGGCATTTAATAGATGTTTTATAGTGTTTAGAATTTATTCACCTGTCTGTGCTTGTATTTCAGACATTAAGAGATTTGTTTTTCTACTTAATGCTTCTTTGAAAAAGGCTTGGGTAAATTAAAGAGCAAGATATAGATTAAAAATATCGATGACATCTCTTTCTGGAGAACACATTAACCCTGTTCTCACAGCCATATTGTTTTGAATGCTAAAAATTTAAAACTTCCTAAGATGAAAAATTGTTAATTATAACCAAGTCAAGGAAGAATTATTTCATTTTCTTTGACCTCAGTGGGATCATTTTGAACTTCAGGAGTTTCTTCCACTATTCAACAATGCACTTTCGATTCTCTTTATTTTCATTGCTGTGGACATTGCAGAGCCTAAGTATGCAAATCTATGCATGTGTCTCACTGTAGCTAGATATTCAGATTATTCCAGACTTTTGGTGTCATGAGCACTGTTATGGCTACCCGGTTAAAAACCTTTGTTGACATTTAACTCACACAGCACAGATCTCATTTAGTGTATTTGCATCTTGTGTACTTGCAAAACTGTGTTGACGATCACCAAAATATGTTCAGAACATTTTCTCCTCTGATACTCATTACTAGTCATCTCTTCCCTTTCCCTTCCACCCTCCTAGGGCAGGAGGACCTGCTTTCCATCTCTGTAGGCTTCTTGTTTTGAACAATCTCTACAATTTAAAAAGTTTTTATTGTCTAGATTCTCTCGCTTAGTACAATGCTTTCAGGGTCTGTCCTGGTATGTGTCAGCTCTTCAGTCATTTTTATTGACAGGTGATATTCTATTTTATGGATATACTACATTTGTTTATCCCTTCCTGAGGTGATGGTGATAATGGGTTCTTGTTGGGGCTTTGACAGTCTGCTATAGTTTATGTACATGATGATGTAATTTTTCATAATTTTGTATGTAGATAACTAATAACGAAATTGCTAGGTCTTATGTTAACTTTATGTATACTATTTTGAGGAAGCTTCTAAGTTGTTTTGCAAAGTGATGGTATCATTCTGTGTGCCCATGAACAATATCTGAGAGCTTCAATTTCCATGTCTACTCAGTGACTTGTATTATTATTTGTTTTAATAATAGTTGTCTAATACTAGGATGAACTGGTATCTCATTGATTTCAGTTTGTATTTTTTTGGTGATGAATAATGTTGAGTGCCTTTCCGTTTTCTTATTGATCTTTATTTTTTCATCTTACTCTGTGAATTATTTGAGACTTCTGCCCCTCTGACTATATGTCTTATTGTTGAATTATAAGACTTCTCTGTGTATCTGTATATCCAGATATTGTTAATAGTCACAAGAACCTCAAGGATTTTCTCTTATATGTGGCTTATCCCTTTGTGCTGGTTGTTTTCGCCTTGAGAAAACTAGACAAATCAGTGAGGAAAAAAATCTCAGCTGAGGAATTGCCTCCATAAGATTGGCCTAAGGGTATGTCTGTGGTTCATAGTTTGATTATTGATTGATGTAGGATGGCCCAGCCCACTGTGAGGGTGCTACCTCTGGGCAGATGGTCCTGGGTTCTATAAGAAGGCAGGATGACCAAGCCATGAGGAGCAAGCCAGTGAGCAGCACCCCTCCATGGCCTCTACATCAGCTCCTGCCTTCAGGTTCCTGCCCTGTTTGAGCTCCTGCCCGGCCTTGCCTCGATAATGGGCAGCAGCCTGTCAGCTGAAAACAGTCTTCTCTTCCCCAAGCTGCTTTCATCACCCCAACAGAAAACAGACAGAAATAACTTTACTTCCTTAACGACGCCCTTAAAAGCACAATTTTTAATTCTGATAAACTGTAATTCTCATTTTTTGCTGACACCTTTAGTGGAGACCAGGAGAGGGTGTTGGATTCCTTGGAGCAGAAGTTAAAGGCTCATGTGAACCACCACCTATGGGTGCTGGTAACTAAACTTGTGTCCTTTCAAGAGTAGTATGTATTTTTAACCCCGAGATATCTTTCTAGCCTATTTATTTTATTTTTTTTAATATTCAATGTATAAACTAATGGGCTTAATTATGACATTTTCATTTTCCATTTGTTTACTTCTCTTGTCCACTCTTCCTGTTTGATTCTTCTTCCCAAATAGTCTCTTTTCTACTTTCAAGCCTTATTTATTTATGAAGTCTAAATTTTTACATGGGAGAGAACATGATACTGTCTTTCTGAGTCTGGCTTATTTTACTTAACATGATCCCTAGTTCCACTTGTTTTCCTGGAAACAACATAATTTCATTATTATTTATGACTTGATAAATCAAAGTGAGATTTTTAAAAAAATGTAATATATTCTTCAGTATTTCTTGCAAGGGGAGACAGTTTAGTTTCTTTTATACTGTCAAGTTTTTATTGAGCTGAAGTAGGATCTCTGTGTCACATGGTTAGCTTTAGCCACTAATATTTTCAGTAAGAATTAAGAAAGGCTCAATAAGAACCTTTACAGAAACCCTGAGAAGATGGTCAAATTAGTGGTTGGATGAATAACATCAGAAAAATTATAAAACATAGGCCACTGGATTTTAAATGTGGTCTGATATAGCATATACAGTATTTTCTCCAAGAGAACTTTCCCCAGGAGAGGTAAAAATAGAAGCTTTGTTTAACTTCCTTTTATGTGTATACAAACACCCACATGTATAGTGTTTCGTTTCAGTTGGATATAAAATAATATGATCCCTGAGTGTTTATCAAACAATTTTGAGAGTATTTGTCTCTTATTCTTCTTCTGCATTGCTCCCTTCCCACTATTCTGTTTCCCATTTGGGAATGCTGGCAATGATCTCTCCAAGAACACAGACTATCAGAAACCCAAGCATCAGACACCAAGAACCTCTTTTTGAATGTTTGGCCAGGGTTACCCAAGTGTCTCCTCAAATGATGTAGATTATCCACGAAGCCTTTGGTAACCTCTGAGCAGTTGAGAGTAGGCCCTTATTGATGAAAACACTGCACACTTAAGATAAAGACTTGGATGACTAGGCCCTGATCTGACTTGAAAGCCTCCTCTCTGTCATATAGATTTCACGGTTCCAGAAAATACAATGTAGGCTGCCAAGAGAGGGAAGAAGACAAATAGCCCTACCTATCTGCAATACCTGTGGACCATGACAATTAGCAGCATGGAAAGATGCGCAGAAAGGTGCAAGAAGCAGCACTCACATGTCAATTGGACTTGAGGCCTACTCAAAAGGAGGGAAATCATTCCTGCTACTAACAACCTAGCCTACCTCCTGGGGATAGTGAGACCAGAGATTTGAAAGGAAGCCACTGTTGCTACTTTTCTAGACCAGCGTCATTTCTTCATTCTAAGTTTTATTCTTATATCTAAGTGTATCTGTCATCCCTTTTTGAAGAAGCCTTTCTTTACAGCGATGGAGACCACATAAAGAACAACTGGACTCGATGCACAGAGGAACAAATCGTGGGGAACCTATAACACAGCCCCTGTATCTTTGGCTCAGGGAACATGGCAGAAGAGGGAGGGGGCAGCAAAAAATTGTAAGAGCCAGAACACAAGAAAGTGCTGGGAAGCAGTCTTTCCCGGAAATGGCTGCACAGTCAAACCCAGAGCAAAGGCAACATTAATAAGCATGTGACGAGGGAAACTTCCATGGGGTCCCACCCCAAGACAAAGAACCAAAGACAACTGTTGATTGCTGGTGAAGGAGAATTATTCTCTTCTCGGGATGAGCCCCCTTAATGATTGTTCAATGCAGACTGGTCAGCCACAAAACTGCATATACATAGACAGCAAGCATGGGTCAGCAGGTTTTGTCTCTATAGCTGTACACATGTGTGTACGTCACAGATCTAATCATAGAAAAAGTATCATTTTTTTTTTCTATGTGTAGAGCCCTAAACTGCTGGCTTTGTCATCTCTGTCATCTGTCTTCTGGTGGCTTCTTTGGCTTCTTCCTGTGCCGTTCTTCAAACAGTAGCTGGAACTTTTAAAGCACAAGCTGTGCTACGCCGTCTCCACGTTACGAGTTTGCAGTGATTTATCGTTGCGTGTTTATAAATATCTTCAAGTTATCAAGTGTGTTCAATGGAGGAGTCTGTGCACTGTGTGAGTCAATACAGAGATAGGCACGCCAAGTAAAACATAAGTTATTAGAAACTTAATTCCAATGTCAAATTGTTATATAGTCTCCACCACCACTTTTTTAAAAAAGTTGAATTAAGAAATAGGACCGCTTCAGTTTCACAATTTTAAGAAATTGTGTTCTGTTTTTCTAATATTGAACAATTAAACGATAAAATGTGTCAACACTTCTATGTCACTAATGCCTTTTCCTTGCCTGGTGCCGTATGGTTTTTCAAGTCTTTCTGTATGGCTCATTTGATTTTTTTTTTTTTTTTTTTTTTTTTTTTACTTTTTTATTTAAAATTTTTTACTTCTTAAGATTAAAATAGAATTTTATCTTCCCCTTCTCCCCCAGCCCCTTTCATGTCCTTCCACCTCTTTCAACTATCCATAGCCTCTTTTTTAGTTGTTTTTGTTACATTCACGCATACGTGAATAAATGCATGAATGCAACCCGTTGAGTCCATTTCATGTTGCTTGTATACATTCCTCCCCTCCCCCAGGGCTGCTCACTTGGCGTTGAGTAACCATTTAGGGTGCTCATCTCTGGTGAAGACTAGCTCTCTCTCAGAAGTTTATAATGGCTAATTATTCATCCAGGGGTGGGGTCCTGTGTGATTTTCCCCATCGACATCGGCATGTCAACTTGTGTCCTCCTTTAGATCTTGTGGAAGGAGCCACATTATTGAGGTTTCCTGAGTATAGTTACCTTGTCATATCTGGAAGAGTCAGTCTTGCAGCAGATTTTCGCTTCCTCTGGCTCTTACAACCTTTCCTCTCCTCTTCTGTGATGTTCCCCGAGCCTTGGGTGTAAGGGTGCTGGAGATATATCAGGAGGGGCTGGGAGCCCCACAGTCAGTCTCTGCATTTTGGCTGTTTTGGCTTTCTGTCGTGTTCTACACCTGCTGCAAAAAGAAACTTCCTTGATGAGGAGCGAAACCTGTATTTACTTGTGGCTGTGAGTATTTAGAATGAGGTTGTGAGTTATATTGGTTTAGGGAAATGACAGGAGTAGGTCATCCTCTGAGATCTATAATCTCATTATCCAAGGGCTGTTGGCTAGGATTGCAGTACAAGGTACACTCTTCCTACTGTTCAGGGGGCCTTAAGTCCAACTGGGCAGCGATTGGTTGCCTCCAAGACTGAGGTGCCGCTGTTGTAGCTGCAGGGATCCTGCCGTGCTGATGGTTGTTGTGGTTCATAAACGTGGCAGCTAAGTCGAACTACTGAGTGAATACTGTCTTCCCTTGGCAGCTCGTACGGTAGTTCCAGGTATAATGTGAGCCAGTCCCCAGGGAAAAGGCTTTTGAGTCAGCTCCCGCTCGATTTTTGAGTCCTGTGTCCAGAGTGTGCGGTATCTTCAACAACAGGGAATCATCTTCTGTTTCTGAGGGGCAGCGAAAACAACAGCAGCAGCCTATATTGTTTAGGGAGCCCCTTGGACTCCCCTGACCAATAACTCAAAGGGGGGTTCTCGTGTCTCATGCAGGAGCTTTAAGTGAGTCTGAACTAAAATAACGAGATTCCTTATGGCTTTTTCAAGCAGTCTTAGTATCACTTAGCCAACCTTCCTCCTCATGCTTCTGTGCTGATTTCCTTTCCCCTTCACCCACTAAAGTCTGCCCCCCTTCCTACAGCTCTCCCTTCACATTACCTCCATCCTCTTCCTCTCTCCTCTTCCTCTGTAGTTATTCCAGGTTATATATTCATGTTTGAAGATTTCAAACTTAGCAACTGAGCTGAGAGAGAACATACAGTGTCTATCTTTCTGGGCCAGGGTTACCTCATTTAACATAGTATTTCCCAGTTTCATCTGTTTAGCATGTCTTTGCAGGGAGGCTACAGTCTTGTGAATTTCAAGGAGTCTTGCTTCCTATTCTTCTCTTTAATTTTAAATTTATTTACTTATTCACTTTATATCCTGATTGAAGCCTCCCCTCTTCTCCTGCCAGTCCCCTCTTGTACACCTCTTTCCCATTCTCCCCTCTCCTTCTCCTCAGAGAAGAGGGAGGTCCCCCATGGGCACCAACCCACCCTGGCACATAATCCATTGCAGGAATAGGCGCATCCTCTCCCACTGAGGCCAGACAAGGCAGCCCAGTCAGGGGAACAGGAGCCAAAGGGAGGCACCAGAGTCAGAGAGACCCCCTGCTCCAGTTGTCTTCATCCACATGAAGACCAAGCTGTGCATCTGCTACCCACGTGCAGGGAACTAGGACCAGTCCATGCATGTTCTTTGGTTGGTAGTTCAGTCTCCATGAGCCCCCATGGGCCCTGGCCAGTTGACACTGTAGGTCTTCTTATGGAGTCGACCCTCTGGCTCCCTCATATTCTTTAGTTTTTCACTGCCCCCTGCTTTTTCTAGACAAAACAGATCAAGGATAATTGAGTTTTTCTACCCTTTGCTGAGTATTTTACTTTGCGTATTCTAAATGCTGCCACAAGTTGTCTGTGGCAGGAGATTTATTCTAAATGTAAAGTGAATTTCTATCTTTCATGTTATTGAACCTAAGAAGTAAAAACATTTAGAAACACCAATAGTTGCTAGTTGTGTAAACTTGGGAAGAATGTTATAACATATAGTCTTAAGTGACAGTTTTACATTCATGAACATAATGAGAAATGTCAATTATGTATACTTCTAATTTTAGATTATAGAAATGACTAAAATGTGAAAAGTAGCAGTTGTCAATGATGATTCTAAAAACTATTCTAATGGTATTAACAAATTAAGAATTGTAATCATTACTTCTTTGTAGCATGGTGTGTCTAGCAAACATGAAATAAAGTAGAAAAATTGAGGGAACAAAACTGAGAAAGCTCAATAATAAATCGTGTAAGGCATAATATTCTGCTATGTTTCTAATGAGCTCCAAGCTGTAATTTTCTAACAGAATGAAATAACTCTGTCAGAGGCAAAATCAATACCTTGAAAGTACACGGCGATGCTCTGTGAAATTAGAAATTGACCTTCCTTTTCCTTTATAAAGTAAGCACCAGTGGGTTTAGATAGTTGGGGCACATAGAATATTTGGAATATAGCGCTCATAACTATTTCTGCTGAGAAATAAAATTTGAATGTGTGTGTCTTTTTTCTTTCATTCCTATAACACATGTGAAGGTCAGAGGGTAACATGTGGGGTCAGAGGGTGACATGTGAAGATCAGAGGGTGACTTGAAGTCCGTGCTCTCCTGCCAACTTGTGGGCTCAGGAGGTAACACTCAGGTTATGAGTCTTGTGTGCCCCTTTGCCCCCTGAGCCCCCCTGACTCATGTATGTCCATCTGCTCCATGAGCCCCCTGACTCTTGTGTGCCCCTCTGCTCTCTGAGACCCGCAGCCACCTCGCTGGCTCTCATTTATACAGAACCAGAGCTGTATGTGATTGATTCTACGTATTCTCCTTCCAGTGCCGATTTCATCAATTTCTGTGCCGATCTTATTGTTTTATGTCATTTCCCGCTTTTGGGTTTAGAATGTTCTTGTTTTTCCAGGACCTTGAACTGCTTCACTGTTACTCATTTCAAATATTTCTAAAACTTTAGCGTAAGATTCATAGTGACAAGCGCTTTTCTCAGAATTGTCTTGGTTGTGTCATGAGTGTTTGGATAAGTTGTGCTATCAGCTTCACTGGTTCTAGGTATTTTATTAATTAAATAATTTTATTAATTAAATAATTAATAATACCTCCATAAAAGTTTTCTCCACTATTGTAGTTTGTATTGTCTTTCCATTTCTTGTTTCTTTCTTTCTTTTTTTTCCATGATGGGGACAGTTTGATCAGTGTAGTACTGACAGCAGCAGATCTGAGCGTCAAACCTCTGACATTTGAAGATAGATGTACTCTGAGTGCTTGAGGTATTCTGCCTGCCAGGAATGGTTGGCATGCCTATTTGCTCAGGTGGCTTACGGCAATGATGTGACTGTAACCGATTAGCTTGTTTTACTCTGGGAGGAGTCTGAATTGTCTAAGAGTTGAGGCTAGTCATGCAAGCTCTGTCTGACTCTGCAGTAAGAGCCCTGAACCCCAAGACTGAGGAGAGCTCTTCTGGCTGGCAACCCTGAAGGTGTCACTTATAATGATAAGAGAATTAAGTGCCTCCCTGTGTGATACACTGCTGGACATTTCTGCTGTTTCTCATGGATTTTATCCCTGCCCCCCCTTTTGACTTTTATTTGTATCTTTTCACTATTATAAAATGAAATCACTTTTACGTTTTATGTCAGCATTTCCAAGTCCTGTGAGTTCTGTGAATCACAGAGCTCAAAGATGATTTTTTAAGACCCCCACCATTCAAGTGACTCCTGTGTCTCCTCCTTCTCTTCTTCCTCCTCCTTCTTCTTCCTTCTACTTCTTTCTTCTTTTTCGTACTCCTTCCTTCTCTTCCTCCTCCTCCTTTCTTCTTCTTCTTCTTCTTCTTCTTCTTCTTCTTCTTCTTCTTCTTCTTCTTCTTTTTTTTTTTTTTTTTTTTTGCCTTTACTTCTTTTTGAGACAAAGCATTACTGTAGAGACCAGGCTGGCCTCAAATTACCAAGGTCTTCCTGCTTCTGTCTTCCAAATGCTGGGATTAAAGTCATGTGCCTCTACAGCTGGCTGGCAATTCTTAATTGAGTCTTTATATTTTATGAAAAGTGCATATTTTAAAAAGGCATCTCAAAAATATGAAGAAAAGAACCCTTTATTTCACAATGGGATGGGGATTTTAAAATGTTCTTTAGCTATCCCTAAAGTTGTTGTGCCCGAATCGCGATACCCCAAAAAACCACCACCAGGAGCTGAGTCCGTTGCAAACCACATGAGGGTCTTTTTATTGTAAATTACAAACTGCAGCTCGTGCTCGCACCCCCCACCACCGAAGTGGCGAGAGCCAAGAGCCCTGTGCTCAGGTTAGTTGGGGGATTTAAAGATTCTGGTCCCTCCCAGCATGCCCAAGGCAGGGGTGATTCCTGCCTGGCAAGCATCTATTGGTCAAAATGCTACATTTTGAAATGATTGGCTATAGGAAGGTCCCCAAACCATTAATGACCTGATGTCCCTCCTTAGGGGGATGGGCCAGTTTCCTAGCAACTGTATCTCTAGTGGGTGGGGAAAGAATGCAGTAAGGCAGGTTCTTCCCCTCAGGGCATTACTGGACCTCACCCAGCTAGTTTAGGCGTTAAACTTTACTAATAACAGCTGATTCTTAATCTTTTGGTCTCTCAAAGTCACCGAGGTCCTTCCCAGGCTCTCTTGAATGCAACATTTTTCCATATCAATGCCAAGGTTTTGTGTTTCTCACAATGCTCCCATTTGCACGAATGGCACAAAACAGCGATGGATAACACCGCTTTAGCCTTGCTGTGAACCAACCCATAGCACTTCTTAAATTTACTATTTCTATGTGTGTATGTGTGTGTGTACACATGGATTGGCATGCCCATGTGAACTTCATATAGAAGACAGAGGATAATCTTAGGAAATGGGTTGTGTTCTTCAGCCATGGGTCCTGGGGATTGAACTCAGGCTGTTAGACAGGCAAGGCAAGCACTTTACCTACTGAGCCGTCTGGCCAGCTCACCAGCTCCGGCAGCACAGTGTTATAAGAACAGACCAGTTTCCCTTGAGACTGACATAATGAAGCAGTTAAAATTGTAAACTGAATAAAAAATTTAAAATATTTTATGTGAAAATAGGAGTCATGTCTACAGTACTTCTGTGTGCAGAAATGCAGCAGCCGTTACAAAGTAGAACACTAGAGCAGCTGTCTAATTGAAACCAGCATTTCCTCGTGCTAAGCCAGTTTTGCTTGCGTGACAACGGAACCAGTTACGCAGATATTGGTATTGGAAGACAGTTTTATTTTATTTTAAATGAATAAAATGAGCCTGCAATTCAAGAAAAACAACTGATAATTTTGACTTCCAATGAGAAATTTCAGACTTTAAGGAAAGAAAAAAAAAAAAAAACAAAAACAAAAAAGAGGCAGGCATGGTGGTTCACACCTTTGATCCCAGCACCCAGGAGGCAGAGGCAGGTGGATCTCTGTGATTCTGAAGCCAGCCTGTTTTACAGAGTGAGTTCCAGAACATCCAGGAGCCAGAGATACATAGAGAGACCCTGCCTCAAAAAAAAAAAAAATGATAAATTTAGGAAACTTAAATTGACTACTGGGAACTTTCCCAATACAGCATTTTCTGAGATCAGCAATCATATTAATAAATATGTTTCATGGAAACCGTGCAATGAAATTTGCCAACAAATTTGAAGATCTGTGCAAGTTGGACAAAGATTTGCCGATGAAATTACAAGATTAGGCATTGATAAAAAGATACATTCCCAGTGTGAAATACATTGATGCCTTTAATGTAACAGAGGAAAAAAATGTTCGTTTATGGACATTAGATTTTGCCTTGCAGTTTACCTTCAGGAAATCCCTACTTTTCAGTGTCAGTGCGCAAATATGTTAAAGAGGCTGTTAAAGCTTTCTTCCATTTTCCAGGGGTATCTGCTGTGAGGGGACATTTGCTCCACGAACCTCAGCCAGAACAACATGTTACAGCTGTTAAATGTAGAAGCAGCTATGAGTCCAGATGTCTCTTATTAGGACAGACATTAAGGAGCTTGCCAAAAATACCACTCATGTACTAAATCTTTTTTTGTTGTTGTTGTTTTTGTTTTGAAAAATGTAATTATTTTCATAAATTATGTTACTAAACTATGTTCTGGGTTCATTATTGTTATTTTTGAAATGAGTTAATAAACATTTTAAAGCGTTCATTTTAATTTCAAGATGGCAGATTTGAATAGCTGTAACTCACACGAAGAGAAATCTTTGGATGGAAAATATAAAGTGGTTCTCCCTGAAGAGTCCGAGAATTGCAGCTTTGGGATTAAGAGAGGAGCTGGATTTCGGAGGCGTGGGTGTGGCCAAGTGTTATTATTCATTGGTGCATTTCTTTGGAATTGTTCATTTCTTTGTTCCATACAAGATTTCTTTATTCCCTGATAGGAGTGGGGATTTCTGGTAGCATCTTGGGAGATAGTCAAGAAGGGATTTACCAGCCCATTAGCCCACACTGTGGACACAGCCCTCTCTCTGTTTTACTTAGTGGTCAGGACTCTGAGGTATTTCTGATTTTATCTCTTCTGAAAATAACTTCTCCACCATCAAGGCACCAGCATGCACAGTGGTGGGCTTTTGGTGACATTCCTCTCCCGTAATTCTTTCCTGTTGCTGAATGTGTACTGCATTATCTACCTTTCAAACAGCTGCACTTAAACTGTGGTGATTTCTCTCTTATCTTTTTAGGCATCTGGCAGGCTCCCCTCTCAAAAGACATGTCTTATTTCCCAGAAATATGCATGTTCCTGTATATAGCAAAGACATTGCCGCTGAGATTCAGCTGAAGATCTTGAAATAGGAGATCAGTCTGCACATTCAGGTGGATCCTAAATGCAATCATGTCTTAAAAAGAGGCAGAGGAAGATGTGTTAGAGGGTGGGGTTGGAAAGATGCCTCAAGGAGGTTAAGAACACCTGCTGCTTTTGCAGAGGACTTAGGACCAGCACCCACACCGGGCAGCTCATTGCTACAGCTCTAGGTCCAGGAGATGGACACCCTCTTCTGGCTTCTGTGCACAACCACATGCATATGGTGCCAAGACGTATACTCAGGGCCTAACACAAACTAAAAAAAAAAAAAAATCTAAAAGAGTAGAAGTAAATGAAGAAGCAGAGAAGAGAACCTAGCAGCACAAGCCAAGGAAAGCATCAGCTGTGAGAAGCTGAAAGAGCAAGGGCCACACTGCTATGACAGTGGTTTCAGGTGTGAGGCAGCAGGCATCTGAGGGGATTAAATTCTGTCATTTTAAACCACTCGTCGTAACTGGCTGTAACAACCTCAGGTATAGTTTTTCTTTTTCTTTCTTTCTTTAAAACTATGAGAAGAGATTATTTGCAAAATGGAAGGGATGGGGTGAGGAAGGCAGGAGAGGAGACAGGGAGAGAAATGGGAGGGTGAATGTGATCAATGTGCATCACACGTGTGCAGGAAAATGTCACAGTGAAAGCACAGGGTGGTTGTGGTGCACATCTTTAATCCCAGAATCCAGGAGGCAGAGTTTGAGGCCAGCCTGGTCTACAGAGTGAGTTTCAGGACAGCCAGGGCTACACAGAGAAACCCCATTTTGAAAAACAAACCAACCAAACAAACAACAAAAAACACCAATGAAAAAGAAAGATAAACACCTCCCTTCCCTGGTATATATAAGGATGATTTAAGGAATGTACCAGGCAAGAAGGGCATCATCCATCTCCCTACACCATTCAGGTGTGATCTCAAGTTTCCAGTAAGCCTTTGATTGCCTTGACAATGAAGCAAGGAAGAGAGAATAAAAATAAAACCAGAGCCCTTGGGTGCTTCTGAGCCGTGGAGGCTGGGGAGTGGCTGGCAGGGTGCCTAGGTTTTACTTAGTCCTATTTTGGATTCTCAAGAAAAGCTTGTCTGAGAATTTTAGAAGCATCTAACAAAAGCAGGAAATCCTTCTGCAGCCTCCAAATATGGAGAAATTTGGGACACCACTCATGCTGGGGAGAGATGAGCTGTATGTCACATTTTACCCTATTCCTATGGTGTAGGGGGAGTGATACCATTGTAAGATTTGGGATGCGTGAATTATTTGTGCAGGACTGTCTCCTGAACCCCTGTGCAGTGTACTCAGGGGAGGAAGCTGCTTTCCTACCTTATGTTTGGTGATAATGCAGCTTCTCAGCTGTGCTGTCTGCATATGTACACATGCGCTGCCAGGGCACATGGCCGGGGGCCACCGTGGTGGTGTACTGAAGGCCTGCAAAGGCCTAGGAAAGCTCTGTGTCCACAGGCTCTGGAGAAACAGGTGTCCCTTTCACAGCCAACTACAGTTTAAGCAGCACCCACTGTGGTAAATCTTAGTACCACAGCCATTTGGGGAGGCCGTAACTCTCACTGAACTCCATAAGGAGACCAACAGAACCAAAAAAGCTGGGCCCAGGGAGGCCTGCAGAGACTGATGCATCAACCAAGGACCATGCATGGAGAGGACCTGGAACCTGCTCAGATGTTGCTCACAGGCAGCTCAGGCTCTATGGGAGTTCCCTAGAAAGGGGAGCGTCTGCTCTTTGATTATTTCCCCCTGCCAGGGAGACCTTGCTAGCCCACAGAGGAAGAGGATCCAGCCTATCCTGACAAGACTTGATAGGCTAGGGTCAGACAGTAGGGGAGGAGGTCCTCCTCTATCAGTGGACTAGGGGAGAGGATTAGGGGGAGAAGAGCGAGGGAGGGTGGGACCAGGAGGAAATGAGGGAGGGGGAAACAACCGGGATACAAAGTGAATAAGTTGTAAATAATAATAATAATAATAATAATAATAATAATAATAATAATAATAATAAAACATGAAAAAAGAATAAAACAACAGAAAAAAAATAACTGTTGGATTGAAAAAAGAAGTTATATGCATTTTGCAAGATAAGTGCCTGAGGGAATGCTTTCTGAAATCATGGTAATGTCAAGAATACAGCACAAAATATGATGCCTAGAATCTGCAGCATTAAAGCTGCAAAGAAGATGAGCTATTATTCAGATTACATCAATGCATTACCAGAGAAATAGCTCCAAGTTTATAACACATCCAGGACTCAGGTGTTTTCAACAGAGTTTCCCTTTCTTCATGTGGATAGAGTTGCTTTCAATATCTTAGTGACAAAGAGAAATATTTCAAAGTAATGGAGAATTAGACATGAAAAATAAAAGCTAAATTGATGGGCTAGGTCAAATAAATAGAATTGTATTAGACAGAGGGAAGAAAATGACCGTTTTGGGCAGCCTCCCCATGGGGCTGTAATTAGTCCTAATGCTGTTGATGGTGGTCACGTGCTTACGGTGGTCAGTGGGAATTTGAAACACAAGCAGACACACACTCTGCAGTAAAAGGTTTCACTGCACTGCACAGAGATGTGAGTGTACAAATTACTAATTAAAAAATATTTCTTCCAAACTAGCCTCTTTAATCAATAACTTCTAGTTTCTTGACAACACAGAAAGTGCTATCTAATATAAAAAATTGATTTATTTAAAATTCACTGAATATTGAATAATGTACTGATAAGTGTTAATGATAAAACAAGGGAAGAAATAAAGGAAGGGTAATAAAGGAAGGAGAAATCACAGATCAACAATAAAGGAATCATGAAGACAGCAGCTATAATTTCTTTCTTCTACTGACGGCTCTGTTCCAAATGCTCTAATGTGTACAGGTTTGTGTGTGTGTCTGTGTGTTTGGGTGGTGTGTGTGTGTTGTATGTTTGGGAGAACAATAGAAATTAATGAAAGCAAGAGAGAGGAAAATAATGCATTATTACAGGAAAAAAATAACACAAAGACATGGATATTAAGATGAACCAAGCAGCAACCTTTAAAAAACGTCAACCATAAAGATCTGAGTTCAGTTTGGACATGAAATTCTAGCAACTATTCAGAGAGAGAGAGCCGGAAGGGAGGGGCACGTGATACTAGAGAGGCTGTTGCTCTAGAAATTTGGACTTCTCTCTGAGGCTGCAGATGAAGGTGTTCTCTGAACCCTTAGGACACAATGTGACATAATGAGCACCTTTTTCCTTTTTCTGTTTTTTATTTTTGTTCTGTTTGTTGTTGTTTTGTTTTAGCTTTCTCCATAAAAGTCAAATTCATTTTCCCAGAATCATATAGGGGGAAAAAAAGTGTCAATGAGGTCATGTTATAGTATTCTTTGTGCCTCTTTTTACTGTTCTACTCATTCCAGAGGTGAGATATGTTCCCCTTCAAGCTCTACCTTTGAAACTACACAGTGCTTGCCCTTACGTGGAGCTAAGGGCAAGGGTCAGCGTTTAACATGGGGATTAGAGCCACCTGTCTTCTAATCCAGTGCCGTTTCTATACAGATATTATCAACAAACACTACTGTAGAGTAGACAACAAATTGGGTAACAACGTTTATTTTTATAATGAAATACAGTTTCTTTGTCAGTAAGACGCTTGACTCTGACGTTTTTAAGATAACATTAGACAACTCAGTTCACATATTGACTTCATAAAACTATTAATTCTAGGGACACGGCCTAATGTGCACGTGTTCCCTCCTGGGAAGTCTCTGCTGCCTCTGCACTGATATCTTTGTAGTCAACTTTGGCTGATTTCCTGAGCTTAGTTTTTGCTAACTATTCTCAGGAGAGCAGGGGCCTGAATATAGGAACTGTCATTTTGCACACTTTAAAAAAAATATATCTTTATTGATTCTTCTCTCACATAATATATCTTGGCTGCAGCCTCCTCACCCTCCACTCCTCCTAGTTTCTCCCTTTCCATCTCCCCAAGATCCACTCCTCCTCAGTTTCCTTTTAGAAAAGAGTAGGCCTCCAGGGGATAACAATCAAGCATGACATCTAAAGATGCAATGACTAGTGACAGACCCTCCTATCAGGGCTGGAGCAACCCAGTATGAGGGAAAGGGACTCAAGAGCAGGCAAAAGAGTCAGAGACATCTCCATTACCACTGTTGGGCATCCCACAAAAGCCCCAAGCTAAACAACCATACCATATAAGCAGGGTACCTAGCACAGACCCCGGCAGGTTCTGTGGTTAGCGCTTCACTCCCTGTGAGCTGCTATCAGCTTAGTTGTTTCTGTTGTCAGTGTTCTCCTGGTATCCTCAGCCTTCCTGGCTCCTACAGCCCTTCCTCCCCCTCTTCCTCATAGTTCCCCAAGCTCTGCTTAATGTTTGGCTGCGGGGCCCTGCAGCTGTTGCTATCAGCTGCTGGAGGAAGCTCAGTAATAACAATCAGGCAAGGCAGAATGTCATCAGGAATCGTTTCATTGACTTTATTTTCCCCAGTCGTGTTTGGTTCGATCCTAGGTCTCTGGGCCATCCACCTTCTGGATGGACGCTATTCTTAACAGATTTCTCCTGTGTTGCAACGCTACCTTGCTGTGGGTTGTAGGTTGTGTGTGCCTCAGTGAAGGTGCATGACTTCAGACCTAGCAACAATTCAGCAAAATCTTTCCAACCATGGGCTGCTATGCTGTGGCACACATCGCTAGCTGGGCAAAAGGACGGGGATTTACCTTTGGGATAACAGCACTCTGAAAGCAACAAGTAGAGACAGCTGGCCTTGCACTGTCTTTCTGGCCTTCTGAGCTGCTTCTGTCTGAGCAGTGGCGGAGAGTGCAATTACTTATGTACCATACGTGAATGGTTTTCTGCGTAACAATGAGAAATGGAAAAGACATCACATATATTTAAGCAGAGCATAGCCATACTGTTTTTCATTATGCTATTGGGGATGTGGCCTCACAGAACTTATTTAGCTTGTAGAAGAGTATTTGTTCAGCACAGAATCACAGACATGGATAAAATACAAACATGCTCTAAGGGTCCTGCCCATCCTTCTAAGCCCCAGTGGCATTCATTCACAGCTGCTTACACCAAGCAGCTTCAGAAATCGCCATTTGGAATTTGGAGGAATGGGAGGGATGCCTGGAATCACGCCACTGGGGGCTTTCGGGGGGTCATTTTTGCTAGATAAATTTAAGGGTTAATTATTTTCATTTCCATCAATGTAAACGACACATCAATATTACAGAGGAGATGGTGATACAGTCTCAAGGGGAAAAAAAGAAGACAGCTTTTCCCTAATTAGCTGTTAGAGATGTAAGGGCCATAGTGGGGTGTGAGTCCACCCTCCATGGTGAGGTGAGTCCACCTGCTCCTGCAACACACCCTGCTTCTGTGATGACTATTGGGTTCTCCAGTAAATATAATTTTCAGAAAGTTAACAATGTGACTTTGGGGGCTGACAAGATTATTCTGTGGGTGAAGTTCAGTTGGAGAACTTCATGTATAAATATAATGTGTTTTGGGCAAATCCACTGCCACTTAAAGTTCTCTTGCCCACTAGCCACTTTCCCCTCCCAACTTCCGGTGCTCCTAAACCCACTGAATGCACTTAGCCCTGCTGGTATATGCATGGGTGTTCAGTGGCTTCATCTGGAGAAAACTGACCCTCTCTGCCCAGCAGCTATCACTTGCCAATAGCCCCTCAGCTAAGGGCGGGAGTTTGTGAGCATCCAACTGCAATCCATCCTGGGATTTTGGTCAGGCTGGATCCCGTGCACGCAGTCACGGCCACTGTTCATTCACATACAGTCCGGAAAGCATTGTTTTGCTGCGGTCATCCACTATACCTGCCTCCTACAGTCTTTCTGTCTCCCATGATGCTCCCTGGGCCTGGGAGGAGGGGTTGTGATAGAGACGGCCCTTTTAGGGCAGAACACTCCACCGCCTTCTACTCTCTGCATGTTGAGCAGTTGTGAGTCTCTTCATCAATCCCCGTCCGCTGCAGAAAGAAGCTTCTCCAGTGAAGGTTGAGAGCTGCACTATTCTAGTGCTATACAGGGAAGCATTTAGCGGCAGTTTAGTATTATGTTCATTTATCAGGATAATACCCGTAGGTTCTTTAGAACCCATGACCTGTCTAGACATAGGTTCTTGGTCCGGTTAACAGTATCAGGTACAAATGCCACTTTGTGGAGTGGGTCTGAAATATAACCCGGAAGCAGTTAATTAGTCCTAGAACATTTTGTGCCACTATTGCGCCAATGGGCATACTTTGCTGGGGTCGGCTGATACTGTAGCTTGCAGAGTTCATAGCTGGGCAAGACTGTTGATTGCATTGCTCCCTCGGCAGTTTGTTTTGTAGCATGTCTGGCCCTACGGGAACGAAGCCTTCTTGTTAGTTCCAGCTTGATTTCCCCATGTCCCATGACTCCAGTATATGGTGTCTTTAGTAGTAGGATCTTACCGTCAAGTTCTGGAGGGTAACCAAAGGAAATGACGACAGCATGTGGAGTTTTGGGAGGGGTCTATGGGACCCTATGACCAACAGCTCTAAAGGAGGTACCTCACCTCTGGCAGTGGGCTTTTGTTTGATAGCATGTGGCGTCTGGAAGAGGCCTCATCCACCTGAATATAGTAATCCATTTTTAACTTTTTATATACATACACATCTTAGGAGTATCTACAAAGGTCTTTTCAAAGGTCCCTAATATAGGTGTTCCCTCCCAGTTCCATTTTCTCTGTGCTGCCCTCCCATTCTCCACTCCATGTAACCTTTCCCGTTCCTTTCCTCTCCCCATCTCACACTACCTGTGTTCTGTTATCCCCCGCCCCGCTCTTGAAAATTCTCCCTCCATGGTCCCTTGTTAGTTCCCTGACTTCTATAGATAAGCTAATTTAAACATATGTACTTAAACATTCAAAGCTAGGATGCACACATGTAAGAAAAAATATGATTTTTAACTATCTGGGTTTTACCTTATTCGGAATTGTCATTTCCAGCTCCACCCCTTTACCTGCAGACTTCATTTCTCTTTATACCCGAATAAAATTACATTGTATGTATGCACCACATTTTCACTATCCGTCCATCAGTGGATAAACAGCCAAGCTTGTTTCCATTTCCTGCCTATTGCCAAATAGAATAGCAATGAGCATCGATGAGTAAATATTTCTGAGTACAGTATAGAGTCTTTTGCGAATATGCCCAGGAGCAGTGCAGCTGGATCCTACGGTAGATCTATTCCGAGCTCTCTGAGAAACCGCTACACGAAGGCCGTAGCTTGCACTCCCACCAGCAGTGATCCGTGTCTCTCTTCCCCTCGTTGTCCGCAGCATTTGTTGTCATTTGTTTTCTTGACCTCAGCTGTTACAGCTGCGATAGGATGAAATCTCAAAGTAGTGTTCTGAGACAGGGTTTCTCTGTGTAGCTCTGGCTATCCTGAAACTCATTCTGTGGACCAGGCTGGCCTAGAACTCACAGAGATCCGCCTGCCTCTACCTGGGATTAAAAGCGTGCACCACCACCGCCCAGCTCAGAGCAGTTTTAATTGGCATTTCCCTGATTGCTAAGGATGATGAACAATTAAAAAAATATTTCTTAGCCACTTATATTTCTTCATTTTAAGAAGAATGCTCTGTTCAATCTCACAGCCAATTTTTATATTGAGTTGCTTTTCTTTCTTGGTGTTTAGTATTAATTTTTTATGAGTTATTTGTGTATTTTCAACACTAGTCCTCTATCAAATGTAGGGCTGGGAGAGACCTTTCACCCAGTTTTGTAGGCTGCCTCTTCACTTGATTTATGGTGTCCTTTGCTTTAGCTTCATAAAGTCCTAGTCAGTTGTGGGCCTTAATTTCTGAACAACAGTAGTACTAATCAGAAAGTCCTTACCTGTCAGGAGAGGGCTTTTTACAGGAGTAACTGTGGCGAAATCAACACCACTGGGAAATTTTCACAAATCCATAACCTTACATATACTAAATTAGAAGCCCTAGGACTAGGGCCAGCAATTTCTTGAATCTGCCTTCTAGGTAACTCTGACATAGGCCTCAGCTTGTGAGTGAGTCCCATTATCTCTCTTATTTCCTACATCTATCTCATTGTTTCCAACCATGATTTACTGATCTTTAGCAGTCACTGTCCATATGCTGTTATGATAATGTTCACTTAATGGGTTTGATAGAAACAAGAGAAAGTAAATCTATCTGCAGGAAGTATTTTAGTGCAATGAGAAGTAGTTTATTGATTCCCACGTCTTCGTGAAGAGTTGAGTAATTGGACTAGCAGGCAATTCTTTTATACGCCTTAAATATAGTCACACCAGCAGCAGGGGCTGGACTGAGTGGTTGTGAACTTATTCATTTTCTTCAAAGCAAATAGTATTTGCAATGCCAAGTAACAATATAGTTTCTGACTTAAGAGTGATGAACAGAGTTGAAAGATCCACCAGAGAGCAGAGAGCAGAGAGCAGACATTTACCATGTTTTATCTTACATTTTCTGTAGCATTGCCAGTACATTTAGAAGGTAGTAACAGCCGATTTTATCCATTTCATAGGTGTTTTTAAGTGGATGAAATTCGCTGTCACCTCTCTCTTTTGATGTCTGGATTGTTGAAAGTGTTGTTTGGTGCCTGTGGGCTGCTTTCTGGTACTCTCACTAGGGGCCATCAGAACGTCTTTTATCTGTAAGCAATGCCTTCTCTTACTCAGAAGTGAGCTCAATCTCACTTGAGAACTCTAGGGGCCTAAAATAAACAACCCATTTGCCCAGGTAATCTGTCCTTCTCGAACATTAGTGAAGATATCAGACTGTAAAAATTCCATTTCTGAAATCCCCCAAGCGAGCTTAGTACAAGCAAAGAAAACATGTGGGGTTGATTATAAACATTCCCAAATTCTCGTTACAGTTCCCTGAACATAAATCTGATTTGCTTGGCTTTCATGACAAAGATCAGAAGAATTAACCCACAAAAGGGAAGAAACCCAGGGCAAGGAAGACATAATTGATAGCACGTGTATTTCAGTGCCACAAGGATGTGGACACAAACGCGAGCGTGACCTTAGAAAAATGTGATGAGGGAGAAAAGATGCGCATTTAGCTAATAGCGTATTCCTTAAGACTTAAGAGTGAATAATGGAGGTGAACATAAATTCTAGCGCACAAACCATAAGCATTTATGACTTCAGAAACCGAATGTGTTCCTGCTTCCTGTGTTGCTCATTTTCATAAAGCAGAATTGTTTTTATGGACTGCAGAATGACTCCACGCAGTCCTCTGCTCCTTGTTGCTTCCGAGATTGCTTAGGAAGAAGAAGGAGTCATTACTTTAAACACTGTCAGTTTTTTTAATTTTTTTTTTCTCTTCAAGTTTCTATGGCTGTTATGATGTTGTGTCGAAGACATATTCCAAATCTTAATATCCAAATATGAAGCAAGTGAGCAAGGCCCACTTTCCCGATTAAAGCTTAGGTGTCAGTTTTTTTTTTTTTTCTTAACTTTAAAAACTTTTAAATCTCACATGTATGGATGTTTTGTCTGCATGTTTGTCTGTGTACCGCATGCATTCCTGGTGCCCTCAGAAAGCCAGTAGAGGGCGTTGGATCTCGTGGAACTGGAGTTCTAGACAATTGTGGGCTGTCATGTGGGTGCTGGAAATCAAACCTGGGTCCTCTGGAAGAGCAGCCAGTGCTCGTAAATGTAGAGCTTGACCCCAGTTTGGCCACAGTTGTCAACTTTCCAGCCCCAGGATTATTATGTTTTAAAGCCACTTTATAGAAAACTTTCCTGTGTGAGGACTCAGTGGCTGTTTACCCTTCTCTTTATTTTTTAGTTCTATTTTTATTAGTTTTTCTTTTCAGCCTAATGATTTATGATTTTGGGGGTTTGGCTTCGTAGTGTCACCGTATCAAAAAAAAAAAAAAAAAAAAAAAAAAAAAAAAAAAAAAAAAAAAAAAAGGATAGATGATGGACTATTCTCCAAATTCTTTGGTTGGGTGGAGTAGTCTTGTCATTCCTCCTTCGCTGCTGGTCTAGTGTGTGCTCACATAGCCTTGGGGTCAGGCAGTTCTGTGGACTATGCATTCATCACTGCTATGTTGTGATCATCCTCTATGACCTCAATTTGGCCAAGGACTGTCCTATAAATACAAGTTCTCATCTTTGACTATCTTCTTTTTCAATCAAGCCTGAAATACTTGGCCATTTAAAGACACTACTGCATGTGTGTGTGTGTGTGTGTCTGTGTGTGCATACAGGTGTGCATGTGAGTCCCCTTGCCATGACCCTGTCTGAGAATTCACACGCAGTTATCTCCTTTTACCTTCTGTGCTTAAAGACAGGATGCATGATCTTCTTTTAATGATCATCAAAATGGATAAAAAAGGAATAATAAACTCAAACTGTAAAAAGTTAAAAAGCATTTTAAAATTACCATTTTAAAATTACAATACATTAGTTCTTCCATCTTCTTTCCTATGTCTCTATTTTCTTGTTGTCAACCCAGAAAACCAGTTTCATAACAGAGAAGGTATGGTGCCATATTTTATGATTTATGAACTTACAAAATAAATCTTAATAGAGCAAAAAATAAAAAAAGCATTGTTTCCAGAATTCTCTTCAATGAAAACTAAATCATCCAAAGAATGGAAGGGATGTAGAGGAATTTTAATTCAGAACATGGCTGCTCTGGTAAGGATATAGCTGTATGCGCCAGCTGGAACACAGACACACCTTTAATTCCAGGAGACAGGCAAGAAGATCTCTGAGTTCAAGGCCAGCCTAGTACACAGCAAGTTCCATGCAGAGAAAAGCTTAGGTCCAGGCTTGGTGGTACATACCTTTAATCCCAGAACTCAGGAGACAGAGGCATATAGATCTCTGAGTTCTTGTCAGTACTGTTCAGGCAGTTCAATTTGAGAGTGAGTTGAGAGTCAGTGCAGTGGATTAAATTCATGACAGTTCAGTTTGTGAAATTCAGAGGCAGTTTTTACCAGGAGAGTTTTTACAGAGAGAGAGAGAGAGAGATTGAAGAGAGAGCAAACTAGACACAGATGAAGACAGAACAAGCCAGAGAGTGAGAAGAAGTCAGAAGAACATATTGTTAAAGTTAGTATGAGGCCAATCAGAGCAATTCAGTCAGAGGCAGAGAGAGAAGTCAGATTGAATCAGTCAGCTAGGAGAAAAAAATTGATCCAGAACAGCTGAGTTGAACCAGCCAGCCTGAGTTCATAAAGAGCTAGAAAAAGTCATCTTATTCAGCAGTAAATCTCAGAGGCTGAAACCATTCTAAGCCAAGATTAGTTTGTATGGAGGCTAGAAGCTTCCAGGACTAGGCCTAGGTTAGCAGACAGATGCAATAAGCCTCTGAGACAACAACTTCCCCTGGAGAATAAAAGTTAGTTTTACAAAGGGACACACACACATTTGCTTACAAAATTTATTCCTAAAAAGTAACTCAAATGACCATGTCATAGGATTTCTTAGTTAATATATATCCTATGAAAGTGAAAATGTTTTATATTTCCTTACTGAAACAGAGCAGGCTATAATCTTGACTCACAGGTACCAACGGCTGAGGCAGTGGCAAAGGCGTGTGTGTGGTCTTCAGCACCGTTCTAACCAAGATATCTCACGCTGTGCTGCCCCCAAGTAAACCCGGCTGGCTGTCTTCCTGTCTTCCTCCTCGCCCCCCCACCCCATTACCTATGCATTTTGTTTAATTGTTAGTCTGCTTTCTTTTATCTAGTGAATTCTTTGAGAAGTATGTTTCTCTGTGACTGCCTGGCACTGAGTGATAGGTCCTAATCTTAATGCAGTGCTCTGCCTCAGGAGGTAGGCAGTCATATTAACTACAAGGTTAACTACAACACAGTAAATCACCCACGTTTTGCAGCTGTACGTTTTTATCCCTGGCAGTGTGAATGTGCGTGGTGGTTCATTTTACACCGCTCTACAACCCAAGAGTTTATGTCTGACAGCTTTAAATAGAGAAAATGAATATTTTTAAAACAGCCCAACAGCACAGAACTGCTCGTATGAATCAAGTAATTTTGGGCTAGGGATGGCTAGTGAGTAAAACCTACAGGATTCTGTAATTTCGCTGCAACTACCTGAGGGTGCCTATAAAAGCTCACTGAAGGAAACTGAAGGGATAGGGAGATTGCTTGCATTAGTTTTCTCTTTGGCTCTTCAGAAGTGCCAGGCTTCCCAGGATGGTGAAGCAGGAAGGTGTGAGCATGCCTCCTTTTGCTGGGATAAGGCTAGGAGCTATCTTCCAGGTGTCTAGACAGAATTTAATGAGAAACGGATGTGAAACTCTCAGCACAGCGTTGGCACATGGACCTCTGCAAACATCATGATCATTGCTATTATCAGCTGGCTTCCCGGGCAATCTTACTCCGTGGTTAGCAAGTTGTAAGGATAGAAGACACAGGGGTACAGTCTCTCTTCGCTGTGTGATTGACAGCGCCAGAAGGCTTCTCTGCTGGATCTAGACATGTTCTCACGGAACTGTTTTTTTGGGTGGGAGGCTGGCAGCGAGGAATTTTATTTCATAATTTGGTTTACCCGGTCCTCAGGCCTTGTCTCACCTTCTTCTTTATGATGGGATGCTGTTTTGGGAAGATGACATAATTTTTCTAATCATTTTCATGAACTGGAGACTATCCCCTTTTCAGACGTTGGAAGTTTTTTAGTCTTATCTAAGCAACAACCCCCATCTCTTAGCAGGTAACAGCTTTGTTTTTTTCTTCTCACCTTCCTAGCGCTCATGATTTAGGCTTTGGGGGAAAACCAAAATAGAGAAGCGGAGTGGACCTTGCCTTTTTTCCATTCCTCACAAGTTTTCCACGTCCTCACACTTTTTTTCCCCCCTTGAGGTTGTTTAAGGTTCCTGTTGTGTGAGGGTTGGGGAAATGGAGGAGAAACATCCAGAAGAGTCTAACTTGGTTGGTGTACCATTTCTTCACGTTAGCTCTGCAGATGCCCTTCCCCCACTGGCCAATGTGATGGCCCACTTCTGCGAGCTCCCCGTAGGGAACAGTGTGCCCACCGCCCCTCCCTGCACGTGGTATTCTTCCAGTGCCTGCGGACTCTCAGTCCTAGGCCGGGTGGAGCGCTGCTAGCTTTTCTGGAGAGTGGTTCTCCAGGACTGTGCTCTGTCCCTCCACAGGGTCCTTCTTAGAGCTCTTCAAGGCAAACCGACTCCAGATAAACCAGAGTCCCCTAGTTTGGGGGGAAATGAACAGAGTCTCCCTACATTTCTGTTCTGTGTTCTCTGCCACAACTTTCTTGAGTTGCTTTAGGGTCCCCATTCTTCCAAAAGAGGCACAGCAGACAGGTATAACGCACACGGCAACAGTATGAAAAGGGTGAGTACCAGCAGCACTCTCAGCCAGAGAATGACTAACAGTGAAACCATCTTACAGACAGAATGCAATGGACAACAACAACAAAAACCAAGGTAGATACATTTACTTGTCTGGGAATGAAAGCACACAGCAACACAATACTCACAGAGTCAGGTCCACAGAGCAGAGGGAAGGAGGTGATAATGAAGTGGCCTTTTGACTTTCATTCAATTCTTTTATATGGGTTACATTCATGTGCTAGTGGAATATGCTCAGTTTTTAAAAGTATTTTTGCAAAAAAGCTTATTTATACATGAAACTAACGTTCAGGTCTTAAAAATGAGAAGGTGATGATTTCAGATACGATGGCACACATCCTGAATCCTTTCGGTTGCGAATTCTGCTTAGGAGCCTGCTTACATATTACTCATCATTTGACAGGAACTAGAAAAGTAGACACGTTTACAGCTTCTCTGATGAGGCATGCCTAGGGAGATCAAGGTGATGATCAACCTATGGACTAGGGTGGGAGTAGGAGTCAATGAAAATATAGTGCAATCGCAATCCATTGTCAAAAAGACCCAGGATTTTAGGAAAACCCTGTATGTCTTACAGAGGTGGATTAGAATAGTGTCTCCCTAAGGCATCAGGAAGTGATTTAAAAAGCAGGCAAATGCCAAATAATGCAATCTCATGGGATCATTCAGTCACTGTTGAGCATACCATCACCCTTTAAAAAAATATAGCCCCGGGATGGAGAGAAAGCTTAGTGGTCAAGAGCACTTGCTAGTTTTCTAGGGGGGCAGTTGTAGTTCCCAGCATCCAATTGGTGTAGCTCACTATCATCTTTGGGAATCCAATGCCTCTGGCCCGCATGGGCACCTGCACTGCAAATGCACATTTCCAAACACACACACACACACACGAGGGTGTGCACATAATTAAAAATAATAACAACAAACCTTCAAAACACAAAACCAGCCAGGAATAACCTAAATGTTCTTCAACTGATGAACGAATAATGAAAACGTGGTACATATGCACAACGGGATACTATTAAGATGTAAAGAACAACGATATCAAGGACTTTGCAGATACATGGATGGAACAAGAAAAGATCATATTACCGAAGTAACCCAGATCTAGAAATACAAATGTCATGTGTTTTCTCTCATCAGTGTCTCCAAGCTCCAAATATTCAGCTGTGAGCATGTATCCTGGTGTAACTGTAAAAACGGGAAAGTAAAAATGGACCATTACCAGGATAGAGGAGGCGATGTACAGGTGTGTAGCAGGGTACAAGTGATCTGATCAGGGAAATGGTAAAAAGGGAGAGGCTCTAATCGGGGAGGGGAGAGAGATAAATGCAGAGAAAGGAGGGCACAGCAACAGTTAAAATCATAAGGAATCCTGCTATTAGTGATCGAGCAAAAAACCCCTATAGTACACACTGGTTTGTATATAAATATACGTACATGGTTTAAATGAAAATTTCCCATTGGGGCCTACAATGCTCTCTCCAAGAGACAGAGACCATCTGACATAAACCCCAGCCGAAGCATGAGAAACCCTCTTTTGAGTTGTTGGGCAAGGCTGCTCAAGAGACTCTTGAATCCTTATACGCCAGTGCTATTGCCTTTGGTTGCTCCTGGAAGTAGAAAGTAAGGCACCTCATGCTTCAGACACAGGGTCCGGAGGCCCCCGAGCTGGAAGTGATTTCAAAGCTTCCTCCTTCATGGTACCAGAAGATGCGATGCCAGTTTCCAAAGTGGAGAAGTCACCAACAGTCCTAACAAATGGCGATGCCTGTGAACCACCACAATAACCAGCATGGCACAAGGTCCCCGGGAATGCAGCAGTGGAACAGATACATGGTTGGAAACCAACAATTCTCTGATTTGACTTATGGACGGCTCAGTCTGCTTTATCTCTTTAGGCACAAACCTTGGCTCCAGCGTTAAAGTTCCTGCTACTCTTTTTCTCTTTTAAACAGTGCGTTCTGTATTTCTTTTCTCTTTCTCTCCTTCTTTCTTTTTTTCCCCTCCACTTGCTCTTTTTCTTTGTAGACCTCTGTAAAGTTGACAACTAATACACACATGACAGAGTCATGCTAGGCTGTCTTGAGATCTCTTTCACCAAATAAATAAATGCATTATTTTTGATTTATCCTCAGGCAAATTCTTAGGACACAGCCTGAAAGCAGTCACATTCTTTGCCAGAATAACACAAGAATGGTCTCTAGCCCACTGGCTACTATGAAGCCCCTTGAGCAGGTTGAACTGGACCTTCATAGTCTGCATCGCTCTCAGCACTATTGTTCTTGCAAGATGGTCTACTAAGCTCCGCTACATTGTTCAACTTTGCTCATCCAAAGTCCTAAAGTCTTCCACAGTCTTTGAGAAAGAAAAAATCACATGGTCAGGTCTGTAACAGTAAAACTCCACCTCCCCCTGGCACCAATTTCTGACTTAGTTACTATTCTTTTGCTGTGAAAAACACCATGACCAAGGAAACTTATAAAAGAAAACAAGCTTGGAGCAGTGGTGGACACTTTTAATCCCAGAATTTGGGGCAGAGGCAGGCGGATCTCTGTGAATTTGAGGCCAGCTGGCCCTACATAGTGAGTTCCAGGATAGTCAGAGCTATATAGTGAGACTGTTTCAAAAAAGCAAGCAAACAAAAAGAAAGCATGTAATTGGTCTTATAGTTCCAGAGGGTTAGACACCATGATGGTGGACTGAAGGCATGGTAACAGGAACAGCTGAGAGATCACATCTTGATCCACAAGCTGCATACAGAAAGAGACAGAGACAGATAGATAGATACAGACATAGAGAACTCAAAACGGCAAGAGTCTTCTGAAGCCTCAAAGCCTGTACCCAATGACACATTTCCTCCAGCAAGCCCACACCTCCTAGTCCTGCCCAAGCAGATAGCAACTGGTGACCAAGCATTCAGACATATGAATCTTTGGGGTCCATTGCTATTGACACAAATACAGCCAGGGAGCACCTATTAAATGGTTAATACTGTTAACTTGACTTGATCTAGACTCAGCAAAGAGGCAAGCCTGTGTAACTTGTTCTCCTGTTTCAATTGCTGTCTTGGAGGCTTACCACCTCCTTCTGCTAACCTAGGCCTGGTCCTGTAAGCTTCTAACCTTTGTACAATCTAACCTAGGTCCAGAATGTTTTCTGCCTCTGAGACTTACTGCTTAATAAGCCCACACTTTCTTGTTTTTACTGAGGTCTGGGCTGGCTGGTTCAACTCAGCTGTTCTGGCACAAACTCCTCTCCCAGCTGATTTACTCAATCTGGTTTCTTTCTCAGTCCCGGAATTGCTCTGCTTGGCCTCAAACTAACTCCAGAAATCTTTTCTAATGTTCTGGCTCCTTCTCATTCTCTGGCTTGTTCTATCTTCACCTAAGTTCTCTTTCTGCAACTTGCCTTTCTATTACTGTCCCGGTAAAATTGCCTTGTCTCTTTGTATTGCCCCTGAAGTAGCTTCCCTTTCCTTCTCTTCTCACGAGAGTTGGGTGTACCCTATTCTGTCAAGTCTTTGTCTAATTTATCACTGTTTCTGAAACTTAATTAGACATCACTTTCAAACACAGGTGCTTCCTTCTACAAACTATCTTTACCTTCACTGTTTGGGGTTAAAGGAGTGTGCCACCTAAGCTTTTCTTCACCTGAAACTTGCTCTATACCAGGCTAACCTTGAACTCAGATCTGCTTGCCTCTGTCTCCTGGATGAAAGGGGTGTTTGTATTCTAGCGGGATCACACAGACCTAGAAGGTCTTTGGATATGATCTCTTGCCAGAGCAGCCGTGTTATGTTTTAACATTCCTCTATAGCACACCTATGGGGGATTTTTTTTTTCTTGATTAGGTTAATTGAAGTGGAAAGACCTCATGTAAATCTGAGGGCATCTTTCAGTGGTGACCTAGATATGTAAGGAGGCCTGAGAGGAAATCATTTATCTTCTGCCTACTTGCTTTTATATCTTGCTGATGGGCTCTCCTACCCTGTTTGTAAGTTCATCTGTTCTTGATACCGTTGCGGCCACTGCTGATGTTCTCCTTGGCTGGCCTCAGAACCCAGCCCCTTCAGCTTTCCAACGTAGGCTGGAGATAAGTGACTCTGCAGGCACTGACCAGGCCTTCAGCACCAGGCAGATCGAAACTACTGAGGCATCAGAATCATCCTAGATTGGCATCCTAGGGATGACACGTGCTGGGATGATTGTCGTGTGTGTGTGTGTGCGTGTGTGCTGCAGATAGAACAGAGGACAACCTTGAGTGTCAATCCTATCCACTGTTCTGAATTTTGAGACAAGATCTCTCACAGGCTTGGAGCTTGACAAGTCGGCTAGACTGTCTGGCTGGAAAGCACAAGGGGTTCATATATCCCTGTCTTTCAGCACTAGGGTTGTGAGTGTATACCGCCATGCCAAACTTTTGTTTACCTGGGTGCTAGGGAATCTAACTCACGCCTGCCAAGTAAGCATTCTTACGACTGAGCCATCTCCCCAGTCCAGGTGTGAGGGCATTCACTGTCAAATCATAAATAACATTTTATAAAATAAGAGATAATAAAATTAACGATAATTTCGTGATAGAATGGCCCAACCTTAATTCAATTCGGGAAATTCTTGCTTGCAATGTATTCCATGTGCCATAAATCTGACACAAACAGTTGATATAGAGTCATGATTAAGGATTTCAAATCAATGTCTGAGGTTTGAGAATGGAGAGAAAGGGTAAGGGGGATGGCCCAGCCTGGGAAGTGATTGCGCACAGTCCTGAGGAACTGACTTCAATTCACAGCATCCTTGGGAAAACGGGCAGGGTGATTTGCATCTATGATTCTGAGGCTGGAGCTAGGGCATAGTTAGGAGAATTTTGGGAGCTCATTGGCCAGCTAGCCTACATGTGCTGGTGAGTTCCAGGTTCAGTGAGAGAATGTACCTCAAAAAATAAGGTAAGGAACAGTGGAGAAAGAAACTCCACAGTGACCTCTGTCCTCCAAGGCATACACATTAATATGCATATACCCATTTCAATGTACACACACGTAACACACAAACACACACACAAACAAAGTGAAAGCAAACTAAAGGTATTGGATTTTCTATACGTCTTTTGCATTCTTAAGAAGTGTTACATATTTTCTCAAGTGATCTTAATGACACAAATTCAATTTCTGCTTTAAAAAAAGAAACTACTGAAGTTCCATACATGCATGTTAAAGACATGTGACAACTGAGAACTAGCCACTGACCAAAACAAAAAGAATACTTCTTTTTTTAAATTTTTATTTTTTTCTCTCACCATTTTTCATTTTTCATCCCCATTGAAGCCCCCTTCCCCGACTCCCCCAGTCTTACCCTCCCTCCCTCTTCCCTACTTCTTTATTTTTTAGAGAACTGATTCTTCCAAAATTCTGTTTTTTCCCTGTAGGTTAATTGGAGGTTAAAACAAAAGAAAAGATGCGGTTTTGTAATTATTTATGCACAAGACGTCGTCAGTGCTTGCTAGACCTTGCTTTGAAGTGTCCTGATACTGCCACCTCTCCAGACCACACACATCAAGAATGACTGTTGTCAGCGACCTCTTCCTAAGTTCACCGGCTCCGGCCTTTCTGACAGTTAACAGCATGCACACAGTGAATGGCCGCAGCCCCCAGCCCTGATGCTCCAGCTGCTGGGAACTTGGTCCTGTCATCAGGGCATCATGGTCGGAACGGTTTAACTTATGTGACATACCTTTTTCCTTTCAAGACCGAGAACTCTCGCCACACAGGCACTGTCTTACTGTTCTGATTGTGACTCTCCGCTTCCTGAATGTAAACATCTGCCTCGCTTCTGCTGCCAGCTGAGCTTAGCATGACGGAATCTACCTTCAAACTGTGAGCCCCCAAATCCCTTCTTCCATTAAATTGTTTTCTTTTCTTTTCTTTTTTTTTTTTTTGGAGTGTTCTGTTGCTGCAATGAGAAAAGTAACCAATGTACAGCCATATCTTAAAGTTAGCTTTGCATGTGTACTGTGTGTGAAAAACTGTTGATGCATACACATGGAAGTATACGCATTAAAATGTGCATGTGACTAATCAGTTATGTGAAAAGCCCACACTGAAATTCGCTATTAATTCTGTGTGCCCTCATTTCTGTTGGGCAAAAGTTTATGGTCCTTACCTACACAAATCAGGAAGTATGATTATGCAATCCTTTCAGCTTGTGAGTGCGATGAAGGAAGATGGTAGGTGATGAAGAATCCCAGAACCAAGAGGAAGGGAAGTGGAGGAAGGGAAGTGGAGGAAGGAAGTGGTATCACTCTTGGACTGAATGAAAGAAGGGGAAAGAGACAGTTGGAAGTCAGAGGGTGCAGAGCAGGCACTCAGCTTGGGAGAACCAGGGATTTCCTCTTGAGTCATATAAGCAGCCACATGGGAACCCCCCAAGGGAGGAATCTGAGGAGCAACAATGCTCTCATTCTCTTCTCCTTTGTTTAAGGTTTGAATTCCACATTGGCTGGAACTTACCAGAGATCTCACTGGGTAGAAGCCTGTTGGGTAAGAGCAGGACAGAGAGGAGGGCTAATGGTTCTGAGTGAGGCAAACGGAAAATACCTCAGACACTCTCCAGATGTCTAACTAGGTGAGAGCTGTCTCCCATCAGCACGCATCCTCATGCCACATACCCTGTGAACACGGCACACTACAAACCTTGTTCTTTTGCTGAGATAGATAGTTTTATTCTCTGAATACATGCGCCCAACTATTAGTGGATAAGGATGGATTCGTATTTTTACCCCCATTTTCTTTTCTCTTTAAAAAAAAAAAATTAAAATTTAATGACCACTCCGCTCATTTAAAAAGAACATTCTAGAAGTTGAATGTGGAATTAGAAAAGATGTATACAGAACCAAAAACTAGTAGAAACAAACTCAGTTAGCTGTAGAAGTCTTTTATCTCCTTGTATATTTTTATACACACGTGTATATGTTTACACATGTACATAGGTACACACACATGTATATATGTACGTACACATGTCTTGTGCCACTTTGTGACAGGTAGTAGGAAATATGTCCTTAGGTAATTTCATCATAAGAACATTATAGGTTCTATGTTCTTAGTCATCAGTGAAATGGAAATCTGAGATTACATTTTACACCCATCAGAATGAAGACGATCAAAACCTCAAGTGACAGCCCATGCTAGAAAGGATGTGGAACAAGGATGTATCACTGCGCCATTGTTGGTGGGAGTACAACCTTGTACAACTACTTCGGAAATCAATCTTGTTCCTTCTCAAAAACTGGAACTAGCTCTACCTCAAGACCCAGTTATATCACTCCTGGGCATATATCCAAAAGTTGCTTCACCATACAACAAGGACATCTGCTCACCTATGTTCGTAGCAGCTTTATTTGTAATAGCCAGAATCTGGAAACAACCCAGATGTCTCGCAACCAAAGAATGGATACAGAAATTGTGGTACATTTACACAAGTGAGTACTTCTCAGCTATTGAAAACAAGGACATCATGCAATTGGCAGGCAAATAGCTGGAACTAGAAAAGATCATCCTGAGTGAGGTAACACAGACCCAGAAAGACATTCATGGTATGTACTCACTTATAAGTGGAGTACTTGGTAATACTTACCAGTATGTGCTCAGCCATGATGTACAGGAAAGCCATGCTACGCCCAACAGACCCAAAGATGCCAAGAAGGGCCCAAGGGAGAATGCTTGAATCTCACTAAGAAGGAAAAATAAAGTAGACATCTGAAGTAGATGGAAGGAGGGACCTGGATGGGAGAAGGTGTAGGGAAGGGCAGGTTGCTGCAGAGAGGGGGAGGGCCGGGAGAGAGAATGGAAATCCATAGGGGCATCTCCGGGACAGAGGAGGCTCCTGGGAGTTTATGGGGGGGACTCTGGCCAGGGCTCCTAGCAGCGGGGGGGTATGGAGCCTAAAGTCGCCACCTGTGTAGCCAGGTGGGACTTCCTGTGGAGGGAGGGGTACACCATCCCACCCGTAAAAATTTTGACCCCAAATTTGTCTCACCTTCAAGGAGTGTAGGGATAAAAATGAAGCAGAAATTGAGGGAAGAGATGACTGGCCCAACTTGAGACCCGCCCAGTGGGAGAGAGCCAGTCCCTGACACTATTAATGATACTCTGTCATGCTTGCAGACAGGAGCCTAGTATCTTCCGAGAGGCTTCATCCGGCAGCTGATGGAAAGATGCAGAAATCCACAGCCAAACAACAGGTGGAGCTCAGAGAGTCCTGTGGAAGAGTGGGAGGAAGGATTGAGGGCGCTGGAGGGGTCAAGGACACCACAAGAAGACCTGTAGAGTAAACTGACCTGGGCCCATGGGGGCTCACAGAGACTGAACCACCAACCGAAACCGAAGAGCATGCATGGGCTGGACCTCAACGCCCTATACATATCTAGCAAATGTGCAGCTTGTTCTTCATGTGGGTTCCCTACCAATGGGAGTAGAGGCTGTCTCTGACTCTGTTGCCTGCCTCTGGGTCTCTTTCCTCTCACCGGGATGCTTTGTCTGATCTCAGTGGGAGAGGATGTGTTTGGTCCTGCTGTGACTTGGGGTGCCAGGGTGGGTTGGTATCCCTTGGAGGCCTCCCTTTCTCTGAGAAGGATGGGGGTGGGGTGAGGAATGGGGGAGGAGCACAAGGGTGAGACTGGGCAGAGGGGAGGGAGGGGCCGAGATCAGGCTATAAAAGCGATTCAATAGATAAATGAATGAGAAAAGAGCATTATAGAGTGTGTGCACACAAATCTCAGAATGTAGGTCAACCGCTCAAAACAAGCTCTTGATTCAGCACAAGGCCCTCGGCGGGCTACTGCTGCTGACCTGATGTGATGTCGCTGCTTTGCAGTAGGCGTTGTTTGTTTGTTTGTTTTAGTAACTAGAAGTATACATTCAAATACAAGTAAAATATGGCAGAGTAGATATATGGTCATTTAACACTACTGCCAAATAGCATGCATATTCATAATTTCACGTCTTGTAGGTATATTTATGCCAGTGTCACCACTCACGTGAAAGCGTTCCACCATGTTATGATGTCACACAACTGCATTATCTGACCATGGAGATTTTCAGTTCTTTAAAAATCTTATGGGATGTCTATTGTATGTGGACAGAGAGACAGACAGACAGACAGACACATACACACACAGAGACACAGACACACGGCAACAGTATCATGAACTTTATTCCAGACTTGACCTGATATTAATAAGTCCTCAGTACATCTTATTTGATCATAACGACGGCATCAAGCTCTTCCTTCTCTTACGTGACAATTAAGCATGTGCCTCAGTCAAGATAGGTTGGATTACATAGTTGTGACAGATAACCACCTAACCTCAGCAATTTAAAATAAGAATCTACTTAGCCAGGGCCTTTCTCATCTCAAGAGGAAGAATACCTTGTCCTGTGACAGTACTGAATCATGTCTGTGTGATCAATGCAGCAGGCAGAGGCCTCTGGAGAGTGTCATGCCAGCAATTAAATGTTTCTGTCTGAAAAAGGCACTCGGTGCTCAGCTCGTAACATTGACCAGAATTTATTTCTTGCCCTCGCACAGCTTCCAGGAAATGCCATCTTCTGGGTGGAAGAGGCAGATCTGTATGTCCGTGAGCTTGGGTAACATCTCAGACAATCCAAGGTTCTGACTGGGCTAAGTCAAATGAGATAAAGATACCGTATGAGGTAGCAGTCTTCTCCCATGTGCGCTCTCTGGACGGCTGAGGGTTGCTTTTAGAATTTTAACCCCTGAAGACTTGTCGCCAGGTCTACTTAAAGCTGGAAATGGTAGACATTTTATAAAAATCGCACGAAGCCACCATTGTACATGAGGCCTGACGCTGATCAGAATGTTTTATGTGGCATATTTACATCTCTCTCCACTCATCCGCTATGGATTTTGACCTCTTAAGAGGACCAGACGCTTTCTTGGAGACCGAGACTGTACAAGCAAAGGCAGTTTCTCTGTAAAATCATGAAGAGACAAATCAAAGGGCTGCAGGGTGTGGAAAACCGCCTGCATTGAGAGGGGACAGGAGCAGCTGCTGTTTTTCCTTATGAAGGACGTCTAGGGTCTGAAGCGTGAATGTGTCCAGCCTAAACTACTACCAATCTAGAGAAGATAGTGTTCGTTTCTATTCATGTCAACCATTGCTATGTTTTAATGGGAAGAAAAAAAAATCTACTATGGGAACTTTGATTTTAGAGATACTTAATGTACCAATTGTGAAAGCTTCACTTTTTAAAGTTCCTGTGACTTATCATTGCCTATACTGTGGAAATGTAGACGTGCAGATGAATAGATGTAAACCCGGTGAGTGTATTTCTGTGCCTTAGAAGCCAGTACACAGAGTATATGCCACTGGGCCAGTATGAGGAAAGGAAGAAAAAAAAGAGTTCAAAAGGTGAAACCCTCCTGAGACTGCTGAGCATCTCCTAGGCTTTCAGCTGGAGGAGTCTTCCATAGCATCAACAAGAAGCAAGCTTGTTCAAGAGCACTCCTGGCTCCTGACAACATCGCAAACTACCGTGATATAAAAAACCTTCTGCTGCTTCCTCAACAGGATTATTAGATTGCTGACTTGGCAAAGCACAATTATTTCCACTCCTCTCACATTATTTATATAACTCAGCAATAGCTTTCCAACATTTCTTGCCTAATGGCTCTGAAGATCAACAATCCAAGCACTTCCGGGAGATGATGGGCGTGTTAGGGCAAAGCTTTGATAAGGGAACCACTCCACTCTCTCTGATCTGTTCAGTCAGCGGATGGAAGGGATGGGATGGCTATAAGAAATTTATAAGTGGGGGCTCAGGGCAGAGGCTCGGAAGGAACAAGGCAGAAGAGAAACCAGTGTGGAGAAATGCTGCCTTTCCAAGCCTGCTCACATCCCCATCTTATTCTGAAATATTTATTTCCAGGCAATACATGATTGTTGTGAATAATTAAATGCTACACAAATATTTAATAAGACAAAAATCCCCTTCAGTCTCACTCTCCAGAAATAACTGGCACAGCAGTTTCTGTGCATTCTTTTAGGGTTCATTTTAAGCTTCTCTGTAGCATTTTTTCTCTGTTCCTCTCTTCCTGCTCTTTAATCTTCTTTCTTTGTTTGCTTCTTCTCTTTTTCTCTCTTCTCCTTTTTTTCTATCCTCCCCCCCCATTTCTTTTCCTTGGTCTGGTTCTCTCCCCCTCTTCCTATCATTTATGCACACATGGGATTGTAGCTTAAAGACTTTATAGTTGCTTTATCTTTCTAAAAATTTTTATTTAATTAATTATTTCGTGTGTTTATGTGTGCTTGTACATGAATGGGCAGAGCCACAGCATATAAAAGATCAGTTTGCCTAGTCTACCACTGTACTGTGTGTGTGTGTGTGTGTGTGTGTGTGTGTGTGTGTGTGTGTGCATACTGGTGGTTAAACCCAGGGCCTCATGCATGCTAGATAAGCACTCTGGCACTGAACTGCTTCTTTAGCCCTTAAAAATTTTTATTTTAAAATCTGAGTTAAAGTTTCACTTGTGTACCCATGGAAACAATCCTGATGACTCCTGTCTCAGCCTCCTGGGTATTTAGGCTTACAGATAGTCATCACCATGCCTGGATTATTGTTTTTTCTTTGTATGCATCATTAGTGTATGGTCTTTCTTCCATGACTTCCCTTAAAATAATGATTTTGATGTATGTAAACATGTTACTTTGCTTCACAGGCCTCCTGTGTGTTGCCTCTGCGTTTCTATTATTGCCTTTGTTCTCCCCATTTCGTGATTGGTAGCTTTCAAATGTCTATGGGAGCATGTATACCTCCAATTTCTCCTGTGTTTCATGTGACACTTAGAAACACTTCATTCTCAGTTTATAAGAGATATTTATAGTGCTTCCTTTGTGAGCTTAATGTCTTGCTCTATATGTAAGTTTATCATGCCTCCAGAATTTATTTTGGAGCAAGATACAAGATGAATGTGACTTAATTATATTCCAAATAGCTAGCTTATTTTACAGCCTGCTTCTTTGCGTAGTCCATCTGCCTCTCTGTTGATTTAAAGTACTATTCTTATCTGATATCAGACATCCATGGTTGGGCCTGTTTTGTCTTCCTAATTCTGGCTTTCTGTTTCTGAGCTGAGTGTTGTGATTTTATTACTGTAGTTTTATTGTATTTGAATAATTAAGCAAGCTTTCACTTCTGTTTGCTTAAAAACAGGATTAATTTTAAAACTAGAACGGGCTTGTTTATTTTTATAGTATTGAATTTATAGATTAATTTGAGGAAAAATAATATCTTTAAATCGAGTCTTTCTGGCCAAAGATGAAAGTAGTTTTTCTAGTCCCCATTAATGTCTTTAGCAAGGTTGGAAACCTTTATTTTTATGAGGGATGCCTTTCTGCTTCTGCTTTCCTGGAATGGCTTGTAGTTTTTGTTTCAGTAATAAATATGCTTTTCCCACTATGTTTCTAAGGAAATGCAAAGCAAGTAATTTTGAATACTCAGTTATGGGCCAGCAAAATGTTCAAGAGGTTGATCATTTTTCCAGCACTTTCTTGCCATCTTGACTTTAATTTTTTTTTTTTTCAGATGGCCAATGTGTAGTCTATGAATAGTGAGGATATTGCCTGCTTTTTGATATTTCTAAATCTGTTATCATAGCTAATACTTCATGACTCTTCTTTCAAGGCCTATACTGTGGCTTCTGAGATTATTGTGCATGTATTATTTTGAGTCACAAATGCACTGAGTTCTTTCATAGGTTCCCTCACTTGTGAGTTCTTTGTTTTGAGGTGTTCAGTGTAATCTGGTTAGGTTTCATGTATGCTTTTTCAGAAAAAACAAGCAAACAAACAAAGAGGTTTTCAATTTATATGTTTGCTTTATTTCATTTATTTACTTTTTGAGGCAGGATTTCACTATGTAACTCAGGCTAGCTTGGAACTTGGTATGTAGCTAGCCTACATACCAAGCTCAGGCTAGCTTTGAGCTTTGAGGGATCCTTCTGCCTTCACTTCCCAAATGCTGGGAACTAAAGGAGCTACCACGACCACCTAAGGGCAGCTTTCAAAATATTTCCTTCTTTTTATTGCATGTGTATGGATACTTTGTCAGTATGTACATCTGTGTACCATGGTGCTTGTGGAGGCCAGAAGAGGGCATCAGATTCCCTGGAACAGGAGTTAGAGACAGTAGTGAGCCAGCATGTGGCTGCTGGGAATTAAACCTAAGTCCTCTAGAAGACCTGCCAGTGCTTTATACCACTGAGCCGTCTTCCCAGCCCCTTAAAGTGCTATTGGTTTTGCCAGCTCAGACATTTCCTTCTTTGTGCATGACAGCCTGTGTGAACATAAAGTACTGAGTTTCACCCTCTCCCTTTCCACACCCCGAGGATGAGGTTCCTGGATCTTTTTAGTGTTACCGAGGTGAAGTCAGATCTCATCTTAAAAAACAAACGAACAAACAAACCCACCACCATCACCACACCAAAACTATAGGAATGTGAACAGGTAGGTCAGCTTTCAAAGGACTGTGTTATTGATAAATAATTTTACTTTTTATTATTCTAACATAATAACATGATATAAAATTTGTTCACTTCTAAGTAATTTTCCTCAGTGTCCCTTCCATATCTTCACCATTGTGGGGTCATCTTCTCATCCACCCAGCTTTCCTCCCATTTCTGTAAGGGTGTTTCCGCCTTAGGTTTTCTGGTTTTATTTTAAATCTCCTTTGGTTCAAACAGTATCCGTTGGTCTCCTATATTTCTTGTTTGTGATTTCCTAACATTTTGGAGATATTTTGTCTGAGATATTCTTGTGTTTCCTATTGTATCTCATTTGAAGGTCTTTTTCTGCACCTGCCTCTTATTAGACATGCTCTGCTTTTTTTTTTTTCTCAGCCTTAGAGATTTTGCCCTATGTGTGAGTGTGGGTTCAGGTGCAGGTATAGGAAGCTCATTCCACTTTTTTTAAGTACAGAACTTTACACGGGGGACTTATAGCCTAGCATCACCAGAACGGCAGAAGGATCTGGTTCTAGGCAGAAAGATGAGGTTGCAGGCTGGTGTACTTTGGTGGCTGCTTCCTCTGTGACAGTCAGTCAGAAAGTAACTGGTGGCAGATGCCTGCACTGGGCGGAAGAGTAGGGAGCAGCAGGAGAAAGCTGTCAGGTTGATGGTGTCTGTCTTCCAGGTAAAGCTGGAGGCGAGACCTTCATTGAACATTGAACATGTAGTAAGAAACGATGGAAATCTGAGGAAGGAAAAAGTGTTGCTGTCGCAGACACGCTGCACAGCGAGACATTTTCCCCTGCTCTGGGATGAGCTACGGAGAAGCACTTGAGTCGAGACACGTAAGTACCAAATGTCAAGAATCTTAGGGGCTGTCATAGAGCTCTGCCTACCGCTGAGTCTAAAAGATTTTAGCCTCTGGGAGTCACGTAGGCCTTGAAATTTGTTTCGTCTTAAGAATATTAAACTTAATCATTTTTGAGAGTCCATGACAATTCTGAATTTACATACAAAACAGTTCATCTATCAAGTTTTACATCAGCAAAGTTTACAGCTGTCTCCAAATGCCTTCTTTCTTTATGGCCTTTTAGGTTTTCTTCCTGATCGCAAGGCACGTTGCTCTACAATTTGTGACCATACAGGGTCTCTCATTTAGTCAAGACACTTGTGTGGGTTGAGTTTGGCCACCTGTCTCTGGAGGTCTATACCTACCTTCCTTTCGTGGTTATTTAAGGCTGTTTTTGTTTTCGTTTTTTTTCCTCCATGTGTGTATGTATGTATGTATGTATGTATGTATGTATGTATGTATGTATGTATGATGTATGTATGTATGTCATCACTTTACATCCCAGCCGCCTCCCATCTCTCCTCCCAGTCCCACCCCTACCTCCTCTTTCTCCCCGTTTCTTCTTCCCAGGGAAGGGGAGGTCCCCGATTGGTCCAGTGCTCCCTGGTCCAGAGGCAGGCAACAAAGTCAGAGACAGCCCCCCCTTCCATCGGTAGGGGCCACATGATGACTAAGTGTACACAGTTGCTACATATGTGTAGAGGGTCTAGGTTCTGTTCATGCGAGCTCTTTGGTTGGTGGTTCCGTCTCTGTTAGCCCCCATGGGCCCTGGTTCGGCTGCTCTGTAGGTCTTCTCGTGGTGTCCTTGAGCCCCCCAGCTCCCTCAGTCCTTTCCCTCACTCTTCCTCAGCACTCCCTGAGCTCGGCCCATTGCTTGGCCTTGGGTCTCTGCATCTGTTTCCAGCAGCTGCCAGATGAAGCCTCTTAGAAGACAGTTATGTTAGGCTACTGTCTGCAAGCCTCGCAAACTGTCATCAATAGTGACAATGGTCAGCCCTCTCCCATGGGGTGGACCTCAAACTAGGCCGGTCACTAGGCCCTGGGTTTGTCATTTCCCTCAATCTCTTTCCACATGGGCCTTTATGCTTCTTGTAGACAAGACACATTTTGGGTCGAAGGTTTTCTGTGTGAGTTGGTGTCATGTTTTAAACTTAGTCATCACAGCCAAATCAGATACAATGTGCTTCCCTACTTCTATTGCTTATCCGTTTTAAAGCACCTTCATAACTTTCATAAGATTAAATTCCTTTTCATGGTGTTTTTTTTCTTTCATTTTGTGTGTGAATTCACATGTGTGGGCTAGCATGCAGAGGTCAGAGGATAACCTTGGCTCTTGTTCCTCCATCATCTTCCACCTTGTTTTGTTTGAGTCTCTCCTGTGCCTGGAACTTTGCCAAATAGGTGAAGCTAGTTGTTCGGTTATTTCCAGGAATCTGCCTGTCTCTGGTTCTTCTTTCATCCTTGTAAGGATTAGAGTGTGCCACACTATGCCTGACTTTTATGTGTGTGTGTGTGTGTGTGTGTGTGTGTGTGTGTGTGTGTGTGTGTGTG
>NW_026596069.1:2830162-2845320 GCF_907164565.1 Psammomys obesus
AGAGAGAGAGAGAGGGAGGGAGGGAGGGAGGGAGAGAGAGTTTTGGGGATCTAACCTAGTTCTTTTTTATATGCAAAATATAATTTATTGTTTATAAATTCTTTCTAATTACAAAGTAGTTCCACTGAACTTGAGGACACACATGCAACTCACATTACAAACTGAGTACATTATGAGTACTTGTGCGTGGAGGATGTGTTTCTTTTATTAAGCACATGATTTAAGTTTTATGAAGTAATGCTTTTAATTAAACAAACAAACAAACAAAACAGCGATTGTGAAGTAAATCGTATTTTGCTTGTCCTCCCAACTGAACTAACTAAACGTATTAAAATCTTGACACAATTGATGTTAGAGGTCATTTAACAAACCACACAAGCTCTGACCCCCAAGAGCAGGCAAATGTCGTGAATGTTGTCATTCTAAGAGTTTCTAGGTCGTAGAACTTTTAGAAACATAGAAAAGCAGATGGTAAGACATTGAGGTGTTGAGATGGACAGCAGGCTGAAGAAGGTTAAAGTACATAGAATGGACACGATACTTACCTAGTTCTTAATGCATGTTTTCTTGACTGAGCCATCTCGCCAACCCCTTTGTGTGGTTTGTTGATAAGCATTGCTTGTTTTTTTTTTTTTTTCTCTTTCATGTGCAATTTTAGATTTTTTTTCTTACTTGATTTCACATGAATGTCAGAGTGTAAAAGGAAAGAGGATGCTTTTGCATTAGCTATTCCATTATAGTTTATAAATAATGTATAGTTGATAATGTAGCACTTTATTAGGAAAAGAATCAGAGCTATAATAAAAAGCTAAAACACTTGTGTTTCTTTAAGAGAGTCAATGCTTTTAAATCAGCTTTTTCTTAATGTTTACTGTGAACCAAATATAGTTCTTATAATTTTGCTGCTGGACTAGAGAAGGGACAAGGTTACAAGAATAATACCACGAGGGTTCTAAGTGTGCCAAATCTTTTCTACACAAACTTCTTGAATATTTCATAAGTAAAGATTCACAAAAAGGTGACATTGCTCTATTTATCTTTGTCTGAGATCTGAAAAAGATGAAACTCAAAAAATAGTATCTGAAATGGAAAAGTTATTGTGAGAATACTGAATACTTTACACTTTTGAAAGATCTGCTGTCTTTACATACAAACACATTTTCATGTAATGCGAAATCTGATTTTGCTAATCTGCCAAAGGAAAATTCCAACTTAGTGATTAATTTGGTTCCATCAAGATGTTTATTAGAATCTGATTTTAGTCGAGTATATGCAACAAATATCATTTCTTACCATTCAAAATCTTAATGTTACATACGAATAAATGCAGTGTAGATTGCTTAGCTTAAATTTCCATTTTATGTTGCTAATGATTTCTAATATTAAGTCTATCACTGAGCACAAAAACATTAAGAGGAAAACTAATATTATTGGCAGCTAGCTTTGTAAGTATGTAGAAAGTGAAGTGTGGAAGAATTCTGGAGTTAATTTTGAGGAATAGGTGGTATGAGCCAACTATCAGAACTAATCCATAATTTTATGACAGAATATGGATTTGACTATAGTCTGGTACCATCTAGAGCCACTGAGTGACTCTGCTTTAGGTTTCATACATTTTATTACATTTGTTTGTTTTCACTGTTCTAGGACCACTGTCCACTCAGCAAATTCATATTTTTCTGCCTATGGCTCAGCTAACATGTTAATTAGGTACAGTAAGAGACTGGTAACTAACAACAGAATAGAGCAATCATTATATCATGCTGTTATCAAAGCTATTTGCAACGTAGAGGTTGCTTTTTCAGAATAACTTTTTCTATGAGTTTTTTCCATTTAGTGTTTTTGGATTGTGTTTGACCTTGGATAATAACTGGAATCTAGGAAAATGGAAAGTGGGAGGGGCTACAATATAGAGAGTAGCTGTCAGTCTTGGATGGATTAGACGCTTAAATAAAAACTCTTTTTGAGACAGGGTCTCGATAGGTAGCACAAAATAGCCTAGAACTTTTGATCCTTCCGCCTTAGGTCCTCCTGAAGTAGTTCTCATGTCAAAGATCGAGAATACAGAAATGAAGCATAATGATGCAAGCATGTTAGATATATTTTATTATATCACCAGCACATTGCAGGTATTCCATTACACATACCACACACACACACACACACACACACACACACACACACACACGTATATGTATGTGTGTGTTTTCTAAATGGATAATGTCTGCTCATTATTTTTGTCTTATGTTTCTCATCTAAACACAAAAATCTCTCGTAGGAGAGAAAAAAAAAAAAAAAAAAAAAAAAAGAAGCCTAAACGTCCTGTTAAAATAGAAGGCTGTGTAAGGGCACAGCCATTTCTAGCACTTGTATGCTTCTGTGTCTCAGCCCCATGCCCAGAGCTTTTCTCTCATTAGGCAGTCAATAAATACTGGCTGATTACTGAATCTTGAAAAAAGAAATCAGCCTTTCATGTTCCCTATCTCTGCTTTTGTCTAATCTTTCAGTATTAGGCACATGAATGAATGAATGTCAGAAAATACATATAACATCATATTATTTGTTGTGGTAAAACAGAGGTAGAATAGAAGTTTAAGTGTTTGAAAATGTCCAGTGGAGTGGGATGAAGTACATTTACGCTGTTGGATAACCACCACACCGTGTAGTTCTAGGATTTAACGTAAATTTTCCCAGGCCAGGCATGGTGGCTCACCACTGTGACCCCTAAGTCAGGAGGCCTAGGCTGGAAGATTGCCTTGAGTCTGAGGACAGCTTGGGCTACACAATGAGACCGTGTTTCAGATAAATAAATAAAAAGCGAAAGAAAGAAAAAAAGAAAGAAAGAAATGAATGAATGCCCAAACAAAAACAAAGCAAAGCATCAAAACACCTTTACCAGAACCAAAGAGCAAACATAAAACCTCACATGAAAAACTTCCTCAGACGGGAACCTTGTTCCTAATAAGTGGTCACACCTCACCGCTCTTCCCGGCCCCTTAGAAACCATTAATCTCCTGTCTGTGTCTATGGATTTAATAGTCTGAACACTTTATAAAGTTATTCTACTGCAGCTCATTCATCTGCTAGTTGACCTGTGTTCAGGAAAGTAGGACTCTACACCTGTGCTCCCTGATTTTGGATGTTATATGAAGCATCATACATCAACACCCAGAGGTTTTATGTTGCAGAGAATAGCAACGGAGAGCGATTCTTCTACAGAACTTGGAAACGGCCGGAAGGGAACTGGCAAATTTTATAGAGAAACACAATCAGTGCAGTATGCAGCTGAGTCTTACCGCCTTATTAATACTGTAAAATGTAGTTACTCTCAAATTTTCAGTTTCTGTTACTATTATCAAACACACAATCGCTCAACAGCAGGTTAGTAGGACGCCAGCGACTGGCAGCTGGTCGTCTTAACTGGCTTTTGTTTTGCATCCTTTAGTATTTGCTGTGACTCACCTTAGTTACCTTTAGACACACCTTTACAAAACTGTAACCCTCACAGGGTGCTTTTCCACTTTCTCTCAGTTCATGAACCAGTTTTTACATGTGTTTTTCAGCCTTCTTTTACTCTCCAAAAATGTCTTACGTCTGAGATCATGTGGGACTTTGATTTAAGATTTAAAAGTACTCCCTTCCCTGAAGGTTTATTACCCAATTAGAATCTGAGCTGCATAACTATTTCATTATCCACAGAGCCTGAAAGGGGTGCGCAGAAAGTAATTTAAAAGCTTGGAAAATAAGATATATGAGTAAAGATGATAGGAGCTAGCAATTTGTAACTTGGAGAGATGAAGGCTGGAATCTTTAATGCATAAAGGATTGCTATATGCAGGATGAATGGACTTTCTGTCTTTTACGAGAATAGAACAGGAGGAATTGGCTTTAAACTACGGCAGGCAGGATTTAGACTAGAAATGAAAAGCTTCCTAATTCTGGAGACTACAAGGTGGTTTGTCAGTGTCCTTTCTAGGCTCCAAAAAGCTATTTAAGGAAAACAAATTGGAAGCAAAGAGTTATTTTTATTGGTAGTATTATTGGCTGAGAGATGGTCCCAACTGACTTTTCTTGTGAATGTTTAAGGTAGGACCAGTATGCACCTGCCCTGATGAATGCCTGGTCCCCCATCCCTGAGGATAGTAGGTGCTAATGGAGTTGAGTGCTTTCCTCTTTAGGAGTGTCAGTACAGCCTTGTAGGGGAGAGCCACTCAACACATTTGAGTAAGTTCTAATTTGAAAGTAAACAAAACAAAACACATCACAAATGCGGCATATAATATCTATCCATCCTAAGACTGAGTAATTGCTTAAAAGGGTCAGATTCACACAGAAATTTAAGGCCATGGTTAGGGTTGAGGCAGAAAATAAACACTGGATGGATAAGGCAGGACTGGACCTTGGGCAGCATTCTTCCTTCCACACCCTGGATGTCCGGACTGGTCTGGGTCCACATTTCGGTAATCTTGGGTTAACTGATTCCATGGGTATGTGGCTTGGCATCCAGTGTCACTTCCATGAAAAACACAGTTAAAGATAATCTAGTGATTACTCACTCCATTTCACATTGTATGAGGCATTGTGTCCATCCTGGTCTCAACAGAGATAACCATCCCTCTTTTCAAGGCATTTGGTGATATCATTAAGGTTTACCTATCACCAAGAAAGCAAAAAAGAAATCAGTCCAAGGGAACACTGTGCTTTCTCTGGAGGTATCAGGGTCACAGATTCCATACCACTTTCTCTAGAGAGCCCTCCTCATCCGCCTCCTCTCAAATCTGAATGGAGGACCTGCTCCCCTCTCCCTCTCCTGCATGCTCCTGCCAGTGCGTGCTCCTTTCTCACTGTACCTGCTCCTCCTCTCTATGGCCATTTTCCTGGTGCTTTAGACATAAGGGCTTGGAGGTCCTAATGGAGACAGAGCCGTTGAAGGGGCGTTTAAAGGACAGCTGTGTGGCTGAAGCGATGACTCGGAGGTTAAGAGCACTGGTTGTCCTTCCAGAGGCCATGAGTTCAATTCTCAGCAACCACATGGTGGCTCACAACCCTCTGTAATGAGATCTGGTGCCCTCTTCTGTTGTGCAGGTGTACATGTAAGACAGAACATTGTATACATAATGAAGAAATAAATCTTTTGAAAAAAAAAAAAAAAAAGGACAGCTGTGTTGTGTAGGAGTGGGAGGTTGGGGGCTTGGGTGGAAGAGAGAGGATCCTGAAACAAACCTTGGGCCTAAACTGAAAGCACCAAGTTTAGAGGCTGTTTTGACTTGTATGATAAAGGATAAGAATTAACATTTATTGTGGCACAGTGAACACTCACTCATAAGCAACACTGGCAGTAGATACCGATAAATTAGAAAAAAAATGCTAAAAATACTGGCTACAAAAATTTATAAGTTGTCTATTATGTGCAATTACTACACAATAGTAATTTATTCTGTCAGATACATTTAGCAATCTGGTTACTTGCACTTCAGTCTAAGTTGAGTTTCACACAGCTCAGCTTTTCAGATTTCTTGCTTTGGTGGCACATTTATGACTGTCCAGAACATAAACAACAGCCTAAAGGGAGGCGGAAGATACAGCTCAATAGCTAAGAGTGTGCCCTAGTTTGTTTTCTGAGCCTGGATGAAAATCTGACCAGAATAGATTTGGGGGAGCAGAGGGTCTGTTTGGTTCACAGGTGAAAGTCTACCGCCCAGCGGTTAAGGCGGGAACTAAAGCAGACACGGAGGCGCGGTGCCCACGGGCTTGTTTCCAGGATCGCAGTTCAGCTACCGTTTCTGTGTAACTCAGGACTTCCTGCCCAGCAATGGCCCTGCACCCTTCCATTAGTTAGCAATAAAGAAAATGCCCACAGGCCAATCTGATGGTGGCCATGCCTCAGCTGAGGTTTCCTCTTCCCATGTGTCTCTAGTTTGTGTCACGTCTACAAAAACTAACCAGCACAACCGACTGCTTGTCAATTTGAGCACGAACCCACCACGATCGAACCGCAACCTCTCCTTTCTTGTTTCTTCCTGAGATCTCATGTTAAATATCACAATACAAAATACAGTTCAACTCTAGAGATCTCGCGGTCTTTAAAAATTGTAAACACTTTCAAGTCCAAGGTCTTTAAAAGAAAAAAAAATCTGATCCTTGTGGGCTCTTGTAAAATCCAAAATAAATTACATATTTTCTTATTCCAAGAGAGAACCAGGGCTGAATTACAAACAAATCAAAACAAAATCAGAACTCGGCAGTGTGAAAGGCTCAGTGTCTGGCGTCCGGAACTCAGCCATGCTCTTCTGGGCTCCGAAGGGCTTGGCAGTCCCACTCTACAGTTCTGCCACTGGGGCTAAACCTCAGAGACTCTGCAACCCTTCAATTCTGGGGTTTCCGTTGCAACCAAGGCTTCACCTCCACCAATGGCCTCCTGGCCTGTCTGCAGAGACCCCCAACCCTGCCACACGATGCCAAGCCTCGGCTGCTCTCCAGGGCCCTTCATGCCTTCAAAACTAGTACCGTGTGAGACTCTTACGTGTTACTAGGTTTGCCTAAAAGCAGCACTGGCTCCTTATGGAGCGCAGCTTCTGTGTGCTAACGCTGAGGAGATACTTCCTAGAAGATTTCGCTTCAATGATGTCAGTCTCTTATTAATCATAGCTGATTTTTTTCAGACCCAGGTACCCATCAACCATTATCTCAGCAGAGCAAAGGCTTTGCTTTCACAGATTTTTAATTCAGATCCATCGTACAAATGGCCCTGATAGAATCTTTGCTTCCCTCTGAAACGTAAAAAAACCCTGGCCTTCAATGTCTGCATTGCTCTCAACATCCTTACTGTCTTAGGTTCCACCCAACGGCCTTTGCAGCCAAATGTTTTGCAAACCTCTACCTTCTTGTCGTAAAACAGTCCAAGGTATAAAGACAACATAGTTAGGTCATCAAAGAAACACCCTGTATTCCTAGGACCGATTTCTGCTTTTGTTTGCTTTCTGTTGCTGTAATAGCACATTCACCAAAACAACTTGGGAGGAAAGAGGTTTATTTGGCTAATAGGTTACGGCCCACCCTTGAGAGAAGCCAAGGGAGGAAGCTGGAGGCAGGGACTGGAGAAAAGACTACCAATTTGCTCATAGGTTCACGGTCAGGGCCCTTTGTTCCACAAACACAAGGCCAGGTTTGGCACCTCCTCCCACATCTGTTGGGCTAGGCTCTTCCCCACAAAATATGGCTAACTGAAGTTCTGCAGACCGCTCTGATGGAGGCGAGTTCTCGGCTGTAGTTCTGTTGTTTCAGGAGTCTCCAGTTTGTGCAAAGGTGACAGAAAATAACCAGCACGGAGTGTTGGCTGCACACGCAGAGGACACACATTTGGTGCCCAGCACCTATGTCTGGCTACACACGACTGCCTGTAACTGTAGGTACAAGGGATCCAGTTTCCCCTTCTGGCTTCCAGCGACACCCACACACTCATTGCCTACACACATATACATGCACATAAATAAAAATAAATCTTAACAATGGAGACAATATAGCTGCCCACAGAATAGACTGTTCACTCCTGTAATTATCCATGTTATCTGAATTGCTATCTCATAAACAATACTGATACTTTAAAATGTTTTGATGTTAAAGTGGAAGGAGAATATTTTGATGACATTTCTAAACTGCAACAATTGGCATATTGTTCTAATTGCCTTAGATACCTTTCCTAAAGAAAACATATTTGTTTCCAGGACTGGACAGTTCTGGCACAATTGTGATTTCCTAATGTTAAGCTGACAAGAAATTTAATCAGAGCGTTTTAAACTTGGCAACTTCAATACTTCTCCTGTGTCTCCAGCAAAAGCTGAATAGAGAACCGGGTTTCCTGCTCACAAGTATTTCTCAGGACAGAAAAACAAAAGCAAATGAAATACTGCAAAAATGAACCAAGGGAAGTCTTTTTCCCTCACCCAGGCTCTGCATTGCTTTAAAGTTAGATAAAAACACCAGTCTACATTTTGATTTTGAGACAGAAGAATAAGGCATCAATAAAATAAAATGAAACAAAGCTCGAAGGCAAACTTCTGCAGTTGATGAAAGGAAATGGAAATTAGTGTCTTGGGGTCAAAGGTGAACTTCCGGCGGCTTCTGTGTGGCTCCAGAGCAGTGTTTCTCAACATGTGGGTCGTGAACCACTTGAGGGTAGACCAACCCTTTCTCAGGGGGTCACATATTAGATATTCTACATATCAGATACTTATATTACAGTTCATGGCAGTAGCAAAACTACAGTTGAGAAGTAACAAGAAAAATAATTCTATGGTTGGGGGTCATCGCAACGTGAGGAACTGTGTCAAAGGAAGATGGCGCACCACTGCTCCTCAGCTGTTATCTGACTTGAGCTGCAGCTCTGCCTGTCCTCAGTTTTGGGTGCTTTTGTTTGCTTCTCCCCTCTCCCTTGAAGGAAGGAGTTATCCCAAAGTCTTGGCAGCCTTGTTGATCCGCTGTGCAACCAAAGACTTCTGTGTATTTGACTTCCTAATTGTAAACGTTGTGACAAGCATTGGCAAGCCTGGAGTTGGCAGAGTTGGCATGACGTCATAGAAAACAATTTCCTTTGTTTCATTTTAAGAGGTTTCCAAGTTTCCCCGCAGCAAGTCTGGCTTTTATCTCAAGTTCCGAGAGAGCTGTATAGCAGATATCAGCACCAGACAGTATCTCTGCCTTCTAAGGACCTTGCCCAGGCTGACCTGGATTGCCTCTCTTTGTGGGCTCAATGCAAGCCTCTTGAATAACACTCTATTTCTCAAGGCCAACGGGCTTTTTTTTTTTTTTCCTGTCTTTTTCGTCACCTTTTGTCTCAGGTAATCAATGATTTCTCTCCTTTCCACAGCAGCATGGAAGTGATCCTCCAGCTCCTTCATTTCTTTCAGATCTTTTCAGTGAGGAGCTGTTGTCTACCTTGATCTTATCTTTTATAAACATGCAGGTACAGACTGAATATGATGTCAGTTAGTGGCAGAATCCTAAACCAAAACTTGTTTACCAGTGCTTGCTGAGCCCTTAGGCAGAGGACCATGAATAATTATCAAGGTCTTCTTGAATATTCTAGGAGCAAATAACACAGTGTGTACCAACCTCATCTCTCACTGGTACCTGATTAAGGTCAGGAAGCTGACTCTTCCACAGAGGCCTTTTTAGACAAGATGGAGAAGCAAATCTGCGAGAAAAAGTCGTGACTGTTAACCTTAGGAGGTGCTGTTAAAATTGTACACTTAGCATACCCGTTAGGCGTTTTGGTTTTTAAATTGGGAGAGGCCCAGAAGGCCCTTTTCCATTATTTCTAGCAAAGACCTATTTGAGCTTCAGAATTTTCTGCTTTAGAATCTCCTCCCAGTGGAACCCTTCAGCCACCCTCAGGTCTGATTTAGAGGCCTCTCTTGTGTATGTCAAGTAGGTTTCATCGGACCACATTGTTTCTGATTCCTCACTGTTGCAGTTACTTTTCTGTTGCTGCGAGGAAATACTGTGACCCAAAGCAACTTGGAAGAGAAGGATTTATTTTGGCTTATACCTGGGAAGGCATGGCAACTGTCAGGAGCAAATAACACAGGGCGTACCAACCTCCTCACTCATTGGTACCTGACTAAGGTCAGGAAGACTGACTGATCACATTTTCATTGGATGAAGAAGGAGGAGGAAGAGGAGAAGGAGGAAAAGGAGAAAGGGGAAAAGTCAAGGAAGGAGGAAGAAGAGGAGGAGGAAAAGGAGGACAGAGAGGACGAGGATAAGGAAGATGAGGAGGAGGGAAAGAACCTCAAGCTCATTCCTAACAGTGACGTCTCCTCTACTCCACAATCTTGCCAAACAGTATGGCCAGCCAGGAGCAGGCAATCAGACACATGAGCCCACAGGATACCTGGGGACATTTACACACATTCATTTGCTCATCTGTTTCTTGCTGCATGCGGTTCTTGTGATCAAAGACAAATCTGTTTTTTTTTTTCTTCCATATCCCATAGCCTCTGTCAGTACACATTAGCTTAAAAAAGGGTGACAGTAAAGTTTTGGCTAGGTGAATGAATGAAGTATGATTATTATTATTTTCGTATGACATACAAGCATATGTGATAAGAGAGAACTGAGTGGTAGACAAAAATGGCCCAACAGTAAGGGTGGAGTTCAGTATCTCCACTTCAGGACCCTCCTGTCTTTGACTTTCTCTTTCCTCCTTGATGCTCTGTCACGTGTCACCAATCTTAGTTACATGGTTCAAAACTGTAGCCTCTCCTTTACCCTCTGTGACCTTATCCACAACCTAACTTTCGCTCTAGATAGTACAGTTCTTGTAGCCATGGCTGTAGATCGCTGTTGAAAGGCTTTTTTTTTGGGCTGACCCACCCCACTCTGAATTCATGGCCACCATTTTATACGTTAATCATTTTATACGTTCTAATCCACCTTTTCCTCAGACCTCAGGTGATTACCTTCTTTTCCCTCTCTCTCCTCAAATATCGTTGTTTCCTTCTTATTTTTGATGTCACTTGATGGTGTTTTTCCCTCTGCTGTTCCCAGGGTGAGTTGGTGAGGGTGAAGTAGACAGTCACCTTTCAACACGGATCCTACCCTTTCCATTTCCTCAAAAAGACCATTCCAGAAATTCTGGCATTAATGATAAAGCCGTATGTTGCATTTTACCATGTTATGGTCATGCTGTGCCATTACTTCAATTTTAAAAGATAATCCCTTTGGCTGGGCGTGGTAGCGCACTCCTTTAATCTCAGCATCAGAAAGCAGAGGCAGATGGATCTCTGTGAGTTTGAGGCGAGGCTGGTCTACAAAGCATGTCAAGGACAGCCAGAGTTACACAGGGAAACCCTGTGTCGAGAAACCAAGCCAAACTAAACCAAACCAAGCAAACAATAAAAAGCCCTTCATTAAATCTTACTTCTTCCCCAGTTCTTTGTGCCAACTCTCCAACTCTATTTATTATCTCTTAATTAGATATTGTGTATTATTTACCCTTTCTGTTAAACATGATTTTGCTCTGGCCTGGTAACCTATGTGAAAACCCTGCCCTATTTCATCTGAAAGACAAGCGAGACATCGCAGTGGCCACAGGACCCAGCATGCTTTGCAACTGTTGCCTCATCCCTCCTTATTTCTCCCTACTTTTGCTCTTGCTGTCTCTGTCCCAGTACTCATGACCTCCTTTCTTCTGCCCAACTACCATTCCCACACCCTCCTTAGGGTTTTCGTACTGGTTCCTTTCTTTGCAACACTCTTCCTCCAGATACTTGCATGCTTAATTGTGCCACCTTCAACTGTCTCATTTTAATGAGGTCTGCTTGGGAAAAAGACAAAATATTACAATTGTAATTCTACTGCAGTACTTCTGATCTTCCTAGCATTTCTTTCATATTTTCTTCCTTCCTTCCTTCCTTCCTTCCTTCCTTCCTTCCTTCCTTCCTTCCTTCCTTCCTTCCTTCCTTCCTTTCTTTCTTTCTTTCTTTCTTTCTTTCTTTCTTTCTTTCTTTCTCTTTTGGTTTTTCAAGGTGGGGTTTCTCTGTGTAGACCCAGCTGTCCTGGGACTCTGTAGACAAGGCTGGCCTTGAACTCATGGAGATCCACCTGCCTCTGCCTCCTTGAGTGCCCCAAGTGCTGGGATTAAAGGCGTGCACCACCACCACCTGGCTCACATTTTCTATCTCTTTTATATTATCCTTTGTTTTTCCAGCATAACTTGTTATTTACTTATTTATGAAATGTATTGTTAATTGTCCTCCACAATAGAACACAAATTCTGTGATTACAGGACATTTTGTTATGACTCTGATATATCTTAAATAATTAGCTATCACAGCATAGCACTGCCATCTAATAAATATGTTTTTCCATTTGTCTCCCTGCTTTATGTGTGTGTGCGTGTGTGTGTGTGTGTGTGTAGGTGCCCACATGGAGATCAACATTAGGTATCTTCTTCAAGTATACACTCCATATTATTTATTTTGAGGCAAGGTCTCTCACTGAACCTTAGAGCTCACTTTTAGGCTAGAATGGCTAGCCAGCACGCTCCCAGGATTCTTTAGTCTCTTCCTCCCCAGTGTTAGGATTAAAGGTGTAGGTCACTGTGTCTATATGGTGCTTCTGTTTTGTTTAAATGTGAGTGCTGGGAATTGAGCTGAGCTCACTCCTCAAAGCGCAGCAAGCTCTGTTTTGACTGAGCCATCTCCCCAGCCCTTGTCCTATTTTTGAGGCACAGTCTGGAAGTGTAGCTTTTGCTGTCCTGGAACTTACTATATGGTCTAGGCTAGCAGCAAACTCCTGGCAGTACTCCTGGCTCAGCCTCCTGAGTGCTGAGAGTTCAGGCAGGAACCAGTAAATACTATTTTTTTTTAAAAAACGTATCATACTTGCATAATGGAAGAGTTACCAGTTTGTGGAAAAATTAAGCATTTTGGTTATATGTAAATACACTAAAATCACTGTTATCTTCTTAATGCTAAGATAGTTAAGCACTGGACTGTGTTAAGTACTCAACAAAGGGAAATAATCATCTGTTGTCTACAAATATTTATATTAATAAATATTTATTAATTTTAAATATTCTTATGTGTCAGTCATTATTATGGGATTTAGACTTACAGTATTGAACAAAACAGATAAATCCCTTGACTTCATTCAGTTATGTTCTAGTGCACTCTGTTACACACCAAAGTACTTAATATTAAACCAAATTGTATCCCTTATGAGTTTTGCCAGATTAATCACTTATATTTTATTTGATTATTATTCCTCATATTATTATATTTCACTTATTATAAGATCATGGATGCTGGAATCAGAGAGAAAAATATTTAAATTAAAAGTAATTTTAGACAACGTACAAACTAATTAATTTTGTTACAACAATCTCTTTCATATGCACACATCACTGTATTTTGCTCATGTTTTCCCTCCCGTTCCCTTCTCTCCACATTTCTTCTGCTTTCATGTCATAAACATTGAAATCTAGATTTTGCACAAGTAAAAATGTGATATTTGTCTTTCTTTCTCAACATTACCCTTTCTTGCTTACCCTCCTTGTTTACTTTATGCCCACTTTCTTTCCTTACATTGTTCCCTTTTTGTAGACTCATATCTACAGCATTAGTGTACACTGCACGCACACACACACACACACACACACACACACACACACACACACCCCTTCCCCATGTGAAGGAAAACATGCAGTGTTTTGTCTTCGTTCAATTACATACATACATTGGCAAGTTATTTAACCTACAATGTCAATAGTATCAACACCTACAGTGAATGACTAATTCCTTAGACTGTCAAGCCTGATCCTTTTTAGTTAGTCGTTTTGGACTTACATCTCTTAATTCTGAAAGAAAACAGTGATTTACAAAAGACGTTTTAGCTTTGATACATAACATGAAATGTCAATATAGTAAGAAGCAAATTTAAAACAAACAAATTATAAAATCTTTTGTCTGACTTCAATGTCATTCAGATCGCTTCAAGAATTTATTGTGTATCTGTAGATGTTTTGTGTTGAATGGAACCTCTGTGCTTGTGTAAAGGACCTAAATATTTAATAATGTAAACATTATATAATTAACATTTACCTTCCAAGTTATCACTGCAAAACTGGAACCTACAATCTATGTTGAAAGAGCACTATGTCGACCCGTCCCGCAGGTCTGTCAACGGACATCCTGAATGGGGGAGTGGGAATGAAAAGGGGGACAAGGGCACGAGAATTGAAGACCAAGACAGTATCTCTGATCAAAGTCTCCGTTTATTCCAGTTTTCCATACAACTATATAGGCAGAAGCAGAAGGAATGTAATTGCCTTTGGCAGGGTTACTAAGTGACTAGAAATCACAGGATGGCCCACCAAGATGTGCTAATAATGGTAATTTGGAAAGTTCCTCAGAAGAGTTACTTAGGAAGCCCTGAGGGAGAGGAGGATTTAAGGTATTTCAGGAAGATGATCTTATCGAAAGCCCCAGGTCAGCCAGGAATGCACTATTGTATCCGGGCAGTAGTCCGGTCAAGCCAGATGCCAAAATTCAGGGAGCAGCAAGGTGCCAGAAGGCCCCCGACACTATGTGATTTTCTTAAGCACAAAATTCTAGAAACATGAAATTTGTTGTTACCTTGCACAAAGGGTGCTGTAGGATCAACAGTCATTAGGACTGGCTTTGTCTCTGGTGTCCTCAGGGAAACGTTTTTGGAAAAGATGAGGCAAGGCCCTGTGCTTGACTGTATCAGCCTTCAGTTGTAAGATTCCTTCTTCTCCTGTGTATCTGGAGCCACCTCTGCCCAGCCAGTTTTGTTCAAACTGTAAAGGAGTCCCATGAAGTTCATTTGCTGCCATCTCCTGTGAACAGGACCATGGTTCCATCATGGTCACCTGTCTGTCATTTTCAGTTATGGCTCTTGAAGCACCCTCGGCACAGCACACTGCCACAAGCTGTCCTGTTGTAACACAGATAGTTAAAAATGGTGACAACTCAGGATTATTTGAGGTGTTTTCAGTATTCAGAATTTTAGGTAAATGATTTTCTGTTGTATCAATATAGTTATTAGAAGCAGTTCAAGAAACAGAAATGTGTGTAAAGAATTTAACACAATCTATGTGCAGATAAGTCCCAGAATTATGATTTTAATTACTGTCACTGTACAAAAATGTTGGTAAATATTTAGAGGAGAATCTCTAGGATCATGAAGCAATTCAATGTCGTGAAGATTTTTAATTTTCTTTGAAAAATTTTCACATGAGAAACTTTTGAAATAGAAATTCTACATTTTTATAGAAGACAGTGAAACAAATGATATCTGGGGGATCATGTGGGAAAGCGAAAGGCCTTTCTTTGAGAACCTTTGACACTCATTATGCACATGAGTGTATACACACACACACACACACACACACACACACACACACACACACACCATAAATTAAAGCCAATCAAACAAGAAGACAACCCCAAACCCTCCAGTTTGGAAAGGAGCCTGTACCTTCTAAGAAACATCAGCATGCACAAGTCAGAGCAGAATTCCAGGTTTTCAGTTTTGGAAGAAGTTTCCAGAAGTGTGGCCTTGCCTGCAGTGGACAAAAGTAGAGGACTCTGTGTCTCAAAGTGCCTATGGAGCCTATCACAGATGTTCCCTAA